>NC_052146.1:162967404-163294283 GCF_902713615.1 Scyliorhinus canicula
AGCAGGAAATTATAGGCCAGTGAGTTTAACTTCGATAATAGGGAAGATGCTGGAATCTATCATCAAGGAAGAAATTGCGAGGCATCTGGATAGAAATTGTCCCATTGGGCAGACACAGCATGGGTTCGTTAAAGGCAGGTCATGCCTAACTAATTTAGTGGAATTTTTTGAGGACATTACCAGTGCAGTAGATAACGGGGAGCCGATGGATGTGGTATATCTGGATTTCCAGAAAGCCTTTGACAAGGTGCCACACAAAAGGTTGCTGCATAAGATAAAGATGCATGGCATTAAGGGTAAAGTAGTAGCATGGATAGAGGATTGGTTAATTAATAGAAAGCAAAGAGTTGGGATAAATGGGTGTTTCTCTGGTTGGCAATCAGTAGCTAGTGGTGTCCCTCAGGGATCCGTGTTGGGCCCACAATTGTTCACAATTTACATTGATGATTTGGAGTTGGGGACCAAGGGCAATGTGTCCAAGTTTGCAGATGACACTAAGATGAGTGGTAAAGCGAAAAGTGCAGAGGATACTGGAAGTCTGCAGAGGGATTTTGATAGGTTAAGTGAATGGGCTCGGGTCTGGCAGATGGAATACAATGTTGACAAATGTGAGGTTATCCATTTTGGTAGGAATAACAGCAAACGGGATTATTATTTAAACGATAAAATATTAAAGCATGCCGCTGTTCAGAGAGACTTGGTGTGCTAGTGCATGAGTCACTGAAGGTTGGTTTACAAGTGCAACAGGTGATTAAGAAGGCAAATGGAATTTTGTCCTTCATTGCTAGAGGGATGGAGTTTAAGACTAGGGAGGTTATGTTGCAACTGTATAGAGTGTTAGTGCGGCCACACCTGGAGTATTGTGTTCAGTTTTGGTCTCCTTACTTGAGAAAGGACGTACTGGCACTGGAGGGTGTGCAGAGGAGATTCACTAGGTTAATCCCAGAGCTGAAGGGGTTGGATTATGAGGAGAGGTTGAGTAGACTGGGACTGTACTCGTTGGAATTTAGAAGGATGAGGGGGGATCTTATAGAAACATTTAAAATTATGAAGGGAATAGATAGGATAGATGCGTGCACGTTGTTTCCACTGGCGGGTGACAGCAGAACTAGGGGGCATAGCCTCAAAATAAGGGGAAGTAGATTTAGAACTGTGTTTAGGAGGAACTTCTTCACCCAAAGGGTTGTGAATCTATGGAATTCTTTGCCCAGTGAAGCAGTTGAGGCTCCTTCATTACATGTTTTTAAGGTAAAGATAGATAGTTTTTTGAAGAATAAAGGGATTAAGGGTTATGGTGTTCGGGCCGGAAAGTGGACCACAACTGAGTCCACAAAAGATCAGCCATGATCTAATTGAATGGCGGAGCAGGCTCGAGGGGCCAGACGGCCTACTCCTGCTCCTAGTTCTTATGTTCTTATGTAAGCCGTCCAGATGAAGATGTGGAGTTCACCGTACAAAGGGCTTCACTCCACAACTCATCATCCACTATCGGTCCCAACTCCTTCTCCCACTTTGTCTTCACCCCATCTGTCAAGTCCGAATCCTCAGACAGAATTCGCCCATAAATACCAGACATGTTACTCTCCTCCTCCGACTCTGCCTGCCAAAGAATCCTTTCCAACAGAGACATCCACGGTGCCACGAAATATTGGGAAGGCCACCCGTATAAAATTCTTTACCTGGAGGTACCTGAACGAGTTCGACCCTACCAGCCCTAACTTCACCAAGAATTCCTCCTAACTGGCAAACCACCCCTCCACAAACAAATCTCCAAATCTCTCAAGCCCCTTCCCACACCCTGAACGTGGCATCCAATCTCGGCGGTTCAAATAAATGATTGGCACAGATAGGGGCCATCCATGATATGGATCCAAGCTTAAAATGCTGCAGGAATTGTCTCTATATCCTTAAAGTGGACACGACCTCCGGGTTCAAGGAGTACCAAGCCGGAGAAAACGGAAGGGAGACATTTACCAACGCACCCAGACTAGCCCTCACCTCTACCTGTCCCCATACAGAACCTGGGTCACTGTACCACCCAGCACCTTCTCAGCATTAACCGCCCAATAATATTAAAGCAAACGCTAGGCCCCTCGACTGCCTATCCCTTTGAAGAACTACCCTACAGAACTTCAGGGTCCTGCCTGCCCATATAAAGAATGAAATCAACCTATTAACCCTCACAAAAATGATTGTGGGAGGAAGACAGGGAGACACAGAAACAAAGACATAAACCTTGGAAGAATATTAATTTTAATAAACTGGACGCTGCCCGTCAGAGGCAGGGGAAGGTTGTTCCCATTTTTGCAGATCAGACTTAACCTTGTCCACCAGACTTGTGAAGTTCAATTTTTTCAGCCGGACCCAATCATGGAGATTGGGACATGCAGATGTCTGAAGCTAGAGTTGGCCAAGTGAAAAGACAACACACCAAGTTGGCTCCCCTCCCTGGGGGGATTAACCAGAAAACATTCGCTCTTTTCCAGATTCAACTAGTAACTTGTAAATGAACCAAAGCTCCTCAGTAGCTGCATTTTATCATTCTTAGCGGGGACTGGGTCCGTAACATAAAGCAACAGATTGTCAGCATATAGGGACACCCTATGTTCCAACCCTCAGTCCTTTAACCCCTTCCATTTGCCCAAAGCCCGCAACGGGGTTAAGGGCTGAATCGCTAACACAAATTGATGTAACAGTGGCGCAGTAGGTTAGCATTGTTGCCTCACGGCGCCAAGGTCCCAGATTCAATCCCGGCTCTGGGTCACTGTCCATGTGGAGTTTGCACATTCGCCCCGTGTTTGCATGGGTTTCACCCCCACAACCCAAAGATGTGGGGTGGATTGGCAACACTAAATTGCCCCTCAATTGGAAAAACTGAATTGGGTACTCTAAATTTATTTATTTTTTTAAATGGAAGTACCCCAAACTTAAGGAATTGGAATGCACACTGGTTGCTGGGGCCCCATACAACAACCTGCCCATGAAATCAATGTTGGCCCGAGACCGAACCTCTCCAGGATTTTTTAAAAAAGTACATCCACCCTGTCAAATGCCTTCTCGGCATCAAAAGACACAATCGCCTCTGGCTTGGGCCCCACGGATGGGAGCGAACAACATTCAACAGCGTCCGAATATTGCTGACAATTGCTAGCCCTTAACCATAAGACCATAGGACATAGGAGCAGAATTAGGCCACTTGGCCCATCGAGTCTGCTCCGCCATTCAATCATGGCTGATATTGTCTCATCCCCATTCTCCTGCCTTCTCCCCATAACCCCTGGTCCCCTTATTAATCAAGAAACAAAGCTTGTCTGATCCTCTGCAATCACCCAAGGGAGACAAGCCTTCCCACCAACACCTTAGCCAGGAACCTGGTGTCCACATTTAACAGCGAGATAGGCCGATTTGATTCACACTCCACTGGGTCTTTATCCTTCGTCAACAGAAGGGAATTAGAGGCCTTCAAAAGTGTAGCAGGCAGGGATCCCCGGGACAAAGTCTTTAAACATATCTAACAGCAACGGGACTCACTGATCAGCAAACGTTTTACAGAATTCCACCAGAAATCCATCCAGCCCAGATTCTTTACCCGTTTGCATCTGCCCAATACCTCCCAAAATCTCCTCAGCGCCTAACTCTTTCCATCTCTCAACCCCACCACTAGAAACTCCAACCGATCTAAAAGTGTCGACATGCCCAACTCCTCACCGAGGGCTCCGACTATAAACATTCTTATAAAAAGTCTCAAACGCAGCGTTAACTTTATCTGGGGTAGAAACTAAGCTACCATTCGACTCACTCAGCTGAATAGTCTCCCAGGAGGCCGCCTGCCACCTCAGCTGTTGAGCAAATAGGCGACTGGCCTTCTCCCCATACTCATAAAAGACACCCCCCCCCCCCCTCGACCGCCGCAACTGTCTCACTGACTTTCCTGAAGACAACTGGTCAAACTGTGTCTGCAGCTTCTTCCTGCTCGCGAGGAGCTACGGGGTAGGGTCACACGAGTACCTGTGGTCCACCTCCAAAATATCATCCACAAACCTCTGCCATTCCACCCTCACCTCCCTCTTTGTCTGCACCTTATACAATATAATCCCTTCCCTAATCACCGCTTTCAAAGCTTCCCAAAGTGTGGAGGAAGAGACAGAAATATCCCTACTGAATTCTACATACTCATCAAAGGCTTTAGACATGCGCCCACAGAACCCCATTTCCACCATTAACCCTACATCTACAGCTGACGCTGCACGGGGCCCGACTCCAAAGCCAAATCCACCAGATGAGGGCCATGACCTGAGATGACAATTACCAAGTATTCTGCCTTCCTCACCCAAGGACAAAGAGACTTGCCCACCAGACAAAAGTCTATCCTAGAATACACCTTATGTACTGGGGAGAAGAACGAGAATCCTTTACCCCCCCAGATGCATAACCCTCCACGGATCTGTCGCCCTACCTGCTCCATAAACGCAAACAGCATTCCCCCCCCCCCCCCCCCCCCCCCCCCCCGAGAGCGCTAACGATTTTGGCCTAGAACAGTCCAACTTTGGATCTAGAACGCAATTCAAATCACCTCTAAAAATCAGTTGGTGTTTATCCAAATCTGGAATGGAAGCCAACAACTTCCTAATAAATGTTGTATCATCCCAATTTGAGGCATATTCATAAACTAACACCTGCCAAAAACCCCACCAAAACATTGTCCACGAAAAAAGAACCCATTTATTGATTAAAATTGCCACCACCCCCTGGGCTCTGTGGTCGAAGCACAAGTGAAAAACCTTGCGAACCCATCCCTTTCACAGCCTGGTCTGGTCCCCCACCCACAGGTGAGTCTCCTGCAAAAACACTGTATAAACCCTCAGATTCTTTAGGTGAGAGAAAACTCTCAACCTTTTTCTTGCCCCCCACCCCTTACGTTCCAGGTGACCAACTGAATTGGGGTCTCCCACCTCCTCCTCAACCTGGAGTCTGCCATTTCCACTGTGAAGGATTATCAATCTCCTGCCCAAAGGATGTAGGCCCAAGGCCCATCCAAGATGACTGCCAAACCCACCCTTAAAGTGAAACAAAGAAAACTCCATTGTCACCATCAGAAAATTAACCCTCCCCGTCCCCTGACCCAGACCCAAACCAAATATACACGTTAATTACTTTCCAAACAAATATCCTCCTAACCAAACCAACCCCCAACAAAACAAAGATGCTGGCTCATTGAACCACAAAAAAACAGGTCCAACAGACCACAGCCTCTCCCCCTCCCATCCTCACCTCGCTCCCGTTTGCTAGCTAAAATTTCAATGCTAGTGAGATAGCCCCTCCCCACGGCTGAAAAAAGAGAAAGCATCACCCCTACCCATCATGGCTACAGGAATGCAACAAAATTCAACAGCCCAAGGAAGAGCAAGATCACACCGGGAGCCATATATTTCAAAAAGACGATAAATACAGCTTAAACAATATCCCACAAAACAGTTACCCTCCCATCCCCCTCCATACAATTTAAGCAAAACAATCCCATCCCAACCCAAAAGAAATAACAACAAATATATACAGAATATAAAATATCACAAATCCCTTTCCATAAAGAACGATAACAAGTTCACACAGTGCCCATATAACTCGATCCCAGTCTATGCTCCGAAGTGTCGAAGTAGTCGTCCCTTGACCCGAAGGTAACCCGTAGCCTCGCTGGATACACCACTCCAAATCTCACCCCACTCTTATACAATGCTGCTTTAGCCTTATTTATTTTTTTAAATATAATTTTTATTGGAATTTTTTACAGAAAATATAAAACATAACGACAAACAATGAAATGCAACAAAATAACCCATAATAACTGTAACACCCCCAGACCATATGTATCCCATCCCCCCAACCCCAACCCCAATGAACAACAAAAGAACTTAAAAATAAATTAAAATTAAATAAACAAACATAGTCATTGTCCGCCCCCCCACCCCCCCTTTTCCCTCCCCCTTCCCGCCCTCCCCCCCGGGTTGCTGCTGCTACTGTCCCTGTACCCTATCGTTGAGCCAGAAAGTCGAGAAAAGGTTGCCACCGCCTAAAGAACCCTTGTACCGACCCTCTCAGGGCGAATTTGACCTTCTCGAGCTTAATGAAACCCGCCATGTCATTGATCCAGGTCTCCACGCTTGGGGGCCTCGCATCCTTCCATTGTAGCAAGATCCTTCGCCGGGCTACTAGGGACGCAAAGGCCAGCACACCGGCCTCTTTCGCCTCCTGCACTCCCGGCTCCACCCCAACCCCAAAAATCGCGAGTCCCCATCCTGGCTTGACCCTGGATCCCACCACCCTCGACACCGTCCTCGCCACTCCCTTCCAGAACTCCTCCAGTGCCGGGCATGCCCAGAACATATGGGTGCTTTAGCCTTATTGATGACTGACCACCTCCTCGTCAGCTCCGTGCTGACATCCTGATATATTCTAACATATGCAGATACGAGGAGATATTCTAACATGGCTCCCTCCCTATCTCAAATCTTGATTCTCCTTGGCCCACTTCAAGATTCTCTCCTCTCCAGGAAGCCATGAAATCTGACTATAACCGTTTGTGTTGGCACATTTGACCAAGGCTTCTGCTGGAGTGTTCGAAGGGTCCTGTCCAGCTCTGGAGGGGACGTCAGTTCTGAGAGAAATAGGCAGCACTGTGGGTGTTCCTACAGCACACGGACTGCAGCAGTTCAAGCTCACCGCCACCTTCCCAAGGGCATTTAGGGATAGGCAATAAATACTGGCTAATCCAATGATGCCCACATCCCGTGAATTAATAAGTAGAAACCTTGACGACCATTCAATATCTTTGACGGCTCAGTAATGATTGTAAGGATATTTTCAATCAGTTAGCTCCCTTCAAAGTTAAACTCTTACCTCCAGTTTTTCTGCACAAATTATTCCTTTGAATTTAAGGACCAGTTTACGCCAAACATTTTTTCTACAGAATCTGAAGCCTCAGGGGTTAAAGTTCAGGCTCCCAGTTCCAGATATCATTCTGACCCCATCAGGGTTATCACCCACCCAAAAGCTTGTCCAACACATCGAGTATCCACTGGAGACAAACCTTTGCACCCTTTGCTCCTGTCACACACATTTCTCCTGGTTTTCCCTGACAAGATAAACATACACGAGAAAACACAATTAGAAAACGATAACACATGTGAACAACCCCTTCCAGAACCACCTCCAAAATCTTAGCCTTATTTCAAGCCTTTCAAACGGGCATTGCACAATCCAATTTCTAGACCCGTGAGATTACATTTTACCCAAGGTATTTAGTGAGATTTCATGTTATAAATCTGGAAGGTTGAGGGCCAGCAAAGAGATTGTAAAAGCCCAATAGGCTCATGGGTGTCCTTGAGGGAATGGAAGCTGACTTTCTGACCATTTGTGGCCCATGGATGACTCCAATTATGTGGTCAGTGCTCAATATCCTCAGGGTAACTAAGATGGATAATAAATAACGCCTTGATGATGTTTTCCGTATCCCAAGAACAGTTAATTTTTTTGACAAATTGCTAAATGCATTTCAAATTACCGACCATTCGCAGATAGAGCAGCATTTATTTCATTTTAGCAGTCCAGGCTGGATTCAAACCCAGATTATTGATGTTGGACTAAAATTAGACGAACAATCCTGGGGCCTGGAATAATAATCCTGACAACGTGAGTTCAAATCCCACAGTAGCAATCTGAGAATTTTGAAGTCGTTTCAGAAGATCTGGAGACAAAAAAGTTACTGTTGGAGTTTTGTAAAAAAAAAAAAATCCACTGATTCATAAAGACCTAGTAGTCAAGGAAACCTGTCATTCTTATCCAGTCAGCCTATTCAGTGATTCCACTTCCAATGTGGTTGTTTCTGATTTCAGCACTGACCTGGCAAGCCACACAGTCGTACCAAAGTGGTTCAAAGTGGCCCATCGCCATTTCACAGGAACACACCTTAAATGAACAGACAAAAATTATCTGATCATCAATAGAGTCCCTCTGTTATTTTTAAACCCAATGCTTCCCAATCTTCCCAGGTCTGGAGTTTGTTAACCATCAAAGGGTCAGTTGGGTAGAAGAGGATCACCTGGTGTTCGTGTTTACCAACACCATTTTTCCCCTAATTCAACCTCCAGCTCTTTCCTGCATCGATTCCTTCTCATGAGTCTGGTATCCCATCACTGATTCTGGTGATTCGGACATTAACAGAAGGTTTGAGCAGAATACTCACATCTCTTCCCGGAAGACCAGCCGATCCCTGCAGTCCTGGCTCACCCTTCTGGCCTTTATCATGTTTCAGAAGCTAAAAGAATATTCTCAATGAGACATAAATAAATACAGGCTGTAATTCAAACACTTGCTTAAATTACAAGACATTATTAACAAACAAGAAGTCAATGGGAAATGGTCAACACTGCCAGAAGCAACTGAGGCCGAGAGTCCACGGTCGAAAAACAGTCATTACACTGCAAGTCAGCCAACTAGAAATCGGCCCAGTAACTAGTGGCATACCCTACACCAACACAGGAATCAGACATGGTTCTGGGCCTGGCAGCCTGAGGAATTAATATTCAGCTGAAGACAGCCCTTGTATCCTATTCTTTGAGACCGGGATTCCAATCCCATTGCGTTGCCATTACTGCTTTGTTTTCAGAGCCAGCTGATAGGCAGATTGGTATTATCTAATGCATCACCTGAAGGACTGCATATCCAACATGGCTACACTCCCTCAGCACTGCATTGGAGAGCCAGCCCAGACTTTGTTCAAATCCTGGTGCAGCATTTCCACCGAATCCATGATTACTGCCAATTGACTCAAAATGACACTCGAGTGGCAAGACGTTAAACTCCGATGGTAACATTGTAGTATTTAAAAAATAAATTTAGAGTACCCAATTAAATTTTTTTCCAATTAAGTGGCAATTTAGTGTGGCCAGTCCACCTACCCTGCACATCTTTGGGTTGTGAGGGTGAGACCCACGCTGACATGGGGGGACTGTGCAAACCCCACATGGACAGTGACCCAGCGCGGGAACTGAACCCGGGTCCCCGAAGTGGCGAGGCAGCAGTGCTAACCATTGCAGCACATGCCCCCTAATGGCAACATTGTAACAAGAACTAGAGAGGAAGTCTTGACTTCTTTGACTCCAAGTTTATTGTGTTCAACAATCACTTCTCCAAAAACACCACAGTGCCATCTGTATCCCCTTTATATGTTGGTACAGTCTACTAAACAATTAAAACCCCAATTCCAACTTAAGTACTGGGAACTTAATTATTTCCAAAGAAAGAGAGCCAAAGCGGATACAAAAAGGAAGAGGACAAATCACATAATCGCATCATTGTTTCAGCACATGAGGATCCCATTTGGCCAATTTGCACCAGCTCTCCAAATGAGCAACCCACCGATTGTCATTCCCCCGCCTTCTCCCCATAACCCTGCATATTCTTCCATTTCAGGTAACAGTCTAATTCCCTTTTCATTTGAGCCTGCCTCCACCAAACTCTCAGGAAAGGTATTACAAACCTTAACCACTTGCTGAGGCATCTTTCATAAAACAGCTTGGGTGGGATTCTCTGAGCCTCCGCGCTGAAATCGCGCACAGCGCGGGGGCAGAGAATAGGGCGTCAGACATGCGAGCTGGTCCGACGCCTTCCCGTGATTTTCCACGGACCGGAGAATCGCCGGCAGTCGCACACCATAGCCGAAGCGGTGCCGGTCAGGGGCCATTGAAAGAGGCTCCCACGGCGATTCTCCGCCGGCAACTGGCCGAGTTCCTGCCGGCATGGTTCACTCACGGTTCCACCCGCCGGGAGCTCGGAGTGGCGGCTGCGGATACAGTCCGCGACCGCCCTGGTGGGGGGGGGGGGGGGGGGGGGGGCGGTCCATCACCCGGGGTGGGGGGGGCTCCAGGACGGCCAGGCTCGCGATCGGGGGCCACCGATCGGCAGATGGGTGCGAGCTTGTGGGGGGGCTATAATGTGGGGGCCGGCTCACTGTGTGGGTCCGCCATGTTGCGAGGGGTCATCGCCGCGCACATGCGCGGACCCGTGACCAGAAGTGCAGGGCCCCGTATCGGCAGCGGTGCTGTGTGGACTACTCCTGCATGCCCCCTTCAAAACGGAAAATCACTCTGGACTTTCTAGAAAAACGTCCAGAGTGATTTGTGCCTGTTTTCTCGTGGGCATGGGGACATAGAGTATTTCTGCCTGTGTCAATTTGGGGCCAGGGTGAAGGAGGTGGTTGAGCGGATTAGTCGGTGGTGAATCCAGCAGTCGTCAGTTCTGGTCATGGTGCGGGGGGTGTGGACGTCTTTGCGGCCCCTTGCTTGGATGATGATGTCGTCTATAAAGTTCCAATACTTTTTCTGAAGTTTCCCGTGTTCTAAAGAGCTGTTTCTTCACCAAGTCTGTTCTGTCTCCAGTCTCTGGCGTTCTGAGTCTTTGCACATCTTTGTATAAAGTGCAAGAGTGGTGCACGTTTCTTCTTTTTTTTTTAAATTTAGAGTACCCAATTATTTTTTCTCCAATTAAGGGGCAATTAACGTGGCCAATCTTTTGCGTTGTGGGGGTGAAACCCACGCAGAAATGGGAAGAATGTGCAAACCCCACACAGATAGTGACCCAGGACCGGGATTCGAACCTGGGTCCTCAGCGCCGCAGTCCCTGTGCTAACCACTGCACCACATGTCGTCCTATGTTTCTTCTTTTATCCACAGATGTGCAGAAGAGGGCCAGTATTCGATGCGATGGTCGAATGGCCTTCTTATGTGCCACAATGAATCTATGGGCTAGAGTTACCAATGCCAGTGGCGTTACGACTTGATGCAGGCATAGTTTCAGAATCACGGTCCCAATGGTCACCAACTCCTCCGTGACAGTTTCAAATTTTTCAAATTCTGTGCGGAGCAGTGGGGACAGGGAGCACACTTGCCACCAATCCAGGCCCATCAAGCTCTTTTAGAAGATTGTTTCGGGGTCAGAGCGACCGGCAATGCAATTTCTAAGAATAATCTTGGGAAACCCAAACAGTCTTGTTGCATGGATGGCACGGTAGCACAGTGGTTAGCACTGTTGCTTCACAGCGCAAGGGACCCAGGTTCGATTCTCGGCTTGGGTCACTGTCTGTGTGGAGTCTGCACATTCTCCCAGTGTCTGCGTGGTTCTCCGGTTTCCTCCCACAAGTCCTGAAAGACGTGCTGTCAGGTGAATTGGACATTCTGAATTCTCTCTCTGTGTACATGAACAGGTGCCGGAATGTGGTGACTAGGGGATTTTCACAGTAACTTCACTGCAGTGTTAATGTAAGCCTACTTGTGACACTAAGATTATTATTATTCACCACAGGGCCAAAGAAAACTTGTGACAGATAAAGCTATTAAGCGCTTGAGCAATCAGATTTGGAACATGGGCAATACGTTGCTTTGGTCCAGTCTCCCTCTGAAACAACCATTTATCCTCCATTTCTGCCTGAAGGGCTGCTGCTCCCTGAGGCAAGGTAGTGACAGTCCCCAATATGGCAGCCGTCTACTTTGTCATTGGGTCGGGCAGGTAGCTCCCATCTTCTGGAGATGCCTACCACCTCTATTTGGGCACCAACCTCACCTCCTGCCCAGAATAGCACATTTATATTTAAAAATTGCATCACTATTGAGGTGCAGGGTTGGGACCTGGAACTCATCAGGCTCTATTGCTCTATGGGTAAAATTCAAAGCACGCCTCCGGTATGATTTTGGAAGTAGGTAGGTACTTGATCAGGTGGGAGCGTGGCTGGTGGAGACCCCGTCGCCTTCTTGCCAGTGTCCATGGCTGGATGTCTTGTGGATTGCCTTCCTGCCCTGTCACCAATTGAAGTCTATAATTGGAAAATTAATGTTGAAATAAGGGCCTGAACCCACTACTGCTGGTATTCAACAAGGGGCAGGTGCCACATGGGAGCCTGAAAAGCAAACCTCAAACTGAGAACTATCTCCATGTTTTTGCTGCTTCTCCACACTTCACCCTTGTGATCCCTACCTGTGACCTTCAATCTGTCCTCACTCAATTTTAGCCTCGCTCCCTTGGGGATCCTGGGCTTCAGCTGGGTGCATTGCTGGCAGCTCCCATCACTCCCCTGGTAGCACTGATGGCAACGATGAGCTGCCAACCTCTGATTGGCCAGCAGCTCCCAATGATGGGGATGGTGGGGGAGCAGGACCTGGAAAAGTCTTCTCAAAAGGAGGCAATGCAGGGTTCGTGCAGGCTCTCCAGTTGTTGGGCATAACAGCCATCATGTGTTAAATACTGCCCCATGACGGTAACCCATAACAGAGCAAGTATGCCATACAACTGCCTTAGACATGGTTTCCAAGTTGTGCTCCTTCTCTTTACTTCATGTTATTTTCTTTCACAGAATATGTTTCCCCTGTTCCTTTGCCAAGAGGAAGGCAGCCCCCAGGCCTCTACCACCCCAGCCTCTGCTGTGTCACCAGGCTTCTGTCACATCTATGCCTGTTAAATCGCACAGCCTTTTGGGTTTTCCGTCTTGAAGGTACCCACATTTGAAGGTACCCACCTGACACTTTTAAGCAGAATGAACATGCTGCCTGGTCGAAGCTTAGTTCTGGTCACCTTTCACATTGGCACTGCCCAGCTGGAGTAGCATTGACTCTTGTTGTTGGTATACTGCAGGTTTTTGCTGGGAATTAGCAATAAAGAGTATCCTCACCCTCTGTCCCTCGAGATGTTTCTACCTTCAGTGTACCCGAACAGGTGCCTGAGAGTGGCAACTAGGAGATTTTCACAGTAATTTCATTTCACTGTTAATGTGAACCTACTTGTGACAATAATAAAGATTATTATTATTATAAATGAGGCTGGAGGGTCGGCAAGTGGCTAGTATGGTGGGTGACTTAGTTTATAGTTGAATGAGACTAAAGGCTGAACAAATTGCCCACGCCTGCTCTAGTATGTGCCTAATTTGAAATCTAGGAAACACTTCTTGGCACAGCCCAGAAAATAAATTGGTTGGAGCGAGTCTCTTAACAAAAGCCGTCATGTCTGCCCAGCAGGACTAATTATAGGCTCATTTTGTACTGAAACCCAAATGAAGGTATAATCTACACCACATGTAGAACCGATTGCCAGCGTGGGTTAGCGCACAACACAATAAGTTGCAAATCTTCAAACAATTGATTTGTCTGAAGGCTGCAGCACTCAATTGTGAAGGCGCCCTTGGGACAGGAGGTTAGAATGTGGTGGCAGTGACTGGTGGTTGGCAATGTGCCATCGCCAACTGGCTTTGGCTTCAGCATTGTGTGAATCTTTTTGGCACTGCCATTGTTAATCACCCTAATGAGGTACATGAGGGAGGGAGAGTTGGATTTGCCTATGAATGGATAATTAAATTTATAAATTATCTTATTAGGAAAGTAGCTAACCAATTGAACGAAACACTAACAGAGAAAGCTGGTTAGCTTATCCACACATTGCTTTTCTATCTTCTTTTTATGTTCCCCTCATCTCCTAGTTCTTGTGAATATTTGGTTCTATGGAAACCTTACCCAATGATTACTCTTCCATTTGGGGTTTAGTATTGATGGTCCATCTGACATCCATATTTCTAGCGATCACCATAATAACATTAATGTGCTTTACATTACTGGCCTGTTTTTGTTATAAATTAAAATAATGTAGACACAATTGGTTAAATCAGCTTCTCAAAACGCCTGCATTTTCCTCACGGCAGGTAAGGTCATTAAAGATTGTTTTCACCAAAGCTGTGGCTCAGGAAAACTAGAATAATAACTTGTATCTGCTTAAAATCTTTGACTTTGTAAAACGTCCCAAGGTGCTTAACAGGAGCATCATTCAAAAGCATCTGACACCACATCCTATAAGATGTTAGGGTAGATTACCAATTCAAAGAAGTAGATTTTAAGGAGCGTCTTAAAGGAGGAAAGCAAATTTGAGAGGTGGAAAGGTTTGGGGAGGGATTTCTGGAGCTTAGACTCAAGACAGCTGAATGTACGTTTGCCAATGGTAAACGGCTAAAACCGAGGATGTTCAAGAGGCTGGAACTAGGGAATAGAAGGATTGTGGGACTGAGGGAGATTACAGACAGAGGGAGCGACAAGGCCATGGAGGCATCTGAAAATAAGGTTGAGAGTTTTAAATTCGAGACATTATTGGACTGGCAGAAAATGTAGACCAGAGAGGACACAGGTGATGGGTGAATAGGAAAAGCATTGATTGGAAATGAAAGTGCAGTATGAAAGTATCTCATTTTTGATTGGCAATTGTTCAAATTATTGCATGGTGAACAAACATTACATCCAGCATGAAATAGACCATAAAAGAAAATGGTGATAAGAAAGGCCACAGGTTTTATGGGAAAGTAAATAATTTATTGCCACCAAGGCCCAATGATGTGAAATGACGTAGAGAAGCCACCTCACAAGTCTTCATTAAACTCAGGCTCCGCAAGGTTTGGCTGTGAGGCTGCGATACTCTTTATGGATGGGTTATTGGGTTTTTAAGATTAATGTTTTTCTAAACATAAATTAAATGTAGAGATAATGCAGTACCCAGTTGTGAGGTTGCGTTTACTGCAGAACTATCCAATAATTCTGCGTGGAACACAGACTAATTTCTACCCATTCATCACCCAGAAACCTCTGCCATTGACCAGACTGAGATTGGTATGAACAGGATGGAACTTGTAAACTTCCTGATTTGAACGATTCAGTAATACACTTGCTTTCTATGTGTATATCTGACTGGTAAACAAGAGAGGCAGATGTAGTTGACTTGAAATGTCTGACAGCAATTAATATTAGAGGAAAGGGGCTAAGATATTATAAAGTAAGAATAACCACCAGTGATAAGATTAAGGTTTAATTTACTGATTCAAACACATTAAAAGTGAGAGACGTTAGTACTCACAGGCTCTCCTTTCTCCCCTTGTGGACACTGGAAGCAAAGAAGAAAAGGTCAGTCGGGCTGTTCATCATAGAGATTTTACAATATACTGCAGGGGGGGAGGGGGGGGGGGCTGCGGGTGGAGGGAGCGCCAGGTTGAATGGCTTCCAGTTTGAAGGCAGCACATGCTCCTGACCAGGAGGCCCGGAGTAGAGCCTCAGGATTGGTCTAAATAATGTGGGCCAGCTGTGAGCACCAATCATGCCTCCGCAGACTTTTGTGCAGCACTGAATTTCAGGTAGCCAATCATGTGATTGGGCAATGGCCTCAGGTCAATGCCAGGAGGAAGAGAGGCCATGCAGGGTTTTTTTTTGGGGCGGGGTTGGAATCACAGCCAGCATTGGCCAGCGATCCTGTGCAACTGGGAGGAACAGTGATATTCCCTCCACATCGAATTCTGTATATATGTCTGCAATCTGTTCTGTGAGGGAAACGCAAGTTCTCTTTTACCCTCTGCACACTCTTCACAAGGTCGACAGACTTCTCCTCGATTGAATGTTCAAATCAGGAATGAAGAGGATCTTCAACTGGCAGCTGATACCTCTGGAGTCTGGCTCCAAAAGAGAAAATGCTGGAAAATCTCAGCAGGTCTGGCAGCATCTATGGGAAGAGAAAAGAGCTAATGTTTCAAGTCCAGATGACCCTTTGTCAGCTTTGACAAAGGGTCATCTGGACTCAAAATGTTAGCTCTTTTCTTTCCCTACAGATGCTGCCAGACCTACTGAGATTTTCCAGCATTTTCTCTTTTGGTTGCCAGTTCTCGATGCTTTTTGTCATTGGCAATCTGGCAAATACAGACGGATCCAATGAAGGCCTAATCTTTCCAAGTGAAACACATTGTTGTATATTTCACTGGGTGGAATTCGACAGAACTAATCCTTTTCAATTGACTCTCACTGTATAAAATCCTTGTGTGAGTGAATAGGAAGGAGTTTTGATCTATTGGGATTCTAGCCAGATTCTAGTAAGAAATAGGTTTGATCTATTCGGAATCTAATGAGTAGGAAACGGTTTTGATCGTAGGAAGGGGGTTTGAATGAATGGAAAGAGGCAATTGACCTTTCGGTTCTGGAGCACCACCACTCTGTACAGTGACTGTTGAATTTGTTGTTTTCAAGATCCTTAAATGTCAATTCTGGAGTCTCAACACTGATGAGTACAGGAGATTAATTGTTACTTACCTCTAAACAGCCTTCACCCTGGGGGGGAATATAAAAAAAAGCATGAATATAAATCACTGCAAAAACAAAACTGTAATCTTTAACTTCGGTATTGCACAAGTCTCAAAAACCTTTATGAGGACCTGATCTCAGCTGGCATCTAGAGGGCAGCAGCAACCAGAGAGATGGTACCTCCTCATTTAACTTGTGCTACTCTTATCCACTTCTAAGTAGCCAGCAGCAGAATGACATGAGAATAGATCTCTGAGCAGGTCACATGTCCACATGATTGACCAGGGTGCAGGAACCGGGAGGACAGGCAACCAAATGACATCTTAAAGAACATGCAGTGTCGGCCTGGGCAGCAGCTGGCCTTAGTGCCCTCCGCTGTGCAGAGACAAAATCAGTCAGGGTTCCTCCTCCTGATTACTGCCCAGCGACCATTGCTTGATAGTGCATGTGTTGTAGGGGTCCTTCCTGTTTATTCCCTGTTTATTCTCCTACTTGTTAGATAGATAGAGATAGAGATAGAGAAATACAGCACAGAACAGGCCCTTCGGCCCACAATGTTGCGCCGAACTTTTGTCCTAGGTTAGTCATAGAATTTTGGACAATTTTTCATGGCCAATCCACCCAACCTGCACATCTTTGGACTGTGGGAGGAAACCGGAGTACCCGGAGGAAACCCACGCACACACGTGGAGGATGTGCAGACTCCACACAGACAGTGACCCAAGTCGAAATCGAACTTGGGACCCTGGAGCTGTGAAGCAATTGTGCTATCCACAATGCTACCGTGCTGCCCTTAAGACATTAACCTACACTCCATTATTCTACCCTAATCCATGTACCTATCCAATAGCCGCTGAAAGGTCCCTAACGTTTCCGACTCAACTACTACCACAGGCAGTGCATTCCATGCCCCCACTACTCTCTGGGTAAAGAACCTACCTCTGACATCCCCTCTATATCTTCCACCATTTATCTTAAATTTATGTCCCCTTGTAATGGTGTGTTCCACCCGGGGAAAAAGTCTCTGACTGTCTACTCTATCTATTCCCCTAATCACCTTATAAACCTCTATCAAGTCGCCCCTCATCCTTCTCCGTTCTAATGAGAAAAGGCCTTCCCTTTCTTTTATTTTTGCAGTTACATTTTTGATTCATGGATGGATAATGGGCATGTATCTTTAAGGCAAGTGGCCTGTGCTTTAATTCAAGCAGAGGATTTCAGAAGCAGGAGATCACTGTGCTGGCCTGTGCTGGTTCATACTAGAGTTGTGGACTGACCGGTACCAATGCCAGAGGTTGGCCAGGACTCGGTTTGACTGATTTGGCGGTGGCTAATGAATTGGTCTAACAGGCCGTGCTGAGCCCGGTAATAAGGTGGTGATTGGATCTGATCCCACTGCAATGTTTTTCAGAGTCCCAAGACTTTAGTTTGGTTTCAGCTTTGGTCATGGCACCCCCAGGGAGACCTGCTGTGCTCTCTTCTCTGTTTTTCTCCAGAAGGGCTGTATTTCTTAACTGGCAGAGAGCCTGGATGAATCGATGTACAGGCAGAGTGCAGAACCAAACAACTCTCTGGCATGAATGGCAAAGGCAGAACCGACCAACACTTTCTGCAGCAAGATAGAGGCCTGAATACGAACCTTGAGCTGAAGGTCCATATTGATGAGAAATCTGCTACCTGCGTGTACAGCATTTTCTAAACTACAGGGACCCCGAATGAATGACGCTACAAAAAAGACCATTACCAGCTGTAAACCAGAGACTTTAATCTACAAGCTTGCTGTGGAGAAAGTGTTCTAAAGAACCATTTTCTAAAGCAAAGGCTCTTATCTTTTGACCTTCCTCCTTAGTTTTTGCCCCTTTCCACCCCTCCGTGTTGTCTGTCTTGTGTGTGTGTGTGTGTGGGGGTAGAGGGTGGGACAGTTAACGGGGTAGTAATTATTAGCTTGTCGTTAACCAGTTATATTTTCTGCATATTTGTGATAGTTCTTGTTATAAATAAACAGTAATTATGTTGAAACGTACAAACCTGGTGACTGTAATTATTGGCCAGCCAAGGGCCAACGACTTTGGATATTTTTACAAGAATTATTAGTTAATTCACTTGTCATGTGACTCCAGGGCACATGGGTTTGGAATTAACCGTGCACTAGCCCAGGGTGGCGTAACAGTGTTAGATGAGACCAGGCTTGCAATCCACAACTGAATAGCCTTCCAACACTGGTAGATGCCCAGACAAAATCATCCAGCCTTTTATTTAAAAGTATAAGAGTATAAGAAATAGGAGCAGGAGTAGACTATTCAGCCCATCGTGCCTGCTCTGCCATTCAATATGATCATGGCTAATCTTCAGGTTCAACTCCACTTCCCCGCCCACTTCCCATATCCCTTAATTCCCTGACACCAAAAGAATGGGCAGCAGGGTAGCATGGTGGTTAGCATAAATGCTTCACAGCTCCAGGGTCCCAGGTTCGATTCCTGGCTGGGTCACTGTCTGTGCGGAGTTTGCACGTCCTCCCCCAGTGTGCGTGGGTTTCCTCCGGGTGCTCCGGTTTCCACCCACAGTCCAAAGATGTGCGGGTTAGGTGGATTGGCCATGCTAAATTGCCCGTAGTGTCCTAATTAAAGTAAGGTTAAGGGGGGGGGGGGTTGTTGGGTTACGGGTATAGGGTGGATACGTGGGTTTGAGTAGGGCGATCATGGCTCGGCACAACATTGAGGGCCGAAGGGCCTGTTCTGTGCTGTACTGTTCTATGTCTATGTCTCTAATCTGTTTATCCCGGTCTTAAATATATTCAACGATGGAGCAACCTATGGGGTAGAAATTCTAAAGATTCACAACCCTTTTAGTGAACCCATCTTAGTCCTAAATGATCAGCTCCTTATCCTGGGGCTGTGTTTCCATGGTTTAGATTCCCCTATCAGTGGAAACAATCTCTCAGACTCCACCCTGTCAAGCACGTTCAGAATGTTGAATGTTTCAATGAGATCACGGGGTGGGATTCTCCATCCGTTCATGCAAGTGGGATTCTCCAATCCTGCTGCAGTGAATGGGAGATTTGAGTGATAAATTCTCTTTCCTCACCAGTGCGGTAGTGGGGTGGACTCGCAACAGAGAATCCTGGCCCACGTCCCTTTCTTCTAAATGCCAGAGATTACTGACCCAATTTACTCAGCCTCTCACCCCAGGGATCAATCCAATGAACCTCCGCCATACTGTCTCCAATGCAAGCATTCTTTAAATATGGAAACCAAAGCTACACACAGCGTTCCAGGTGTGATCTTACCAAAACCCTGTGCAAGGCTTGTTTCCTCCTGTGCTTCAATCCCCATGCAATAGAGGCCAAGATGCCGTTTGCTTTCTAAATTTCCTGCTGTACCCACTTGCTGACTTTTTGGCTTCCTTGTACAAGTGCACCCAAGTCTCTCTGAACATTTACAAGTTTCACACCGTTTAAAAAATAGTCTGCTTTTCTATTCTAATGACCACAAAGCCTTATCTCCTGAAATGTACAATCCATATGGTGAGTATTTTCTGGGTCTGACAAAGGCAGGCAGAGATCAAAGAAGGCGGAATGGGGTTGAAGGGAGAGCACAGCGAATTACTGACACTTTGGAATATGATCAAAGTGATGAAATTCGACTTGTGCTTCATCAGAAAGGTCCAAAAATTGAAATGTGTTGGGCAGTTTTGATGCAGATCATGGGCCTGGAACATGAGGAATCCAACACTCGCTGGCAATTGTACTCACTGGACTCCCTGGTGTTGGCAATAAAGAGACATTGGGACAGTACTGCGAGCGCTTCTGATGCTCTTTGTGATGCCCACGTATTAGCCACTGAACAGTGGTAGCTCTTTCATCTTTAAGTCAGAAGGTTAAAAACCATTTCCAGGCACTTGAATACACAATCTAGGATGACAATACTGAATGGTGCACTTTGAGAAGGACTGGCTTTCGGACAAGATGTCAAATGGAGACCCTCTCATGTGGATATAAAGGCTTACATGGTATTATTTTAATAACAGCAGGGTTGTACTCCTTGGCGTCCTGACCAATATCCTTCCTTTGAACAACAACACAAAAACAGGTTATGGCCTAATTTCCACTCATTGCTGTTTGTGGGATCTTGCTGTGCACAATTTGGTTGCCGGACCTCCTCCATTACAATAGTGACTACACTTTGAAAGTACTTCATTGGTTGTAAAGCAGCTTGTGACACGCTGGGTACATGAAATACACTATATAAACTGGATGGGACTAACAGAGTGTGTTGATACCTCGGTACCCTTACCGAGAAAAACCTTGTCAATGTCAAGTCTTGAAACACTTTACCAGTATCCAGATATTTGGGGAGAGGGTTTCAGATTTCTTGTATCATTGGTGTGAATACCAGGGGCTGGTTTAGCTCACTGGGCTAAATCACTGGCTTTGAAAGCAGACCAAGGCAGGCCAGCAGCACGGTTCAATTCTCGTACCAGCCTCCCCGAACAGGCGCCTGAACGTGGCGACTAGGGGCTTTTCACGGTAACTTCGTTTGAAGCCTGCTTGTGACAATTTAATTAACTTAATTTTTAAATAGTGCTCCCAATTTCCCATTTAAGCTCTCTAATTTTAAGATTATAGGTTGGGTTTTCGTGGCGATGTTGGGAAGTTGAGTTGGGGAGCAGATCTATTTCCTTTACAAAGGCTCCCGTGTGCTTTATATTCACTGTGGGGAGGCGGGTTTTGGAATGAAATTGGCCATTTCGCCTTTGGAAGCAGACCTGAGGTGGCAATGGAGATGACACTGATGGGAGTAGTCTACAAGCCCTCAAACAGTGGCTGTACTGTAGGATGGAGAATAAATCAGGAGGTGATAAAGTCATGTAAAAAAGGCAGTACTTTAGTCATGGGTGACTATAGTCTTCATGTAAATTGGGAAAAGAAAATTGGAATAAATAGCCATAAGGAAGACTTCATTGAGTGTATCCAGAATGCTTTCCTGGGAACGCTTTACTAGGGCAGCAAGGTAGCACAAGTGGACAGCACCGTGGCTTCACAGCGCCAGGGTCCCAGGTTCGATTCCCCGCTGGGTCACTGTCTGTCTGGAATCTGCACGTTCTCCCCGTGTCTGCGTGGGTTTCCTCCGGGTGCTCCGGTTTCCTCCCACAGTCCAAAGATGTGCAGGTTAGGTGGATTGGCCATGATTAATTGCCCTTAGTGACCAAAAAGGTTAGGAGGGGTTATTGGGTTACGGGGATAGGGTAAGGGCTTAAGTGGGTCATTGCAGACTTGATGGGCCGAATGGCCTCCTTCTGCACTGTATGTTCTATGTTCTAACAACATGCTGTGGATCCAAAAGAGAAAATACTGGAAAATCTCAGCAGCTCTGGCAGCATCTGTCGGGAGAGAAAAGAGCGAACATTTCGAGTCCAGACGACTCTTTGTCAGGTTTGATAAAGGGCCATCGCGACTCAAAACCCTCTCAACAGCTGTGCATTGTCTGTCATAAGAGGCATTCAGTTGCTTGGAATGTAATTTCCCCCTTCATTGACAACTCAACAGTGCCAATGAAAGATACAGAACTAAAGAGAACTACCACTGATTGGAGTCCCAAGCATTAAACTCTAATGCTCAAGAGTTTACGTCACACAGGATACACTGATGTGAACCCTAAAGCAAAGCTTCATGGTGAAGTCTATCATCAAGCATGCTGGTACAGGTCATAATGGCGGGCGTCTTTGAGATGCCCCCTGAGGGTGCAGAGACTGGTTCTATGAATCCAATCAATAGCCCTGTCACCTAAAGCAAGGAGTGGGGGGAGGGGGAGAGACTGGACATAAGAAACATTCCAATGAGACTTTCGAGTGTCCAGGCAAGTAATCCTGGTGGAATTGAGAGGGACAGGAGTGGGGAAATGCCAGTGTGAGAGGGGAGGGTGTGAGGCTTAGTGAAGAGGCCCTCACGAAGGGGGAAGCGCATGGTGGAGGTCCCGGAGGAGTAGAGGGCCGAGGGGTAAGCCCTCCTCAGGAATCCTCGCCGCTAACTTTGGTTTTCTTCTCTTTTCCGTGCATGATTCTGGAAAATTGGCGATTCTACTCCTTGTGATAGAGCAGCAGCAGAGACAGAGACATCCGCGCACACGGCCAGGACCAGTGCCCTGCTGAGAAGGGGGATCCTGGACCCAAAGCTGTACAGGGAGTACATCCTCATAGCAATTCGGTTTGGGGACGAGCAGGGCTCTGATGAGGAAAGCTCCATTCACAGGGACTACTATCATAGCACTAGCATGGTGATAGGTTAGATAGGTTTCCATGATGGCCATCAATACCATGGGCAGGGCACAAAAGCCATTGGCTGGACTCTGCAGGGGAATGGTGATAACTTGCATTGAGGACTGACCAATGTTCCTCGCCTCCTCAGCAATATGTCTGACTCCTGCCAGACAAAGAGCTGACGCATCCTGCCACGGAACAGACTTATCATGGGGTTCCAAGATGCTGGATGAGCGCTCATCTGCTACAACCCCCTTCAAGATCATGTGTCTTGGTGTGTTCCTCCAACCAACCTCTGAAGCGGGTCAGCCTCTCTACACTTGGTCAGTCCATGGCATTTCCATCATTGGAGAAGAGTGGCTGTAATAGGAAGCCTGAGCGTTGATGCTGGTTGTTGGGGGGGGGGGGGGGGGGGCTGCCAGCAGCAGCGCGTCATCATCCATGAGTCATCAGTATGGGAGGTGCAGAGACAGAGCACTGCCACTCTCACACTGCACAGCGTTTGCACAGGGGTTTACTGAATATTGCGCCTTGAAATGACAGGGTGGAGGATCTGGTGGTGAACACAGTGAATTGAATACATGTGCCCAACTTAACTAATGCCTATGTTCACATGAGCCCACTTGGTGCCCAAAGTGTCTTACTGTTCCTCACTCTCTCACTACATCTCAGTGTGTACCCAGGATCCACAACTGAGTTTGAGGATGTCTGCTGCCTTCCACGCCCTGTTGGCTGAGATGACAGGCATCTCCTTGGGGGTCTAGACCTCGAGGGTGGGTGTACTCTCAAGCAGCCTGTGTTGCAGCTCTGCCTCCTCGGTGTGTGGGGCTGGAGGTGGGACTCCCAGGCAAAGGGGGGGGGGGTCAGATAGGCTGGACATCCCCATGGTCCCCTGGGTGGAGAATCCCTGGGGTGCCCTCCTGTCAATCCTCTTGGCTTCAAGGCGACAAGCGGCCCCTGTTTTCCAGGAGTGAGATCCTGGGGCCCGCTAGTGCCTGCACCATGCAGTTGAAGCCCTGCACCAAGGAGCTCATGCCCTCAGCCATGTAGGTCATTAGCTGAACCATGGAGCGGACATCCACCGCCAAGGAGTGGATGGCCTGCACCAAGGTCTCCACTGCAAATGCCACCCTTACAATGTCAGCCTGGTTGCTTTGCAATGATGGCACCATCTCAGTTAGAAGGCGATTGGGCTTCCCCCAGTCAGCCTTGCAGTCCAATGGGGGATACGGTCATCCTTTCCTGATTCTCGAGACTTTGCCTTTGCAGTTCCTGCAGCTCTGGGACGACCAGGCCCAGGGTCACGTCATCAGCTGGGGACTCAGCAGTGCCCTGGGCTCCAGCATCCCTCTGAGTGCCAGTTCCCTGGGACGTCCCTGCCTCCACCTGCTGCAGATCTTCAGCTGTGAGGTGCTCACCAGTGAGTGACCAGAAAGCTGCCTAAAAGTTAGTCCTACCGAGGTGTGAGTATCTTTGCTGGTGGAGGGTGACAGATGCGACGCTTCTTCAATGGTTATATCAGAGAAGTTTCTTTCAGAGCTGCTCTGGATCTGGTGATTCCATGGGGCACGAGGATGCTCTTCTGTTTGCCCTCCATTAGTATATCACTGGGGATAAATGATGCAAGATGTTTACTCATGTGAGGCTTGAAGAATGACTGTTTGTCCTGAGGGTTCTCTATGTTCCTCACTGCCCCCACTTCCCCATCTGCACAGCCACACTCCAGCTCCTCCCTGACCAGCTCAAGGGATTCCAGGACTCCCACATGAGTCAACGAGGCTGCACCATCTCACGTCGGTTGTGCTAAAGTTGGTTCTACGCAGATATAGATGGGCGGTTGTAGGCGCAAACCTGCCAGTTCAGATGGTTGAGAAGTAACAAAAATGGCATACTCCTGTATGGGGCTGGGGTGGGAGCAAGGATATGAGTAACAGAATTAAGACTGGGGGAGGCAGCTTGGAGGGTGGGGGAGATTGCCTCGTCACCAGTGGGCAATGCGCAAGGTGGCTGGATGAAAAATCACCTTGGAGGTGTGAGAAGTGAGTGAGGGGATGCAGTGAGAGACTGAAGATGGCAAACCTCCGCTGGAAAAACAGGTCATTCACCTTCTTCCTGCACTGCTGCCCCATCCTCTTCAGGAGGGAGCTGGCACTTACCCAGGTAGTGCTGATGACCCTCCTGGTGGGCCGCCTCCTGGATTGCGGGTGAACTACAACCCCGCCTCTGCTGCGTCTGGTCAGAGCTCCGTGAAACGCAGTGCTGGCTTCCGTGCTGGCACCCATGGACTGGATCTGGAACAAGTGCTGGGGAGGCGTTTACTTGGAGCCCCCCAGTATTACATTGCCCCGGAATGAGCAAATGAGTAGGAAGAAACCAAGATCACAGCGTGGGAGATAAACCTTTCTGGGCTGCACGGTAGTACAAGTGGATAGCACTGTGGCTTCACAGCGCCAGGGTCCCAGGTTCGATTCCCTGCTGGGTCACTGTCTGTGCGGAGTCTGCACGTTCTCCCCGTGACTGCGTGGGTTTCCTCCGGGTGCTCCGGTTTCCTCCCACAATCCAAAGACGTGCAGGTTTGGTAGATTGGCCGTGATAAATTGCCCATAGTGACCAAAAAGGTGAGGAGGGGTTATTGGGTTACGGGGATAGGGTGGAAGTAAGGGCTTAAGTGGGTTGGTGCAGACTCGATGGGCCGAATGACCTCCTTCTGCACTGTATATTCTATGTTCCCATGTTGTTCCTAAGTGGCGAACGATTCCATGGGTCATCCTGGCGACACTCCCGGTTTTCTTGCCAGAACTGACACTTTGCCATTTTTTGATAAGATTCCGTCCACAATCTTTGCTACCTAATTGAATAATTCTTGACTTGGTTAACCAACCTTTTCCTTCCCTCTCCAATATGCTGACAAGTAACAGAAATGTTCCAAGTTTTTAATATCCTGCCTGTGATTTTCCAGCTTGTCTCAGTGTTTGAAAGAATGGGTTGGCAACTTTAGCTCTGTTCCTGGCAGATTTTCACTCTCAAAAGCTTCTCCAGTTCCTCTTTCACTCCTGTTGCAGGCTGCGTTTTGAAAGCAGATCAGATTAGGGAGCAGAGAGTGGCGGAGTGGCTACTCCGCATCGCCTGGTGTTGCAGATTCGCTTATGAAAATCACTTATTGTCACAAGTAGGCTTCAAATGAAGTTACTGTGAAAAGCCCCTAGTCGCCACATTCCGGCGCCTTCCCGTAACAGCCTCTCCGAACAGGCGCCGGAATGTGGCGACTGGGGGCTTTTCACAGTAACTTAATTTGAAGCCTACTTGTGACAATAAGCGATTTTCATTTCAGATTCCACGCCACAATCCTGTCACAAAACCGCTTTTGGAGAGGCCAGTTGGGGCTGGATTGGCTGCCCATTGGCAAGTGGTGGGTAACCTATTCGGACCAATGGGGGGAGGGGGGGGGGGGGTTATTGAGGGCCAGTTAGTGATTGACTGAACAAGGGGCATTCTCCATCTGCACTAGCTATGCTCGTTGGGCCACAGTTGCGGCCCGTTGTGGGGTTGCCCCTCCACGATCAAGGCCAGGCATCGGTGGCCATTTTAAATAAAAAATAAAGGTGACTTCCATGTTGAGGTACTCTCTCTTTCCATCACAAATCTGCAGCTCTCATCTCAACTATTGGCAGTGCCAATATGTCAGGGTTGGAGAGCGTCCCATTGGTTCTCCAGCATCAGGTGACTGCTAACCCCCCCCCCCCCCCCCCTTCGCCGTCATGAATTGGCCTGATTCTTTAAAAATCTGGGCGGGCATGTCTGAAACAGGTGACCGGGTCATCGGATTCCAATCTCAAAATTGAAAATCCTATGGCCATAGTGTCTGCTCTATCCTGCAGGAAGGGTCTCAGTCTGGGTCACTCTTCATTCATTCCATTTCAGGGATCCAATGCCGGAAGGAAAGTATCTGTTGGAGTTGGCAGCCGGCCAGTTTATTTAATGGTTGCCACATGGAGTGTTGGCTGAATTCCCAGAGTCCCCCAGTTCAAAAACTGTTTTGGTTTGAAATTCATCCTGTTTGCTGCAAGATCTCCTGACAGCACACTGCTGCATTACATGAACACGTGTCTCTGAAGTGCCGTGTTACAACGCAAATCCCTCGATTTGCTGATAATCCACGTTATATATCTAAATGGAGCAGTTAATTGGATTCGGCACTGTTATGAGGCCTCGAAGGGAACCTTGGGCCAACGTGTCGCCCACGTAGCAACTGAGCTTGACCACTGCAGTCAGACGATTTGTTTTGATTTTGATAAACACAAAGTTAAGAGAATGTAGAGAAAAAACACTTGAATTCTGCACTACAGATGTTGCTGAGGACAGACTGAGTAAACCGAGAGAAGGAAATAAAGATAAAAAGGGTTGAACAAACTGCAGTCTTTGTTGTATTTACGTAAGTAGCAGGACACAGGCCATACACAACCAGACATATGGGGCGCGATTCTCCCCAAAGGCGGGTCATGAAGGCTGCCACGAAAACAGCCGTGTTTCACGGCAGCCTCCGAGCCCCCGCCCGGGACCCGATTCTGCTCCCCGGTCGGGGCTAGCATCGCGCCAAAGTTAGCGACGGCTGACGCGTATGATGACGTCAGCCGCGCATGCGCGGATTGGACGACTCCAACCCGCGCATGCGCGGATGACGTCATCATGCATATGCGTGAAACCCGCGCATGCGCGGGCCGTTATGCCCCTCAGAAGCCCCGCGGCAGGATCCATCGGGGCTGCGGAGTAAGAAGGAGTGCGTGGGGTAAGTACCCGCTGCCCGCGATCGGTGCCCACCGATCACGGGCCCATGGCACCTTTGGCACGGCCGTGGTGCGTGCCAATCGGTGCCATGGTTCCCCAGAACGGCACTTTACGGCCGTTTTTACAAACGGTGAGAGCAGGTGTGTTTTTAGTTCGTAAAAACGGGCGTAAAGGCCTTGGAAATCGGCCCATCGGCCAGGGGAGAATCGCTGCTCGCCGTAAAAAAACGTCGGGCAGCGATTCGTGTCGGGGGGCGGCCATGAGGGGGGGGGGGGGGGGAATAGCGGGAGGGCGTCGGACCAGCGTGGGCGTAAAAATTTGCACCGCCCGCTATTCTCCGATGCGTTGTGAGTGCGGAGAATCGCGCCCATGAGATCTTTCAATACTCAGACTACTTGCTGAAAGAGCAGCAAGATCCCAAACTCAAAATCAGATCACAACTCAACATATTTAGAGTGGAAAGGGTGCAGAGGAGATTTACCAGGATGTTGCCTGGAGTGGAGAGTGTTAGTTGTGAACAGAGATTGGATCAACTGGGTTTGTTTTCCTTGAAGCAGAGGAGACTGAGGGGGTCATGATTGAGATGCATGAAATACATTGGCATGACCCCGTAGAACAGTGGTTAGCACTGTTGCTTCATAGCACCAGGGACCCGGGTTCGATTCCCAGCTTGGGTCACTGTCTGTGCAGAGTCGGCATGCTCCCCTGTCTGCGTGGGTTTGCTCCAGGTGCTCCGGTTTCCTCCCACAAGTCCCGAAAGACGTGCTGTTTGGTGAATAGGACATTCTGAATTCTCCCTCAGTTGTACCCGTGCAGGTGCCAGAGTTTTGCGACTAGGGGCTTTTCACAATGAGTGTTATTGTTCATTGCAGTTTTAATATAAGCCTACTTGTGACACTGATAAAGATTATTATTATTATTATTAAATCATGAGGGGCATAGATAAAGTAGACAGGAAGAAACCTTTCCCCTTGGTGGGGGGAATCAATGACCAAGGAACATAGATTTAAGTTAAGGGCAGGAGGTTTAGAGGGGATATGAGGACTGATTTTACCCAGAGGGTGGTGGGAGTTTGGAATTCGCTGCCTGAAAGGGTGGTGGAGGCAGAAACCCTCATAACACTTAAGAAGTATTCAGATGTGCACTTGCGATCCAAGGTACACAAGGTTTGGCCGTATGCTGGGAACGGGATTAGAATAGTGGCTGAAGGCTGTATGATTCCATGACTCTATTTACAGTGCAGAAGGAGGCCATTCTGGCAATCGAGTCTGCACACTCTCTCTGAAACAGCGTTCTACCTTGGCCCACTCCCCCGCCCTATCTCCGCGCATTGATCATGGCCAATCTACCTAACCTGCACATCTTTGGACTGTGGGAGGAAACCCACGCAGACACAGGGAGAACGTGCAGACTCCGCAGACAGTCACCCAAGGGCGGAATCGAACCCGGGTCCCTGCCGCTGTGAGGCAACAGTGCGAACCAATTGTGCTGCCGTGCTGTTAGCTGAAAGGTTAGCTGAACTGAGGCTGAGCAGTAGTAGGGTGACGATATAACTGTCTTTCAGAAAGTGAAAGAAAACTGTGGTTCCAGCTCCTCACAAGTGTGATTAGTAGCAAGGCACAACCATGAGAGCCACATGATTGACCAGTCCAGTCAGAAAATGGTGGTGTTTGTTAGACACTGCACAGGTTCCAGTGGGGCTCGGACAGAGCATGCCCGACTCATGAAGGATGGAGAGATGGGAATGATTAGAGCTGTTCCCCTTCGAGGCCTTTCAGATTGAGTCAGTTAGGATTATGTTCACTGGAGTTTAGGAGAATGAATGGATATCTAATACAGACCTCTAAAATTCTAACAGGACTAGACAGGCTAGATGCAGGAAGGATATTCCTGATAGCGGCGGAGCCCTGAACCAGGAATCACAGGGTAAGCCATTTAGGACTGAGATGAGTACAAATTTCTGTACCCAGAGAGTAGTGAGCATGTGGAAAGTAGCTGAGGCCAAAACAACATGGGTGGGACGGGGCTGGTTTAGCTCACCAGGCTAAATCGCTGGCTTTTAAAGCAGACCAAGCAGGCCAGCAGCACGGTTCGATTCCCGTACCAGCCTCCCCGGACAGGTGCCGGAATGTGGCGACTAGGGGCTTTTCACAGTAACTTCATTGAAGCCTACTCGTGACAATAAGCGATTATCATTATCATTCTCCATCGGCCGACAATGCCACCACCTTCTGGGTCTGTGCCATATCAGCCAGTGACTGCGCCATCTCCCTCTGGGACTGGGTTACCTCCCGCTATGTCTGCGTCATGTCAGCCAGAGCCTGGGCAATATTGCCCACGCTCTCAGCCATGCCCCGCTGTGACTGGGCCACGCTGAAAAGCGCCTCTGCAATGTCCAGGTTGCTCTGGCACATGGCTACCTGTGAGAGGGAAGCCCTGTCCAGGGCCCGGGTCACCACCTGCACAGAATGCCCCAGGCCTTGGACATACTGATCCATAGCCAAAACCCTTGCCCCAAGGCCTCCCCCACGGACACTACCCATGCGGTGTTGGCCTGGGTGGCACGCGTGGCCTACACCACCACCTGCTGCTCCTGTATGCCGTTGGACTTCTCCACCTGCCCCTGCAGGTGCTGGATGCTCGCCGACAGCCCCTCATTTTGTCCCTGGCACTGCGACTGCATCTCCACGATCGATGGGACTGTCTGGACAGCAGCTAGTCCCTGGGGCCAGCCTGCCATCTGACCTGCTGCCCCCTCGGGAGTTCCTACCTGCTGTACCGGAGCACATGTGTGGTGCGCACTAGAGAGTACACTTTTCACTAAAGTGCCCAACCCAGGTGAGTGTCCCTCCAGGTGGGTTTCGGGAGGAGGGGGCGGTGGGGTTACGGGTGTGTGAGTCGGGAGCTGATGCCTGGGGTACAGTGCTGCCTACTCACCCGGCAGCTCTGAGGAAAACGTGCAGTTTCTTGTGACACAGCTGGCCAGTCCGGACGGTGTTGCTCACGACGTTCATGACCTCTGCCACCTGCGCCCAGGCACAGCTGGCAGCCTCCTTCCCAGGCTGGGGTACAGGGTGGCCCCCTCTCCACGATGACGTCCAGGAGGGTCTCAATCTCAGCATATGTAAAACGGGATACTGCTCGCCTCACTTATATCTTGTTGGCTGGGATTGTGTGTATGTGGGGAGTGCAGTGTGTATATGCCGCTGCAGATTTTCAGCCTCCTGAGTGTCAATCGCAAATCTGACAAATCCAACACCGTTTCTCATTGGAATCGATTGTGTTCCATGGGGTGCCGGTACCAGCCCCTTAACGGTCACTGAATCAGTCCAGATGCGGGGCCAGTTTTGGGGTCGGCAAAATCATGAGAGGTATAGACAGGGTGGATAGCAAGAAGCTTTTTCCCAGAGTGGGGACTCAATTACTAGGGGTCACGGGTTCAAGGTGAGAGGGAAAAGTTTAAGGGAATGTGCGTGGAAAGTTCTTTTCGCAGAGGGTGGTGGGTGCCTGGAACGCATTGCCGGCAGAGGTGGTAGAGGCGAGCACGATAGCATCATTTAAGATGTGTCTGGACAGATACATGAATGGGCAGGGAGCAGAGGGATACAGATGCTTAGAAAATAGGTAACAGTTTTAGATAGAGGATCTGGATCAGCGCGGGCCATGAGGGCCGAAGAGCCTGCATCTGTGCTGTAATTTTTCTTTGTTCTTTGTTCCTATACCGGCTGAGGTTATTCATGAAGGCCCTGCCTTCTGAACCTTGCCCCTAGCCTGAGGTGTGATGATCCTCAGGTTAAATTGCCACCAATCAGCTCTCCCCCTCAAAGGGGAAAGCAGTCTATGGGTCATCTTGGCCTATGCTGATAGATATAGAGTAAACTCTCTCTGCACTGTCCACATCAACACTCACTGGACAGGTACAGCACAGGGATGGAGACAGAGTAAAGCTCCCTCTATATAGTCCTCATCAAACTGTCCCAGGAAAGGTGCAGCAAGGGGGTTAGATAGAGAGTAAGGCTCCATCCAAAGTGTTCCCATCAAACACTCCCAGGATAGGTACAGCACGGGGTCAGATAGAGAGTAAAGATCCCTCTACACTGTCCCCATCAAACATACCCAGGAGAGGTACAGCACGGGGTGAGATACAGAGTAACGCTCCCTCTACACTTTCCCCATAAACACTCCCAGGACAGGTACAACACGGGGTTAGATACAGAGTAAAGCTCCCTCTACACTGTCCCCATCAAACACTCCCAGGACAGATAACAGCACAGGGTGAGATACAGAGTAACACTCCCTCTACACTTTCCCCATGAACACTCCCAGGACAGGTAGAGCACAGGGTTAGATACAAAGTAAAGCTCCCTCTACACTGTCCCCATAAACACTCCCAGGACAGGTACAGCACAGGGTTAGATGGAGAGTAAAGATCCCTCTACACTGTCCCCATCAAACATACTCAGGACAGGTAACAGCACAGGGTTAGATACAGAATAAAGCTCCCTCTACACTGTCCCCATAAACACTCCCAGGGCAGATACAGCACGGGGTTAGATACAGAGTAAAGCTCCCTCTACACTGTCCCCATACACACTCCCAGGACAGGTACAGCACGGGGTTAGATAGAGAGTAAAGCTCCCTCTACACTGTCCCCACCAAACACTCCCAGGACAGGTACAGGATGCGGTTAGATACAGGGTAAAGCTCCTTCTACACTGTCCCCATCAAACACTCCCAGGACAGGTAACAGCACGGGGTTAGATACAGAGTAAAGCTCCCTCGACACTGTCCTCATTAAACACTCCCAGGACAGGTACAGCACAGGGTTAGATACAGAGTAAAGCTCCCTCTACACTGTCCCCATCAAACACTCCCAGGACAGATACAGCACGGGGTTAGATACAGAGTAAAGCTCCCTCTACACTGCCCCTCCTCCACTCTATGAGTAACAGTACAGTGTCAGGTCTGAAGTCAGCTGCTTTCTCTCCCCCACCCTTTTTTGATAATGAAGGGCCACAAACAATTCTTCAATCTGCTGGCAATGAGCCTTGGAAGATTTTTACTCGTAAATATTTAATTTCCGCATCTCTTGGAATATTAAACATGAAGCACTCTGTGCCAAAGTGGTATTAATGAGTCCAATGTTTGACATTGGTTTATAATTGTTCTCTGAATAATCTGCTTTAAATAATTAGCATTTGATGCATTTTCCAGTCTACTCTGCAATGCAACTAAGCTGTGGTTCATGTCTGTTTGAGTCCATTACTGAAATGTTACTGTGAGGGCTTGGAGCAAGAAGCACGGTGATTACTGTTCATTACCTTGTCTCTGGCAATCCCACTGGCTTCCTGGAAGAAATTAATGGAGAAAAGCAGAATTACTCCCATTTTAGAAAACGATATTTGTCCAGCTTCCACACCCACTCTACCGCAGCTAGTGCCTCTGCCGGAGGATCAGTTCCACCATCACGGCCCCAGCTCTCTACTCCCTCACTCATTCACCTGCAAGGTAATGCGTCTTCAACTAAGGAGACATTGCAGCCTAATGTAATCCCACTTTACCCAACATGAACCTTCTGTGGACTATAAACAGGAGCGAAGCGCCGTCTGATATTCCTCCGCTGAGCTCAATGCTTTAAGACTGGATCTGTCACCCAACCTGCCGAGCTGGTTGAGGTCATCTAACTCAATGGGATTGAGGAAACACACTTGGCACCTCCCCACTGTGGTTCCTTTATCTAGGAGGCCACTGAAAAACTTAAATCCAAAAGCAATTTGGTCCTTCCTCTATATTTCTGAGCATTCCCTATATTATCAAAGAAATGACCAGCATGTATATTCTTGTAAGCACCTCCAAGTGGCCTATTGAAGCTGAAATCACCCAGAAACAGTTCCTGTCTGCAGGACAAAGGGATCCAGGCAGTGGTGTCAAGCACATTAGGGAGCAAAGCATTTAAATACAACATGAGAATCGACTGGAGCAACGGAGCAGAGAGCTCACATGGACATCAAACGAGTAAGTTTAGCAGAAACTTTCAGGTAGGAAAGATGTCAAATAGCATAGAAGGGGGAGTTACTCCATGGTGAAAATCTAGAGACAGTGGATAGTCAACAACACTGGATGGTCCATGTATGTGGACTATTAAAAATTCAAGAACAGGTACAGAAAGTAATCAAATAGGATGTTGGTCCAGAGGATAAGGGATAGGAGTCCTCGCTGGGATTTCCCAGCCCTTTGCACCAGGGGGATCTTCCAGTCCTTTTTAAAAATTCTTTCAAAAGATGTGGGTGTTGCTGGCTGAGTCAGCATTTGTTGCCTGTCTCTGATTGCCCTCGAAGTGAATGGCTTGTTTGGCCATTTCATTGGGCAGTTAAGAGTCAACCACATTGTTTTTGTTCAATCCATAGAATTCATATATTAAGAAGGAGACCATCTGGACCAACAAATCTGCACTGACCCTCCAAAGAGCACCCTACCTAGGCCCACTCCCCCGCCCTATCACCCTAACTTCACTTAGCCCTCACATCTTTGGACATTAAGGGACAATTTGGCATGGCCAATCCACCTAACTTAGATATCTTTGGACTGTGGGAAGAAAGTGGTACACTGGGAGGAAACTCAAGCAGAGAATGTGCAACCTCCATACTGACAGTCACCCAAGGCTAGAATGGAACTGGGGCCCTGGTGCTGTGAAGCAGCAGTGCTAACCACTGTGCCAAGGTAGGCCAGACTGGGTAAAGGTGGCAGATTTCCTCCCCTGGAGTTCATGAGTGAACAAGATGGATTTTTTTCAACAATCAACATAGTCATCATTTGTTTTTTTGAATCCAGAGCTCGACCCCAACCTCAGGTTCACTGGCAGCGGGATGGGCGAGCCACGGAAATTGCCACTGCTTTTGACGGGACTGGAGGATCATTGGAGAGCAGATCTCCGTGGGCCTTAACATAGACACATCTTCATTCCAAAGCAGACCCAGTAATCAGCAAGGATGGCGAAAAGCAATGAGGCCAACATGTTGATGGCCATGTCGACAATGCAGGTTAGGCACAGGGAACTGGTTTTCTATCAAACACATTTTAAAACCAAACAATCAGGCAGCACAGTAGCATAGTACTATGACTTCACAGTGTCAGGGTCCCAGGTTCAATTCCCAGCTTGAGTCACTGTCTGTGCGGAGTCTGCACATTCTCCCATGTCTGCGTGCTTTTCCTCCGGATGCTCCGGTTTCCTCCCACAAGTCCCGAAAGACATACTATTAGGTAATTTGGACATTCTGAATTCCCCGTCTGTGTACCCGAATAGACGCTGGAATGTGTGACTGGGGGATTTTCACAGTAACTTCATTGCAGAGTTAATGTAAGCCTACTTGGGACAAGAAAGATTATTAAAAAAACAAGGTGTGTCAAAATAACTTCAGCTGAATGTGGTGCATGCCAGTTGCCAGCCATGTGCAACGCATTTAGAACTCCCCTCGACAGTCCATGGTAACCCGTCCTAGGAATGCGTCTGGACCCAATGTCCACACGGACTCAGTTTCTGCACTTGTTTGGTTATCTGGAGAAGTCACCCTGGGCGGGATTCTCCGGTCCCCCAGCCGGCCAATGGGGTCTCCCATTGTGGACACCTCACACCGTCAGGAAACCCGCGGGCTTGAGTGCACTGTCGGCAGGCCGGAGGGTCCTACCGACGGAGAATTCTGCTACCTGTCTTTAACTGCTTCTAGTCCAGGGACAGTGTGGAGAACTGGAGCATCGACTGGCGATTCAACTGGTTTACTGGGTTCTATACCACCATGGGCAACGTAGCCAACTTGTGTTAGCAATTTAGCATGGTGCAATGTGATAGTGCAACTGAGACAAAGGATGTGAACCAATCATCACAAAGCAGTAGGTTATATGGCATTTAGACATTGACAATGATTGTAACAAACACAGAAAGGACACTATAGAAATCAAATAACAAGCAGAGCCTAATATCAACTGGCGGGATGCGAAGTGGATCTTAATCATTAGCAGTTACCATTCTGACTCAGGTAATACCAGAAATACCCAGGCAACACAGCCATACAGTGATTGAACTGCATCGTTGTCAGCAACTAGAACAGAACTCATATACGGTACTCACATTCTGTCCAGATTCCATCTGGATACACGACTTACACTGTAAGAGAGAGATACAACGAGTAGGTGTCAGTCAAGTGAATGGATTCATTGCTCAAACCTATTGATGAACGAAATCCTCGATTCTTACACTGGCATCACCCTCTCCAGACCACATCTATTGTTTTATCCTGAAGGCAACATCTAAATCTCAGGTACAGTACCATAGCCCCCACTGGAGGCCAGTCCTCATGTACCAAAGTGTGTAAGTTTCAGTATACCAACCTCGACAATGGTCTACCAGCCTCGACAATGAGTGTACCAGCCTCGACAGTCAGTGTACCAGCCTCGACAGTCAGTGTACCAGCCTCGACAGTCAGTGTACCAGCCTCGACAGTCGGTGTACCAGCCTCGACAGTCAGTGTACCAGCCTCGACAGTCAGTGTGCCAGCCTCGACAGTCAGTGTACCAGCCTCGACAGTGAGTGTGCCAGCCTCGACAGTGAGTGTACCAGCCTCGACAGTCGGTGTACCAGCCTCGACAGTCAGTGTACCAGCCTCGACAGTCAGTGTGCCAGCCTCGACAGTCAGTGTGCCAGCCTCGACAGTCAGTGTACCAGCCTCGACAGTCAGTGTACCGGCCTCGACAGTCAGTGTGCCAGCCTCGACAGTGAGTGTACCAGCCTCGACAGTCAGTGTACCAGCCTCGACAGTCAGTGTACCGGCCTCGACAGTCAGTGTGCCAGCCTCGACAGTCAGTGTACCAGCCTCGACAGTCAGTGTGTCAGCCTCGACAGTGAGTGTACCAGCCTCGACAGTCAGTGTACCAGCCTCGACAGTCAGTGTACCAGCCTCGACAGTGAGTGTACCAGCCTCGACAGTGAGTGTGCCAGCCTCGACAGTGAGTGTACCAGCCTCGACAGTCAGTGTACCAGCCTCGACAGTCGGTGTACCAGCCTCGATAGTGAGTGTACCGGCCTCGTCAGTGAGTGTACCGGCCTCGACAGTCAGTGTACCAGCCTCGACAGTCAGTGTACCAGCCTCGACAGTCAGTGTACCAGCCTCGATAGTGAGTGTACCGGCCTCGTCAGTGAGTGTACCGGCCTCGACAGTCAGTGTACCAGCCTCGACAGTCAGTGTACCAGCCTCGACAGTGAGTGTACCGGCCTCGTCAGTGAGTGTACCGGCCTCGACAGTCAGTGTACCAGCCTCGACAGTGAGTGTACCAGCCTCGTCAGTGAGTGTACCGGCCTCGACAGTGAGTGTGCCAGCCTCGACAGTGAGTGTACCAGCCTCGACAGTGAGTGTGCCAGCCTCGACAGTCAGTGTACCAGCCTCGACAGTCAGTGTACCAGCCTCGACAGTGAGTGTACCAGCCTCGACAGTGAGTGTACCAGCCTCGTCAGTGAGTGTACCGGCCTCGACAGTCAGTGTACCAGCCTCGACAGTGAGTGTACCAGCCTCGACAGTGAGTGTGCCAGCCTCGACAGTCAGTGTACCAGCCTCGACAGTCAGTGTACCAGCCTCGACAGTCAGTGTACCTGCTCAACAGTGAGTGTACCAGCCTCGACAGTCAGTGTGTTAGCCTCGACAGTGAATGTACCAGCCTCGACAGTCAGTGTACCAGCCTCGACAGTCAGTGTACCAGCCTCGACAGTCAGTGTACCTGCTCAACAGTGAGTGTACCAGCCTCGACAGTCAGTGTACCAGCCTCGACAGTCAGTGTACCAGCCTCGACAGTCAGTGTACCTGCTCAACAGTGAGCGAACGAGCCTGAACAGTGAATGTACCAGCCTCAGCATTAAGTGAAACAACCACGGTGGTGAGTGTACCAGCCTTTGCAGTAAGCGTACCAGCCTCAACACTGACTGTCGGAGCCTGAAATCTGAGAGTACCAATCTCAACATTGAGTATATCAGTCTCAGCAGAGTGTACTAGCCTCGACACTGAGTGTACCAGTGTCAACACTGAGTGTGACAGTCTTGACACTCTGCGTACCAGCGTCAACACTGAGTGTGACAGTCTTGACACTGAGTACACCAGCTTCGACAGTGAATGTACCAAACTCAGCAGTGTGTACCAGCATCAGTACTGAGTGTAACAGCCTTGACATTGAATGTACCAACCTCAGCAAGACATGTACCAGCCTCGGCAAGGAGAGTACCAGATTCAACACTGAGTGTACCAGCCTTGACTGTGAGTGTACCAGCTCCTGACCTGGAGCGTGGGATCACAGAATTCCTCCAGCGAGGAGCTACATCTATCTCTGCAGCTTGCCATTTTTCTGGATCCTTGGTGCCACAACTGGAGCTAGGTCATCTTATTATGAATATTTAGATGCAGACTAATAAGAATAATAACGATGCAGTAATAACTGATCCTTTCCAATATTTATTTTCTTCAGTGATCTTCCTGCTAAATCTCCTGTCTTTTTGACCTTAAGTATTTGCGAAGTGTAACGGTTATACATAGTTTCATAGTTTATACTGGCAGCGAATTCTTGAATACCACTTGTTGTCTTATGTACTCTGGGATAACACAGGCTGCAACTCGATGCAGCTTTGACCAAAAGATACTCCAGACTTTGAAGTAAGTTCAGTGTGATTTATTGAACCATTACCACGGTTCTCTATGAGTTCAACTCTCCTGCTAATCTGGCGATAGTAACTCAGTCTATCTAACCAGAATGCTCTGAGCCACGTGGTGGGTGTGATGCTTCTGATCTGCCCCTGTCCTACTCTCCAAGTGTTGCCTGTGGAAATAGACAGAGCATGTGTGCCCTGTCCTTTTATATGGGTTGTGTAATGCCCCCTTGTGGTAGTGTCACCTCTGGGTGTCTTGACTGCCCATTGGTCGTGTCCTATTCTATGTGTTCGTTAGCTGTATGTCTGCATGTCATGACGTCTCTGATGTTCCCTCTAGTGTTTACTTAGTCTTAGTGTATTTACATTAACCCCTTGTGTATTTGCAGCGATGCATATCACCACACCAGAGTAGCCAGCTCAACCATTAAGAGTCAAACCCACTGCTGTGGGTTTGGTGTCACGCCCAGAGCAAAGTGGATTACACAAACAGATTTCCTTCCCTAAAGAATATTGATGAATCAGATGGGTTTGATCCAGTAGTTTCATGGCCACCATTATTTAATTAACTCAATTTAAATTCTCCACTTGCAATTTGAACTCATGTCTCTGAATCACTAGTCCAGGTCTATGGATTAATAATCAAGTAATATAACCAGCGTGTACCATAGCCATTGCGCCATGTCACTCCACTAGCGATGCTGAGCATGTGGAGTGTAACTTGTTTAAGGGTCCTCCTTTTTAAACCTGGTTTCCCTTGGGTATTCCCTTTATTATCTATTATTCGTTGCTTTTATAACTTTTGTTACAGGACAGTTGCTGGGACTAATGTCTTTCAGGTGGATTGCACTTTTAGTTTAAGAAATGAACTGGACCACCCCTGGCAGATGTGCTAGTTGGTCTGATCTCAAGAACCACTTTCCCCTCGTAAGATGCACTGCTTGGTTTGGTCCCTTGATAACTCATCTTGATGGACTTGGCTAGCAAACAATTAGTTACTTTCAATTGTCAGGACTTAACAGATCCTCAATGCTGATTCCAGAATGTCCCTTACCTTGTGAGGCTGGGTATTTTTGCTTTCAGTTTTGATTTGGACTCAGAGCTGAACAGAACTCTTTTAAATGTCTCTTCCAGAAAGGGAGGATAACTCTCTCTAATACCTCAGCTCCAGATAAACAGAGCAGCTAGTATTTTTCTCTTTATTGAGTTAGTGAGTGTTTAAAGCCTGAAGACAGATCCGGGGGGTACTTTTTGGAGTTCTCCCTCTGTAAGGTTACCAGATCACTGTAAGTCCTTATTGAGGCTGCCTCTCTAGTACTCTGTTTATCTGAGTTGTGCTGTTGGTCAAGTCTTCTAGAATGGGAAGCAAATACAAAATTGAACAGACCTGTCGTGCATCTTCCGTATGAAGGCCTAGGTTAACACAAGTTAAAGTGACTCCCTGGGGGGAATCCCACAGCCTGAGTATCTGGCCTGAATGTTCCAGCCAGATGATCCAAACCAACTGGTAGTTTCAGCACTCTGCATCCTGGGAAGATAGCTGGCTACAATTTTCCCAATATCCGCAACAAGGAAAGTTATCTCTCTTTCTTCCATTTTAATCCCTATCATTTTTACCCTTCCCACTGTGTGCGTCTGTCTTCAGAACAAAGAAAAATTACAGCACAGGAACAGGTCCTCCAGCCTTCCAAGCCTGCGCCAATCCAGATCCTCTATATAAAACTATCGCCTATTTTCTAAGGATCTGTATCCCTCTGCTCCCTGCCCATTCATGTGTCTGTCTAGATGCATCTTAAATTACGCTATCGTGTCCGCCTCTACCACCTCCGCCGGCAATGCGTTCCAGGCACCCAACACCCTCTGCGTAAAGACCTTTCCACGCATATCTCCCTGAAACATTTCCCCTCTCACCTTGAACTCGTGACCCCTAGTAATTGAGTCCCCACTCTGGTAAAAAGCTTCTTGCTATCCACCCTGTCTATACCTCTCATGATTTTGTAGACCTCAATGAGGTCCTCCCCTCAACCTCCGTCTTTCTAATGAAAATAATCCTAATCTACTCAACCTCTCTTCATAGTTAGCGCCCTCCATACCAGGCAACATCCTGGTGAACCTTCTCCAAAGCATCCACATCCTTTTGGTAATGTGGCGACCAGAACTGCATGCAGCATTCCAAATGTGGCCGAACCAAGTCCGATCCAACTGTAACATAACTTGCCAACTCTTGTACGCAATACCCCTTCCGATGAAGGAAAGCATGCTGTATGCCTTCTTGACCACTCTATCAACCTGCGCAGCCACCTTCAGGGTACAATGGACCTGAACGCCCAGATCTCTCTGTAAATCAATTTTCCCCAGGGCTTTTTCATTTACTGTATAGTTTGCTCTTGAATTGGATCTTCCAAAATGCATCACCTGCATTTGTCAGGATTGAACTCCATCTGCCATTTCTCCGCCCAACTCCCCAATCTAACTATATTCTGCTGTATTCTCTGACAGTCCCCTTCACTATCTGCTACTCCACCAATCTTAGTGTCATCTGCAAACTTGCTAATCAGACCACCTATACCTTCCTCCAGATCATTTATGTAGATCACAAACAACAGTGGTCCGAGCACGGATCCCTGTGGAACACCACTAGTCACAGTTCTCCATTTTGAGAAACTCCCTTCCACTACTACTCTCTGTCTCCTGTTGCCCAGCCAGTTCTTTATCCATCTAGCTAGTACACCCTGTACCTCATGAAACTTCACTTTCTCCATCAGCCTACCATGGGGAACTTTATCAAATGCCTTACTGAAGTCCATGTATATGGCATCTACAGCCCTTCCCTCATCAATCAACTTTGTCACTTCCTCAAAGAATTCTATTAAGTTGGTAAGACATGACCTTCCCTGCACAAAACCATGTTGCCGATCACTGATAATCTGATGTCAAGTTCACCAGTCTATAATTACCTGAATTATCCTTGCTACTCTTCTTAAACAAGGGGATAACATTAGCAATTCTCCAGTCCTCCGGTACCTCAGCCGTGTTCAAGGATGCTGCAAAGATATCTGTTAAGACCCCAGCTATTTCTTCTCTCACTTCCCTCAATAACCTGGGATTGATCCCATCCAGACCTGGGGACTTGTCCACCTTAATGCCTTTTAGAATACCCAACACATCCACCCTCCTTATGTCACAGGGCTAAATCGCTGGCATTGAAAACAGACCAAGGCAGGCCAGCAGCAAGGTTCAATTCCAGTAACAGCCTCCTCGAACAGGCGCCGGAATGGTAACTTCATTTGAAGCCTACTTGTGAAAATAAGATATTTTCAAGTTTTTTAATTTTTCTTGTGTGTGTTTGGGTAGAGGTGGGACAATAAAGGAGGTCTGAAGTAATAGCTGGCTGATATTCTGATAATCATCACATATCTTATCTCTATGATATTACAAATAAACATTTTTTTTGTGTTTCACTTCCAAATCTGATGCCTTTAAGTAATTGGAGCAGGATCGCAGAAACCATGGGCGGGATTCTCCAAGCCCGTGGCAGGTCGGGGAATCGGCGGGGACGTGGGAAATTCCTGCCACGCCACTCCGACGCCGGGACGCGATTCACCGGCGACCAGAAAATCAGCGCCAATTGCGCCGCCTGGTTGCCGCGGCACCGGTCGGGGGCCACTGAAAGGGGCCCTCTCAGAGATTCTCCGTGGTCAACTGGCCGAACCGCTCCCGAGTTCCGCCGAGTCCGGCCAGCATGGTTCCAACCTGGTACCACCCAGCGGGAGCTCGGACCCTCGGCCTCGGTGGCCGTCCTGTTGGGGGGGGGGGGATCTGACTCCGGAGGAAGGGGGGGGGGGGCCTCCACAGGGCCCAGGCCTGCGATCGGGAGCTTCCGATTGGCAGGGGCCCGCGATCTGGAGGGGGTCTACCTCCTTCCGCGCAGGCCCGCTGTAGGTATCCGCTATGTTGCATGGCGTCGGCGCGGAGACGGCAACCACGCGTATGCGCTGGCGCGGAGACGGCTGTCGCACTCATGTGACAGCGCGGAGACAGTTGTCACGTGCATGCGCCGGCGCAGAGACAGATATCGCGTGCATGTGCGAACCCGTGCTGGCTGTGCAGAGCCGCCTTTCACCACAGGAGCAGCGCACAGCATTCCGTCGCCGTGCTGGTTCCCTGAACTGCTGGACCAGGAGACTGATGGTGGTTGATGCCAGCGTACACTACTCCAGTGTTTAGGCTGGCGTCAACACTTGCCTGGAATTTTGGAGAATCTCGGCACAGATCTAAATTATTGGTTTATTTACTTGTGTTGGAACTCTGGGGCCTATGCGGCTGGAATTGACTGCACATTACCCCAGGGTGTTATAACATTTGGGTGCCAACATCCTGGCTTTCTTTGAAGTGAAGAGGTGAATCTTCCTCCTCCAGTTATACCCTGCCCCATTCCAGATTCAGGCTGCGTTTAGATATTATTGCTAAGTCGACTTATGCGAAGAGGGGGCAAGTAGAGTGGGAATGTAAAGAAATAAATTAGCAACATCAAAACCGTTGAGGAACAATGAAACAATACAGAATTACAAGACTCACCTCTTCAGCATTCTCTCCTTCTTGTCCAGCTTGACCAGCCTGCAAAGAAACAATATCTAATCTGAGCTTTCAGATTTGAATTGAGACCAACAGCTCTTAGCTTCTTATTCATTTCCTGCACCCGCCAACCTAATCATTTAGTCAACATGGATACCTGGCAGTCATCTGGACACCCAAACAGTTTGAGAGTCTTCCAGGTCAGCCTGTTGTCAAGGAAGTAATTGTCGTGCTGAAGATGCAGAAGGAGAATTAAATGCGTGTGTGCCGAGCACCCATGGGTGGCACAATGGTTAGTACCGCTGCCTCACAGCACCAGGAACATGGGTTCAATTCCGGCTTTGAGTGACTGTCTGGGTTGAGTTTGCACTTTCTCCCCGTGTCTGCGTGGATTTCCTCCGCGTGCACCAGTTTACCCCACAGTCCCAAGGATGTGCAGGTTAGATGGATTGACCTCGTAGATAAATTACCTCGTAGTGTACAGGGATGTGCAGGTTAGGTTGCGAGGTTATGGGGATAAGACGGGGTGGACATGGGGAGTGTGCGCTTCAGAAGGTCCTGCAAGCACGATGGGCCAAATGCCCTTCTTCTGTACTGTAAGGACTCTGTGATTCTAACTCCCAGACAACACAATGAGTTTGGGTGACAATCTTGTCCAACCGTCTATAGTGTGTGGGGACTGGTGCGTGAAATGTACCAATACTAATCTCACACAGTTTGAAAACCACATGTTGATTTACTTCAATCTCTGAGGTATCACTTATGGGTCACTCTAACCTTTCAGACAGAAGGTCAAGGCTTCACGAATACAAAATCTGTGTTTGCCATCCTTGTCTAACATTGAGGGTACTGCCATATTTTGGATGAGGCTTAAGTCTGGCTATTAGCTAAGAAAATCGGAGAAAAGATTCCAAAGAATTTCCGATTGATTAATCAAGAATCTTTACAGCTGGTGGAGGAGGGCGGGGTTCCATGAAGATGGACATGTTGGGCAATAAATTATGGGAATGTGAGGGCAGGATAATTAGAGGTACGTGCTCACGTGATGAAACCTCCAGGATCACAAGGAGGTAGAGTTGGTCATTGCAATAACCCCAACAAGCCAGGCTTCATACCAAACGCTTGTATCTTCGAACAATGTAATCCACAAACCCCACGAGGAGATCGATCGACGATCCCTGTGTCCTTTGTGGTGGTCATCACTGTTATGAAACCCTGGGCTAGAAAGCTGTCAACTCCAGCCCCATTTGACCCAAACTCTCAACATAATTGAAATTATCCATTAATTCCAGGAAAATACCCAATCGCTTTGGCTGCCCAATAACTATAATCACCAGGTTTGCAAATTTAAACATAATTAATACTTGTTAAGAACAATAACTATAATTAAATATGCAGCAAATACAACTGGTTAACTATTATCTAATTCCTAACCCCCCCTCTTTAACTCGCCCTCATCAACACAAACACAAGACAGACAAACACAGAGGGGAGGAATGAATAATAATACGAAAAGTAAAAAGTATCAAAGTCTGTTTCAGATCGGTCTTCCAGTACATCTTTTAGTCTCAGCCTTCTGTTGGAGATTCTTGCTTTCCACCTACAATGGTTCTCACTGTGCATTCATCAGGACCTCAAGACTTCTCTGCAGATTCGGAAACAGCAGGCAGGACACCATTTTGGAGAACGAGAGTGAGCGAGAGAAAGAAACACACAGCTTCTTTTCTCAACATCCAGGAGAGTTGTTCCCTGGGTCCTTTGAAAACATCCAACCTGGTGGGACCCAATCACTGGCTGTTGCCAGGCATAATACGGTCTTCCATCAATCCATTAGCCACCATCCAATTATCTGAACAAAATCCCTCCGATTCTTCAGGTGCCAGAAAGACTTACTTAATCTCTTCAAAATGTAAATCTTCAAAGCACAGTGTACTATTTTGCAACATTTGAGTTCCTCACTTCCTCTACTTGACTTAAACGGATATGTCCATTCACTCATAGAATCCCTTCAGTGCAGAAGGAGACTATTCGGCCCATCGAGTCTACGCCCACCCCTCGAAAGAGCACCCTACCTAAACCCAATCCCTGCTCTAGCCCTGTACCCCCACCCAGCCTTTGGACACTAAAGAGCAATTTATCATGGCCAATCCACCTAGCCTGCACATCTTTGGACTGTGGGAGGAAACCGAAGCACCCAGAGGAAACCCATGCAGCCAAGGGAAGAAACTGCAAACTCCACACAGCCAATCACCCGGGGTTGGAATCAAACCCAGGTCCCTGGAGCTGGGAGGATCCATCGATCAAAATAATATTGACAAAGTAAAAGAAATGGAAAAAAAGAGAATCAACAGGAAGGGTCCTTAATTACTTCCCTCCCTAAAAGGAATAAAACATCAGGGCATTGGCATTTTATTATGAGGTATGAAAGACATAAATCACAAACATATACCTATCCATCCATCCTCATTATATAGGTTTCCCCCCAGTTCCTACCACCAGTTCCCAGTTCTGAGAAGATCTAATGTGGTTCCACTATTTAAGAAGGGTTGTAGAGATTTACCAGGGTACTACAGACTAGTGAGTCTCACATCAGTGGTAGGGAAACTATTAGAGAAAGTTCTTGGAGAGGCAAGGTTTGATTAGGAATAGTCAGCATGGCTTTGTCAGAGGAGGTCATAATTCATACTTGTCTTCACCTAAGATAATGATGATTTTTCTTCAACATGCAGATGTGGCATAATCTGTCCTTCTTCCTACAGTCTGGGGTATCTCCTAAGTAAGTTACATTACTCACCCTCCGAACTACCTTGTAGGGGGCCACTGAATTTTGCATTCAGAGGTTCACTCTACAACACCAGCAATACCAGTGCCTCATATCCAGTCTGCAATGTTCTGGAACTGACATGTTTGTCTGCCCACATTTTCATTCTTGTCTCTGAAACCTTTAAATGCTCTTGGGCTACCGGACAAGCTCCTGTGAGTCTTTCCAGAAATGTGGACACATAATCAAATATTGAGGATTTGTCCTGTTGTTTAGAAACTTCTCTTTCTTCAATTTTAATGGACCCCATTTTTCATGGCCGTAAACCAATTCAAATGGGCTGAGCCCAGTAGGTTATTTTGGAGAATCTCTGGTGGCAAATATGAAAATTCCAATCCCTTGTCCCAATCACTTGGATATTCATGGCAATAGGCCCTGATCATGATTTTGAGATGATGTGGAGATGCCGGCGTTGGACTGGGGTGAGCACAGTAAGAAGTCTTACAACACCAGGTTAAAGTCCAACAGGTTTGTTTCAAACACGAGCTTTCGGAGCACGGCTCCTTCTTCAGGTGAATGGAAAGGCTTGTTCCAGAAATGTTTATATAGACACAGTCAGAGATGCCCCGGAATGCGAGCACCTGCAGGCAATCAAATCATCAAAGATGCAGAGAGAGAGGTAACTCCAGGTTAAAGAGGTGTGAATTGTCCCAAGCCAGTTCAGTCGGTTGGCCTCTGCAAGTCCAGGCTTGTTGGTGGGGGCCCACCAACAAGCCTGGACTTGCAGAGGCCAACCGACTGAACTGGCTTGGGACAATTCACACCTCTTTAACCTGGAGTTACCTCTCTCTCTGCATCTTTGATGATTTGATTGCCTGCAGGTGCTCGCATTCCGGGGCATCTCTGACTGTGTCTATATAAACATTTCTGGAACAAGCCTTTCCATTCACCTGAAGAAGGAGCCGTGCTCCGAAAGCTCGTGTTTGAAACAAACCTGTTGGACTTTAACCTGGTGTTGTAAGACTTCTTACCATGATTTTGAGAGTCTAATGATATCTCTCCAAAGCTCCCTGTTTGTAGGTGGCAAGCGGTTGATTTTAATTGTTTGAAACTTAAAAATAATGTCCTAGAAATGTTTTGACATAAAGTTAGAACGCTGGTCAGTTTGTACTTCCAAGGGCAGGCCATAAAATGTGAAAAACTGCATCAACCTTTCCATTACTACATTAGCTATAATTGTTCTCAAAGGTATAGCTTGCGGAAATCAGGTAGTCATGTCCATGATCATAAGAATGTACTGATGCCCTCCCTTCATTTTAGGCAATGGTCCTACCCAATCTACCAAGACCCGCCGAAACAATTCTTCAAATACTGGTATGGGTATTAATGGTGTGGGTTTAATCACATGTTGTGTTTTACCTATTACCTGACAGGTATGGCAGATTCTACAGAATTGCACCACATCCTTATTCAGTCCTGGCCAGGAACAATGTCTGTTGTCTGATGCCTGAGTTTTCTGAAATGTCCTGCCATTGGTATCTCATGAAATAGTTGCAATACTTCCCTCTGATATTTGGGTGGTACCACTATCTGATGAACAACCATCCATGCCTTATCCGCAGGTCTATGAGGATGTCTCCATTTCCTCATCAGAACTCTGTTCTTTGTGTAACAGCACATTTTAGCATGTCCAATCCACCTAACCCGCACATCTTTGGACTGTGGGAGGAAACCGGAGCACCCGGAGGAAACCCACGCACACAGGGGGAGGACGTGCAGACTCCACACAGACAGTGACCCAGCCGGGAATCGAACCTGGGACCCTGGAGCTGTGAAGCATTTATGCTAACCACCATGCCACCCTGCTGCTCACCATCTCACCATCTCACCATCAACCCTGTGTAGACCCCTCAGGATCTTACATGTTTGAATAAGGTCACCCCTGACTCTTCTAAACTCTAAGGAACACAGAGCCAGACTATTTAGTCTCTTCTGACAAGACAACGCTCTAATCCCAGGAATTAGCCTGGCGAATCTCCTTTGGACTGCCTATAATGTTATTACATCCTTTCTTAGGTAAGGGGACCAAAACTGTTTGCAGTATTCCAGGTGAGGCCTCACCAACACCCTGTGAAATTGCAACAAAACTTCCTTATTTTAAAACTCCAACCCTTTTGCAATAAAGGTCAAAATGCCTTTTGGCTTCATAACTATTTGTTGCCTACTAGCTTTTTGTGATTCATGCACTAGAAAACCCAGATCCCTCTGCATTTCACGAACCTGCAGTCTCTCTCCATTTAGATAATAATCTGCCTTTTGATTCCTTGTGCTGAAGTGCATGACCTCACACTTCCTCACATTAAACTCCATTTGCCAGGTTTTCATCCAGTCATCCAATCTCTATATCCCATTGCAGAATCACAATATCCTCATCATAACATGCTCTTCCATCTTTATTCGTATCATCGGCAAATTTGGAACCTTACATTCTGTACCTTCCTCCAAGCCATTAATATAAATAGTGAACAATTGTGGACCAAGAACTCCACTAGTTACAATTTTCCACTCTGAAAAGGACCTATTTATTTCAACTTTGATGGAGTCATCCAAACTGAAAACGTTAGCTCTCATTCTCTCCACAGGTGCTGACGGGCCTGCTAAGATTGTCCAGTATTTTCTATTTTTGTTACTGCATTTATTCCAAGTCTCTGTTTTCTATGAAGGCAACCAGTTTTCCATCCATGGTGACACACTTCCTCCAATTCCATGGGCTTTTACTTTATTCACCAGACCCTTTTGCAGCTTTCCCAAATGATTAGCTATTTCCTCTTTTTTCTTGACTCTAGTGTCTTGCCAATAATTCTTGTTAACTAACTGGCCAATAGTTTGCTGCTTTGCCAGTCTCCCTCACATGTTGCTGCTACCCCCTCACTGAGGTTTAATAGTCACAGATGTTGAACTATCCAGACTAGAGTAACTCCCTGGCTCTCTCTCCAGTTAACAGCCGACATGTGAGCAGCAGTTCTGACTCCATTCCCACCTCGGCAACTATTTTCCATCACAGCTTTCCCAGTTGCACTTCCATGACAATTAATGACCCATAGTTAAAGATCCCACCTGTCTTGGGAGTGTTTGATGGGGACAGTGTAGAGGGAGCTTTACTCTGTATCTAACCCCGTACTGTACCAGTCCTGGGAGTGTTTATGGGGAAAGTGTAGAGGGAGCTTTACTCTGTATCTAACCCTGTGCTGTACCTGTCCTGCGTGTGTTTGATGGGGACAGTGTAGAGGGAGCTTTACTCTGTATCTAACCCCATGCTGCACCTGTCCTTGGAGTGTGTGATGGGGACAGTGTAGAGGGAGATTTACTATGTATCTAATGCATGCTGTACCTGTCCTGCGTGTGTTTAATGGGGACAGTGTAGAGGGAGCTTTACTCTGTATCTAACCCCATGCTGCACCTGTCCTTGGAGTGTGTGATGGGGACAGTGTAGAGGGAGATTTACTCTGTATCTAACCCCATGCTGTACCTGTCCTGGGAGTGTTTGATGGGGTCAGTGGAGAGGGAGCTTTACTCTGTATCTAATCCATGCTGTACCTGTCCTGCATGTGTTTAATGGGGACAGTGTAGAGGGAGCTTTACTCTGTATCTAACCCCATGCCTGTCCTGGGATTGTTTGATGAGGACAGTGAAGAGGGAGCTTTATTCTCTATCTAACCCTGTCCTGTACCTGTCCTGGGAGAGTTTGATGGGGACAATGTAGAGGGAGCTTTACTCCGGATCTAAAACCATGCCGTACATTTCCTGGGTGTGTTTGATGGGGACAGTGTAAAGGGAGCTTTTCTCTGTATCTAACCCCGTGCTGTACCTGTACTGGGAGTGTTTGATGGGGACAGTGTAGACTGTTTTGACCACAATGAGCCTCGTACCAAAATCCTTCACAGTCTGAACTCTGTGAACCGTGACATGTTCATTATTTGAATTTGTTTTCCTCATCCGATATTTATCTTCAAACATTTATCAGACAAGTTGCTGGATAATGAAATCATTGTTATATACTGTAAAGTACTCGGAACTAATTATGATGTGAATGTACATCTGGATTGCCACATGTCCTGCTGTGCTGTAGTCAGAGTCACAATGTACCAGTGCACTATCCACATGGGGAACTGTTAGAAATACACTTGATGTTATTCCAACATTTTAACTACAAAAGTGTGAACACTTTGAATTTCTCAGAACTGGAAGATGTAACATTTTTCTCCGAGCCCTGAAGCTAATTATAATACATTGAACACTGACCCAGCTGAGCTAACTCAATACAAGGGCCTTCCGGTGTGGCTATGAGGTGAGAGGCAGGTTCTGCTGAGTCAGTGGGCCCTCAGTGGATGACTGAGGAGTTGGTTAGCTTCCTGACCGATGAATTTAAGAAGCAGCAGTAGGCGGCGGGAGGTGAGGATCTGGAGAAGGCATTTGGGGGGGGGGGGGGACGGACACGACTTTGGCCCCAATTCAGGGAGCCTTGGGCAAAATGGACCAGTGGGATAGAGGTACAAGTTGCAACGATACAGAAGGTGGAGGTTACACTCTCTGATCACAGTGATCAGGGTGCCTCCCTGGAGGCAGAGATGTCGTTGCTGGCTGAAGTGTGTAAAGCATTAAGGGCCAAGATTGACAATCTGGAGAATTGTTCCAGATGGTTAAACACAAGGATTATTGGGCTGCCAGAGGGCCTGGGAGACTCCAATTCCTTGACTATATTTCCAAGATGTTCGAAAGTTGGTGGGGGAGCAGATCTTGTCTTTGACTGGGCCCATAGATCGCTGAGGCAGAAGCCCAGATCTGCAGAGCCACTGCAGCCGATAAATCAGGTTTCATCGATACCTGGATTAGGAGCGGGTACTGAGGTGGACGAAGGACCATCGAGACTGTAGTGAGGGTGATGCCATCAGAATATACCAAGATGTTGGGGAAGAGCTGGCGAGAAGGCTTGCGGGTTTAACAAGGCCAAGGCCGTGCTGTACAAAAACAAAGTGAAGTTTGGAGTGTTGTAGCCGGATTGTCTTTGGGTGACTTTCAAGGTTAGAGGTTATTACTTTCATGCACCTGAGGAGTTGCTCAAGAAGTTTGGCTCCTTTTCAGGGCACAAATTAAATGTGGGCAAGAGTGAATATTTTCTGGTGAACCCTCGGGAAGGGGAGCTGATCTTGGGAGGCTGCCATTTTGACCGGCCAGGACTAGCTTTCGGTATGTGGGAATCCGGGTGCCCATAATTGGGCCACGCTCCATAAATTAAACTTTTCTAGTCTGGTGGAGGGGATGAAGGCCAATTTTGAAAGGTGGGATGCTATCCAATTTATTGTTCTACTACTGGGCGGCAAATATCGATAAGCTGCTGTATTGTTCTTTGTTCTTTGGAGGGATACGGCACTAGGAGGTGCTGAGGGTTTTGGCCAAGGTTGGTATCATGACCAACAGGTTTGGAGGGCCGAATGGCCTGTTCCTGTACTGTATTGTTCTTTGTTCTTTAGAAGGTGCGGGGCTGGTTCGAGGACCCAGACTCTACATGGGGGCGGATGGAGGAGGTTTTTGTCATAATATCCACTCATGTATATAATGAGGTGCAGACAGGCAGTGATTGACACACAGGATGACCAGTAAGCATACAGCACAGTACAGCCAATCACCAGACAGGACACTACCACTATAAAGCCAGAGGACACTAGGTTTCCCGTTCTCTCTGGACCCAGCTACTGAGACAGTCAGAGTCCACGAGCTAGCCAGTGCAAACACCATGCGGTGGCAAGTAAGTCTGGTCAGGCTACTACAAGGTCACCAGTCAGATCAGTATCGTGTCGACCCATAGCTGAATATGTATAGCAGTTCTATAGTTGAACAAAACAGTGTTGGATCTTCTCCAGTGTTAGACGTCTGTTTCTAACGTCCCTGCATTGAGTGCAGTCCAGATTGAACCAACCTGCCTAACACATCAGTTTTGTGCATCGGTTCGAGACTGAGGGCTCTGGTTACTGTACCACATCCATGTTCCCCTGCTGAATTCTCTTCCAGCACAGTGGTGATTGTCACTTTGAGAATTTGGAATCAGTTTAGGCAGCATTTTAAACTGGGTTCCAAGTCACTGTTGGCTCTGAATTGCAGGAACCATAGCTTGTGCCATCTGGCTTAGATTCATTATATAGGGCATGGGAAAAGGAGGGGTTAGTAAGCATTAGAGACATGTTTCTGGGAGGGAGGTTCGCCAGTCTAGAGAATTTCCAGCTCCCGAGAGGGAACATATTCAGATACTTTCAGGTGAACGATTTTTTACGAAAGGAACCTCCTTCATTTCCCTTGGTACCTTTGACTTTGCTTAGGGACAGAGTCCTGTCCTTGGCCGAGTTAGGAGAGGGTAAGATTTCGGAGGTCTACGGGCAGATGTGGTGACAGAGTAGGCGGCGTTGGAGGTGGTAAAGAGGAAGTGGGAGAGTGAGCTGTGTTTGGTCTTTGAGGGGGGAGTGGGGAGTGAAGCTCTTCACAGGGTCAACTTCACATGGTCATATTCGAGGTTACGCCTGATCCAGTTCAAGGTGGTGCGCTGAATGCACCTGACCAGGGCACGAATGAACGGGTCCTTCTCGGGGTAGGAGATAGGTTTGAGCGATGCTCTAGGGGGTGAATCACATGTACATATTTTTGTCTTGCCCCAAGCTCATTAGTTTCTGGGTCTCTGAGGGCGGCATGGCGGTGCAGTGCTTAGCATTGCTGCCTTGCGGTGCCAACGACCCGTGTTCGATCCCGGCCCAGGTCGCTCTCGGAGACAGACATTCCAGCGCGCTCTCAGAGACAGACAATCCAGCGCGCTCTCAGAGACAGACACTCCAGCGCGCTCTCAGAGACAGACAATCCAGCGCGCTCTCAGAGACAGACATTCCAGCGCGCTCTCAGAGACAGACAATCCAGCGCGCTCTCAGAGACAGACACTCCAGCGCGCTCTCAGAGACAGACAATCCAGCGCGCTCTCAGAGACAGACACTCTAGCGCGCTCTCAGAGACAGACAATCCAGTGCGCTCTCAGAGACAGACAATCCAGCGCGCTCTCAGAGACAGACACTCCAGCGCGCTCTCAGAGACAGACAATCCAGTGCGCTCTCAGAGACAGACAATCCAGCGCGCTCTCAGAGACAGACAATCCAGCGCGCTCTCAGAGACAGACATTCCAGCGCGCTCTCAGAGACAGACATTCCAGCGCGCTCTCAGAGACAGACATTCCAGCGCGCTCTCAGAGACAGACAATCCAGCGCGCTCTCAGAGACAGACAATCCAGCGCGCTCTCAGAGACAGACAATCCAGCGCGCTCTCAGTGACAGACAATCCAGCGCGCTCTCAGAGACAGACAATCCAGCGCGCTCTCAGAGACAGACAATCCAGCGCGCTCTCAGAGACAGACAATCCAGCGCGCTCTCAGAGACAGACAATCCAGCGCGCTCTCAGAGACAGACAATCCAGCGCGCTCTCAGAGACAGACAATCCAGCGCGCTCTCAGAGACAGACAATCCAGCGCGCTCTCAGAGACAGACATTCCAGTGCCCTCTCGGAAGCTGACACTCCAGTGCCCTCTCGGAAGCTAGAGGTGGGTTTTTACGCAAAGAGTGGTGAGGCCGTGGAATGCCCTACCTGCAACAGTAGTGAACTCGCCAACATTGAGGGCATTTAAAAATTTATTGGATAAGCATATGGATGATAAGGGCATAGTGTAGGTTAGATGGCCTTTAGATTTTTTCCATGTCGGCGGTGCAACATCGAGGGCCGAAGGGCCTGTACTGCGCTGTATCATTCTATGTTCTATGTTCTAAGCTGACACTCCAGTGCGCTCTCGGAAGCTGACACTAGAGTGCAGTCTCAGAGACGGACACTCCAGTGCGCTCTCTGAAGGCGACATTCCAGTGCGCTCTCGGAGACAGACACTCCAGTGTGTTCTCGGAGACCGACAATCCAGTGCGCTCTCTGAAGGCGACATTCCAGTGCGCTCTCAGTGACGGACACTCCAGTGTGTTCTCTGAAGGCGACATTCTAGTGCGCTCTCGGAAGGCAACATTCCAGTGCGCTCTCGGAAGGCAACATTCCAGTGTGCTCTCCTCAGTGACGAGCGCTCCCCAGTGCGCTCTCGGAGACCGACATTCCAGTGCGCTCTCAGTGACGGACACTCCAGTGTGTTCTCTGAAGGCGACATTCCAGTGCGCTCTCGGAAGGCAACATTCCAGTGTGCTCTCAGTGACGGACACTCCAGTGCGTTCTCTCAAGGCGACATTCCAGTGCGCTCTCGGAGGGCAACATTCCAGTGTGCTCTCAGTGACGGACACTCCAGTGCGCTCGTGGAAGGCAACATTCCAGTGTGCTCTCAGTGACGGACACTCCAGTGCACTCTCTGAAGGCGACATTCCAGTACGCTTTCTGAAGACGACATTCCAGTGTGCTCTCAGTGACGGATACTCCAGTGCGTTCTCTCAAGGCAACATTCCAGTGCGCTCTCGGAGGGCAACATTCCAGTGTGCTCTCAGTGACAGACACTCCAGTGCGCTCTCGGAGGGCAACATTCCAGTGTGCTCTCAGTGACGGACACTCCAGTGCGTTCTCTGAAGGCGACATTCCAGTGCGCTCTCGGAAAGCAACATTCCAGTGTGCTCTCACTGACGGACACTCCAGTGCGTTCTCTGAAGGCTACATTCCAGTGTGCTCTCAGTGATGGACACTCCAGTGCGCTCTCCGAAGCCGACACTCCAGTGCGCTCTCGGAGGGCAACATTCCAGTGTGCTCTCAGTGACGGACACTCCAGTGCGCTCTCCGAAGCCGACACTCCAGTGCGCTCTCGGAGGGCAACATTCCAGTGTGCTCTCAGTGACGGACACTCCAGTGCGTTTTCTGAAGGCGACATTCCAGTGTGCTCTCAGAAGGCAACATTCCAGTGTGCTCTCAGTGACGGACATTCCAGTGCGTTCTCTGAAGGCGACATTCCAGTGTGCTCTCGGAAGGCGACATTCCAGTGTGCTCTCAGTGACGGACACTCCAGTGCGCTCTCTGAAGGCGACATTCCAGTGTGCTCTCAGTGACGGACACTCCAGTGCGCTCGCGGAAGGCGATATTCCAGGGTGCTCACAGTGACGGACACTCCAGTGCGCTCTCCGAAGGCGACATTCCAATGTGCTCTCAGTGACGGATACTCCAGTGCGCCCTCTGAAGGCGACATTCCAGTGCGCTCACGGAAGGCAACATTCCAGTGTGCTCTCAGTGACGGACACTCCAGTGCGCTCGCGGAAGGCAACATTCCAGTGTGCTCTCAGTGACGGACACTCCAGTGCGCTCTCTGAAGGCGATATTCCAGGGTGCTCACAGTGACGGACACTCCAGTGCGCTCTCCGAAGGCGACATTCCAATGTGCTCTCAGTGACGGACACTCCAGTGCGCTCTCTGAAGGCGACATTCCAGTGTGCTCTCAGTGACGGACACTCCAGTGCGCTCTCCGAAGCCGACACTCCAGTGCGCTCTCGGAGGGCAACATTCCAGTGTGCTCTCAGTGACGGACACTCCAGTGCGCTCTCCGAAGCCGACACTCCAGTGCGCTCTCGGAGGGCAACATTCCAGTGTGCTCTCAGTGACGGACACTCCAGTGCGTTTTCTGAAGGCGACATTCCAGTGTGCTCTCAGAAGGCAACATTCCAGTGTGCTCTCAGTGACGGACATTCCAGTGCGTTCTCTGAAGGCGACATTCCAGTGTGCTCTCAGTGACGGACACTCCAGTGCACTTTCTGAAGACGACATTCCAGTGTGCTCTCGGAAGGCGACATTCCAGTGTGCTCTCAGTGACGGACACTCCAGTGCGCTCTCTGAAGGCGACATTCCAGTGTGCTCTCGGAAGGCGACATTCCAGTGTGCTCTCAGTGACGGACACTCCAGTGCACTCTCTGAAGGCGACATTCCAGTGTGCTCTCGGAAGGCGACATTCCAGTGTGCTCTCAGTGACGGACACTCCAGTGCGCTCTCTGAAGGCGACATTCCAGTGTGCTCTCAGTGACGGACACTCCAGTGCGCTCGCGGAAGGCAACATTCCAGTGTGCTCTCAGTGACGGACACTCCAGTGCGCTCTCTGAAGGCGATATTCCAGGGTGCTCACAGTGACGGACACTCCAGTGCGCTCTCCGAAGGCGACATTCCAATGTGCTCTCAGTGACGGATACTCCAGTGCGCCCTCTGAAGGCGACATTCCAGTGCGCTCACGGAAGGCAACATTCCAGTGTGCTCTCAGTGACGGACACTCCGGTGCGCTCGCGGAAGGCAACATTCCAGTGTGCTCTCAGTGACGGACACTCCAGTGCGCTCTCTGAAGGCGATATGCCAGGGTGCTCACAGTGACGGACACTCCAGTGCGCTCTCCGAAGGCGACATTCCAATGTGCTCTCAGTGACGGACACTCCAGTGCGTTCTCTGAAGGCGACATTCCAGTGTGCTCTCAGTGACGGACACTCCAGTGTGTTCTCTGAAGGCGACATTCCAGTGCGCTCTCCAAAGCCGACACTCCAGTGCGCTCTCGGAAGGTGACATTCCAGTGTGCTCTCAGTGACGGACACTCCAGTGCGTTCTCTCAAGGCGACATTCCAGTGCGCTCTCGGAAGGCGACATTCCAGTGTGCTCTCAGTGACGGACACTCCAGTGCGTTCTCTCAATGCGACACTCCAGTGTGCTCTCAGTGACGGACACTCCAGTGCGCTCTCGGAGGGCAACATTCCAGTGTGCTCTCAGTAACGGACACTCCAGTGCGTTCTCTGAAGGCGACATTCCAGTGCGCTCTCGGAAGGCAACATTCCAGTGTGCTCTCAGTGACGGACACTCCAGTGCGCTCTCCGAAGCCGACACTCCAGTGCGCTCTCGGAGGGCAACATTCCAGTGTGCTCTCAGTGACGGACACTCCAGTGCGATCTCTGAAGGCGACATTCCAGTGCGCTCTCAGAAGGCAACATTCCAGTGTGCTCTCAGTGACGGACACTCCAGTGCGCTCTCGGAAGGCAACATTCCAGTGTGCTCTCAGTGACGGATACTCCAGTGCGCTCTCTGAAGGCAACATTCCAGTGTGCTCTCGGAGGGCAACATTCCAGTGTGCTCTCAGTGACGGACACTCCAGTGCGTTCTCTGAAGGCGACATTCCAGTGTGCTCCCAGTGACGGACACTCCAGTGCGCTCTCCGAAGCCGATACTCCAGTGCGCTCTCGGAAGGCAACATTCCAGTCTGCTCTCAGTGACGGACACTCCAGTGCGTTCTCTGAAGGCGACATTCCAGTGTGCTCTCAGTGACGGACACTCCAGTGCGCTCTCCGAAGCCGACACTCCAGTGCGCTCTCGGAAGGCAAAATTCCAGTGTGCTCTCAGTGATGGACACTCCAGTGCGCTCTCCGAAGCCGACACTCCAGTGCGCTCTCGGAAGGCAACATTCCAGTCTGCTCTCAGTGATGGACACTCCAGTGCGTTCTCTGAAGGCGACATTCCAGTGTGCTCTCAGTGAAGGACACTCCAGTGCGCTCTCCGAAGCCGACACTCCAGTGCGCTCTCGGAAGGCAAAATTCCAGTGTGCTCTCAGTGACGGACACTCCAGTGCGCTCTCCGAAGCCGACACTCCAGTGCGTTCTCTGAAGGCAAAATTCCAGTGTGCTCTCAGTGATGGACACTCCAGTGCGCTCTCCGAAGCCGACACTCCAGTGCGCTCTCGGAAGGCAAAATTCCAGTGTGCTCTCAGTGATGGACACTCCAGTGCGCTCTCCGAAGCCGACACTCCAGTGCGCTCTCGGAAGGCAACATTCCAGTGTGCTCTCAGTGAAGGACACTCCAGTGCGCTCTCCGAAGCCTACACTCCAGTGCGCTCTCGGAAGGCAAAATTCCAGTGTGCTCTCAGTGACGGACACTCCAGTGCGCTCTCCGAAGCCGACACTCCAGTGCGTTCTCTGAAGGCGACATTCCAATGTGCTCTCAGTGACGGACACTCCAGTGCACTCTCAATAGTGCCATCTTGGAGATAAAACATTGAGATGAAGCCTCACTGGCCCTCTCAGGTGGGTACGTGAAAGATTTTATGGCATTATTTGAAGAAGGACGGGATCAATATTGATGCCTCAACTAATATCACTGAATCAGATAATCTTGTCACAATGACTTTGCTGTGTGGGGGTTGGCTGCGAGACCTGCTGTTTTCCAACAGGGTCTTCTCATTCTATCCCCCAGTCCAGTCTGCACCCACAGAGCATTGAGCTGCTTGGCACCAGCAGAAACACAGAATATGTAAGAATGAAACATTTAACTGGAGTTTGGAAACTCGCCAAGATCTGAATCATAGGATAAAACTGCAAGAATAAACCAGCTTCCACGGAGCAGTCAACCTAGAGATGAACTTTCACCTTTCAGCTCTGAGTCGAACTCAGAAGAGGTACTGATCCAACCATTGGGTTTAATTGTGGAATTTGCCAAGATATAGGATATAAATGCAATGGATTATTTCTGTTTATTCAGCATCTTCTCAATCAAGATAAAGGAAAACATATGTACCACATCTGGCAGGGCCGGGAGTTCAAAATCTATGCTACTGTCCAATACACAAGCCTGGTTAGAGGCTGGGTCCTGTATTATCTCTGCTAAGTTAGAAGTGTTCAATAGTCAAAATCAAACTCCAAACTCAAGCTGGGAGCAGCGGCTAGCTGGCCATTGTTAGTTTGAATGAGAAAAGGCCTCTTTTCTCCAGGAAAACCCATTTCCTTAAATCCCTCACCCCTCTTTCCTCTTAGTGTATAGTAATTGGAGAATAGAGCAAATGAATGCACGGCTGAAGAGGAGGGAGTGCTTTGGTTTCATAGATCATAGAATTTACAGTGCAGAAGGAGGCCATTCGGCCCATCGAGTCTGCACCGGCTCTTGGAAAGAGCATCCTATCCAAGCCCACACCTCCACCCTATCCCCATAACCCAGTTACCCCACCCAACACTAAGGGCAATTTTGGACACTAAGGGCAATTGATCATGGCCAATCCACCTAACCTGCACATCTTTGGACTGTGGGAGGAAACCGGAGCACCCGGTCACCGAGAAGGTACGGGCAATCAAAATGGGCCCCGTGTTACATGATGCCACAGAAATTTGATCTTTCTATGGGCCAGTTAATTACTATGGCCGATTTATTCTGAATTTGGAGACCGTCCTGGCCCCCTCAACTTGCTTTTGAGGAATCACCAGCCCAGGATGTGGTGTTTAAAAAGGTGAAGCGGCAGTTGCCCTCTTCGGCAGGTGTCGACACGTTTTAACTCTTCTCAGCCATTGTATGTCACGTGCGATGCTTCACCATATGGCATTGGGCAGGTCTGTCCGTGACCGTCTGATCGCTTTTGCCTCCCGGACGCTGGCTGCGGTCGACAGAAAATCTACCCAGATCGATAAGAAAGTCTGGCGGATGTGTTCGGTGTGAAGCGATTTCATCAATATGTCTCTGGCAACTATTTCTTTATTGTCACCAGTCACAAGCCTTTGCTCGGCCTCTTCTGTGAAGACAAGGCAATTCCAACAATAGCATCTGCGGGGATTCAGCCCTGAGCTTTGTTATTGGCTGTGGACGGATACTCTTTTGAGCTCCGTCCAGGGACCCAGATGGCGCATGTAGACACGTTGAGCCGTCTTCCTCTGCAAGTCGAGTCCGTGAACCCCCGACAGCAGACAAGTTATTGCTGCTCTGAACATTATGCTACTGAGCCTTTATAAGGCTCTAGTTCGGCCCCATTTGGAGTACTGTGTCCAGTTTTGGGCCCCACATCTCAGGAAGGACATACTGGCACTGGAGCGTGTCCAGCGGAGATTCACACGGATGATCCCTGGAATGGCGGGTCTAACATATGATGAACGGCTGAGGATCCTGGGATTGTATTCATTGGAGTTTAGAAGGTTAAGGGGAGATCTAATAGAAACTTACAAGATAATACATGGCTTAGAAAGGGTGGACGCAAAGAAACTGTTTCCGTTAGGCGAGGAGACGAGGACCCGTGGGCACAGCCTTAGAATTAGAGGGGGTAAATTCAGAACAGAAATGCGGAGACATTTCTTCAGCCAGAGAGTGGTGGGCTTGTGGAATTCATTGCCGCGGAGTGCAGTGGAGGCCGGGACGCTAAATGGCTTCAAGGCAGAGACAGATACATTCTTGATGTCGCGAGGAATTAAGGGCTACGGGGAGAATGCTGGTAGGTGGAGTTGAAATGCTCATCAGCCATGATTAAATGGCGGAGTGGACTCGATGGGCAGAATGGCCTTACTTCCACTCCTATGTCTTATGGTCTTATGGACTGCTTCCCCATCACTGTCTCGTGTGTTCCCGACTGGACGCAGACCAACCCTGTGCTCACAAAAGTGCGACATCGCAGTGAGAGCATCGGCACCTACCTGTGGAATTGAAGGCTTTCTCGTCCAAATTATCGTAGCTGGCCATCGAAGATGGTATCCTCCTGTGGGGCACCGGGGTTGTTGTCCCGGCGAAGGGAAAGCTGTTGTGTTGAAGGACCTTCACAATGGACATCCCGGAGTGTCCAAAATAAATATGCTGGCGAGAGGCTACGTCTGGTGGCTAGGTTTGGACATGGATATCGAGACGATGGCCCAGCAGTGCTCCATTTGTCAAGAGCACCAGACGTTCCCCACAGTGTCACCGCCACATGCATGGGAGTGGCCGTGACATTCTTGGGCTTGCTGATTTCGCAAGTCCCTTCTTGGTTTTGATGTTTCTCATCCTGTTGGACGCCCACTCGAGTTGTTGAAAGTGCACAAGATGGCAGCGATCACCTCCCGGGTGACCGTCGAGCGATTGCGTATTTTATTTTCCAGGCATGGAATCCCTGAGGTACTCGGAAACAATAACGGTGCCTCTTTCATGAGTGAAGAATTTGCCACTTTTGTAAAAAGCAACGGGATTCGCCATGTCGGCACCGCCCCCATACCATCCAGCATCGAATGGCCTGGCTTAAAGGGCTCAAGAAACAGACATCCGGCTCAATGGACACCAGACTCGCAAGATTTTCATTTTTGCACCAAACCAATCGCACACAGTAACTGGGGTGGCCCCGCTCAGATGATAATGGATCGCAGGCTTTGCACACGGCTGAGTTTGATTGTGCTGGACATTGGGCAAAGGTACGCAGGTAACCAAGAGGTGCAAGAACATTGCCCAGTTCGACGGCGACCTCTTCGTCACTTCGCACATGATGACACGGTGTTTGTTCATAACTTCAATGATGGGGCTCTCTGACTCTCTGGGATTGTCGTCCGATGAACGGGACCAGTCTCATACCAAGTTCAATCAGGGGGCAACTAATAAGAGGCTGGATCACCTTCACTCACGGAGGTTGCTCTCTCAGGAAGTGCCTCGAAAGAACCTGTGCTGGATCTTCCGGCTCCATTGCCGAACCAGCTTGCTGTGACGCCTCCAGTCTCTCTCAACGCCGACATGCCCAACGTTGTGTCTTCTGAGTCCGAGATGGAGGCACAGGCCTCTGAGGCCTCGGACGCCAACTCTGTAGCTCAGCCGCCTAACGACAATCTTCCACCACAACATTCCTGCCACAGACGGCGCTAACCACAGCAGCACACACTGACTGATCTAACACCTCAGCTCCATGAAGACTTGCCGGAGCCCAAGAGACTCCGATGTCCTCCGCCTGCTCCTCCCTCTCCCTCTCATCGCTTATCAAGGGGATCTTCGGGCTTCGTGGGAGGAGGAATGTAATATCCCGGATGGGACCTGCAGGGGTGGGAATGCTTGTCTTCCCCGTGCTCCTCGCGAGTACAAGCTCCCCCGCTAGGAGTGGGCTATCTCGTTAATCACTGCATAAAAGGTCGGCCAATAAGGTGACAACCAGAGGAGAACCTGGCGGGATCTACCGGGTTGTACACATATTGTTTGTGTGAATGGGGCGGCACGGTAGCACAGTAGTTAGCACTGTTGCTTCACAGTGCCAAGGACCCAGGTTTGATTCCCGGCTTGGGTCACATTCTGTGTGGACAGTGTTCCCCGTGTCTCCGTGGGTTTCCTCCGGGTTCTCCGGTTTCCTCCCACAAGTCCCGAAAGACGTGCTTGTTAGGTAATATCGACATTCTGAATTCTCCCTCTGTGTACCCAAACAGGCACTGTAGTGTGCTTACAAAGATTTTCACAGTAAGTACATTGCAATGTTAATGTAAGCCTATATGTGAGAATAATAAAGATTATTATTATTAAACTTTGTTTCTTTTTTCACCCGGTGTGTGATCAATTATGTGTGAAATGGGGGTGGGAGTGATTCGTTCCATCGTGTTCGGGGAGATGGTTGTGTGGAACACCTTTGCTGTGGAGTCATTGTTGTAATGTTGGAAACATGGCAGCCAATTTGGGCAGCAATGAGATAACGAGCTTCAACACACCCAACTCAGGCTGTTCAATCTCATGAGAGGCTTCTCGTGAGATTTGTGACACTTGGAACACATCGCAAGATCTAATGAGGCCTCTCGAGTCAGCAAGACCTGGATCTCAGCTCTCGCTGGGCGAGATCCTGTTTACATACTCAAGTGCATCCGATTCTCCTGAGGCCGGGAATGAACACCCAACCCTGCGCGACCTCGCCTTGGTGCCGTTTAGCACTGGTCCACACAAACGTGGACCAGGTGTAATGGCACCTGGGGGAGTCTCCCAGGACATCGGAGGTCTCTGGGTGGTCAGGCTCCGGACCTCTGGGCAGGGTGACACTCTAGCACCGCTGGCACCCGGGCAGCTTGGCACTGCCAGCCTGGAATATTGGCACTGTCATCCGGGCACCATGGCAGTGTCATTGTGCCCAGGTGGCACTATCATGCTGGCAGGGGAACTGCGAGGGCCCCGTGGCTGGCAGTGCCTGCTTGTCCATTCCAGGGATAAGGCCCGGATGCCCTGCCCTTATGTGGTCGGGTCGGGGTTGAGGGGTGGGCGGGGGGGAGGGGGGGCATCGGAAAGGCTGCAGTGGGGATTTTGCGAGGGTAGGTCGAGAGATTGGGGCAATCTTTAAAAATGGTGCCCCGATCCAAGAGTTGCCTTCCTGCATTGGTGCGCTAAGCTCGTCATTGCAGGAAATGAGGTAAGTGCAGCCTTGGAAGAATATTCCTGACCAAGCACAGGAAAAAAAGCGTCCTGTTTGATAGTGGGGTCGTTCTCAGCACTGCAGGCACCAAGAAGGATTGTTATATGTGCCCAAAAGGGACACTGTTTTGCACATTCAATTGCACCCAACATTAACAGATAATGTGGGCAGCACAACTGGATAGCAGTGTGGCTTCACAGCTCCAGGGTCCTAGGTTCGATTCCCTTCTGGGTCACTGTCTGTGCGGAGTCTGCACGTCCTCCCCGTGTGTGCGTGGGTTTCCTCCGGATGTTCCAGTTTCCTTCCACAGTCCAAAGATGTGTAGATTAGGTGGATTGGCCATGCTAAATTGCCCTTAGTGACCAAAAACGTTTAGGAGGGGTTACTGGGTTATGGGGATAGGGTGGAAGTGAGGGCTTAAGTGGGTAGGTGCAGACTCGATGGGCCGAATGGCCTCCTTCTGCACTAACTGATCGATGTTCTTGGTTCTATAATGAGCAGGATTCCCCATTGCTTGACGCCAAAATCGTGTTCACCGGTCAGGCAGAGAATGGGCTCCGACACCAAAATCGGGGCCGGCGCTGGTTTGATGCCGGTTAGCCATGCTCCGCCCCTGCAAAACAGCGGCATCGTGACACGGGCGCCGTCGCAATGCCATTGGCGCCTCATCGGCCGGCCCACCCGCGATGTTCCGCTCTGATGGGTCAGCTTCCCGACAGCGCGGCCAACATGTGATCACACAAATCGCAAACCCGGCGTGGTGGCTGCGGACTGTGTCCAGCAGTGCCACATTCGACCAGGATCCGTGCCGCTGGCCGGGCAGGCTACTGCGAGGGCTGGGGGGGCTGGACAGGGGATAGGCTGTGGGGTCGCAGGTGGCAGGTTGGGTGTTCGCACAGCCGGCACTATGTGTATGGCGCAACCGCTGCAGGTATTCAATCATGCGTATGCGAGGCCCAGGACCAGGCCACTGTCCAGCCATTTTCGGCACGGGAGACAGGAGTCCCAGTCAGCACCGGTACTAGCCCCTCACCAGTACCAGAATCGGTGAGGGGTTTGTGTTGATTTCTATGACGTAAACCTCCCGAGGAGTCCCCGTTCAAGCTAGCACTTAGCCACAAGAACAGAGAATCCAGCCAAATGTGTTTTTTGTGATGTTGGTTGGAGAGTGGGTTCAGCAATGGGTGTAACTCTCCTGATCTGCCTTAAGTCGTGGCATCTTTTGAACCGTTCTGAGAAGGCAGACTGAACCTTGGTATAACGACCCATCTGACATACATCTCTGACAGTGCGGCACTCCCTCGGTACCAGGTTCAAGTATGGGCCTTGTTTTCTGTGCTCGTGGCTTTGGATTGGGGCTTAACCCCACAACCTTCTGATACAAAGCTGAGAGTGTCACCGCTCAGCCAGGGCTGAGAATTTAACAGCCATCTGTACTCAAGAGGTTTCTAGAAATTTACATACAAGATTCCAAAGAACACCTTGTACTGCCACTGAAATGTTTCAAAGCACCGTCTGGGGTTGCCTTGAATGCCAAAATGAGACCAATATTTGGAAACTTCTCTCCACATCCAGCTGGACATGTCAACGTTACCCTGGTTTAAATGTCAACGATCAGATTAAGGTGACCTTTGTTTATTGATGAACTTGGCTAAGGAAGCAGGGTTATTGTATGGGCTGCGATTACAGTGAAGTTGCCCAAAGGTTGGCATTGTTTGGAAAGCTACTCCTAATACCGTGTTTGGGTTGGCGTTTGGAACACTTGCTGTAATCATCCTCATAATGCACAAGACACAGCTGGCAGCATTTATGGGAAAATTTGTGGATGAACTGACCTTTGTCTTTGTGTCCTTATCAACACAGAAACACTTGGTGTGAACCTTCCCAGTCATCTGAGGTAGAGCAGCAAGTGGATTCCTCACCTCGGCATTCCTTCGACTCTTCGGAATGAGTGACTCTGTTGCGCACTGCGAGGAAGACAGGGAATAGTCAGTGATGCACAACTGAGTTTGGGTGCAGAAATTCAACTGTACGAACATCTTTAAGTCCTCATTAAAAATTACTTCAATTTACTCTCATCTAAGATGTCTAACAGTATGACAGTGTAACAGTGTGATGGTGTAACAGTGTCACGGCAGTGCTACCGTGTAACAGCATAACAGTATAGTATTGTAACAATATGACAGTGTAACACTGTGACTGTGTAATGGTGTGGCAGTATGACGGCATTACAGTGCAACAGTGTGATGGTGTTACAGTTTAATAATGTGACAGTGTCATTGTATTACAGTGTAACGATATTACAGTGTGACGCTGTTTCAGTCTGATGGAATTACAGTTCTAGTGTGTTGGGTCATGGTGATACAGTGTAACACCTACAGTGTGATGGTGTTACAGAGTAACAGTGTGATGGTGTAACGTGTGATGGTGTTGTAGTGTAATACTGTTACAGTGTAACAATGTGAGTGTAATGGTGTGACCATGTGACACTGTAACAATATGACAGGCTTTCTTGAGTTAAGATAGTGTGAGTTTATTAACTGCCATCAGGTAAGGAAAAATGGTCAAACCCATGCATCTCCATTTGCATGGATTAGAGTCTCATAGTATTTATAAATGGAACTGTCTTGACTTTTGAGGAGTAGGCGATGACACGCAACGATTGATTCCAGTACAGTTGGCTTCTGCTAGTGAGTAGTAGACTCTTGGATTCAGGTGTTCCATAGTTTGGTGCAGAGATTTCAGTTCTTTTCGCAGCTGTGATCCTTTTGCTGGTTGTTTGACTTCCACAGTCAGCGAGAGAGAGTTTTGCGATATTCCTGCAAAAGATGGTTATCTTTGCAGGGGTCTTGGTCTGATTTCAGCGTGCAAAATTTCCAGCTGCTTTTCCTCATAATACACACAGAGGCCGGTAGCAATCAGACCCTTAACCCACATTGTATGTATATTCCAAGAGGAAACCGAAATTTATTAGTCCCGTCAAAGCAATTATTCCCAGGGTGTTTGAGATGGGATGACAATGATGTTCCTTTGTCTTTACTAAAGATGATAATCAGTTTTTAGATGTTTGCCTGATGAACCTTGTGTGGAAATGCAGGGCGGGGTTCCATTGTCCCCTACAGCCATTCCCATCAGTGGCTAACGGCACATTCTCCACCATCCTTGGGGTTTGTGTCCATTTTAAAACCTAAACCGGTGGTCCTGTTCAGTCCAATATTTCCGTGTTAACGTCCATGGATATTTCTTCATTATTGTGGCACGTCCCTTCCTCATAGAATAAAATGAGATTCATTCTCATTTCAATTCAGCAGGGAGAAAAAAACAATCACCCACACAACCCAACACACACACACACACCAACACACACACCCCAGCACACACACAAACACAAAGCAACACACACACAACACACCAACAAACACACACACTAACACACACACACAAACACCAACACACACACCCCAACACACACACACCCCAACACACACACACACCCCAACACACACACCCCAATACACACACACCCCAACACACACACACACCCCCCAACACACACCCCAACACACCCACACACCAACATACACACACCCCAACACACACACCCCAACACACACACACACCAACACACACCAACACACACACACACCAACACACACACACACCAACACACACACACACCAACACACACACACCAACACACACACACCAACACACCCCAACACACACACACACCAACACATACCCCAACACACATACACCCCGACACACACACACCAACACACACACACCCACCAACAAACACCCACGCACACACCAACACACATACACACACCAACACACACACACCAACACACACACACCAACACACACACACCAACACACACACACACCAACACACACACACCAACACACACACCAACACACACACACCAACACACACACCAACACACACACACCAACACACACACACCAACACGCACACATTAGGGCAGCACGGTAGCATGGTGGTTAGCATCAATGCTTCACAGCTCCAGGGTCCCAGGTTCAATTCCCGGCTGGGTCACTGTCTGTGCGGAGTCTGCACGTCCTCCCCGTGTGTGCGTGGGTTTCCTCCGGGTGCTCCGGTTTCCTCCCACAGTCCAAAGATGTGCGTGTTAGGTTGATTGGCCAGGCTAAATTGCCCTCAGTGTCCTAAAAAAATAATGTTAATGGGGGTTGTTGGGTTACTGGTATAGGGTGGATACGTGGGCGTGAGTAGGGTGATCATTGCTCGGCACAACATTGGGGGCCGAAGGGCCTGTTCTGTGCTGTACTGTTCTAATACTGTTCTAATTCAACACACACCAACACACGCACACACCAACACACACACCAACACACACACACACACCAACACACGCACACACCAACACACGCACACACCAACACACACACACCAACACACACACACACCTCTTAGTAATGGTCAAACTTATCGCTTTCCAGTCCTAAATGGCCTTCTTTAAGTTCTGGCCAGGGTGCCTGCAATCACGCTCAATTTCCTATGAATGTGGGTGATTTTAGTTGATAACGGTTGGAGGAATAAGCTCCAATGCAACAGCCCAACATTTGGGGTTTTGAACCTTTCCACAAAATACAAGGTTTTGGACCAAGTGCTGGAAAATGGGATTGGAATAGATAGGTGCTTGATGGGAATTGATAGGTGCTTGATGGGAATTGATAGGTGCTTGATGGGAATTGATAGGTGCTTGATGGCCAGCACAGATACGATCGGCTGAAGGGCCTCACTTTGTGCTGCAAAACTCTAGATTCAATAACCAATAAAAGTTAATGGATTGTGGTTGTGATAGATTGTGCTCTCCTGTACCTACTCTGGACAAATATCTCAGCGTAACTGTAGTAACAACGCAATGTTTTCCTTCTCTATTATGGAGTACTGGTCCTGCTATTCGCTGAGATTTTAGAGGAGTAATCAATTAGTTTTCCTATTCCAGATTTGTCCTCCTGGAGCAGAACAACTCCCACGCCGATGTCATTTGCAGTTTTTTGAAAGCTGTCTGACATTTCTCAGGCCATTCTCCCTTTGTTTTTATGTAGTAAGTCTGTCAGCTGATCGGATACTGGATACTGTGCTGACGTTCAGACAAACTGCCAGTTGAGCCCACCCATCTCTACGAATCTCATGATTGCCTGTCTTGTGGTGGCAATGCGGCCCTGAGCTGCCAGCTGTCCCAGATGAATGACTTTGCTTTCAGCAAACCCATTCTTTACGAGATTGACCACTCGGTGACCGTACTCTCTGTAAACGGGCTTCCAGTTATTGTACATTGATTTTCCAGGTGTTGTTGTACATCAGGAGGCTGTCTAGGTACACTGAGCAATTGGAGAAGCCTGCCACTGCCTGGTTCATCAGCCTTTGGAAGGTAGCCGGGACATTTTGGCATCAAAGGATATAACCAGACAGTGGGATAACCCATCTGAAGTCACAAAGAAGAGATTTCCTTCATGCTGGCCTTCAAGGGAATCTATCAGTAATCCTTGAGTAGATCTACCTTTGTGATATAGGCAGCTTTACCGACTCTCTCTATGCTGTCTTCCAGCCAGTGTAACAGGTAGGAATCAGTTCAGCAGTCAATGCGGAACCTTGTGGAACCGTTCATCTTGGGCTTGAGCAGAACTGGGGAGCTCCAGCTACTGTTGATAGGCTTGACGAGTTAGTGCAACAGCATGTAGTTAATCTCCTCCAGGACCTTGGCCAACTTAGCAGGGCCGAGATGCTAGGGATGCCTTATGGGAGGAGTTTCTCCCACATCCACATCATCTTAGGGGCTGTTTAGCTCACAGGGCTAATCGCTGGCTTTGAAAGCAGACCAAGGCAGGCCAGCAGCACGGTTCGATTCCCGTAACAGCCTCCCCGAACAGGCGCCGGAATGTGGCGACTAGGGGCTTTTCACAGTAACTTCATTGAAGCCTACTCGTGACAATAAGCGATTTTCATTTTCATCTATGATGTGGAGATGCTGGCGTTGGACTGGGGTGGGCAGAGTAAGAAGTCTTACAACACCAGGTTAAATTCCGACAGCTTTCAGAGCACTGCTCCTTCATCAGGTGGGTGAAGAGGTGGATCCCACAACCATTATATAGACAAAGTCAATCATGCAAGATGATACTTGGAATGCGAGTCTTCACAGGTAATTAAGTCTTTACAGGTCCAGACAGAGCTACTGGAGAGAGGGAACAAAATATCTGGATAAAAGCAAATTACTGCGGATGCTGGAATCTGAAACCAAAGAGAACATGCTGGAAAATCTCAGCAGGTCGGCAGCATCTGTAGGGAGAGAAAAGAGCTAACGTTTCAAGTCCAGATGACTTTTTGTGAAAGCTTTGGCAAAGGGTCATCTCCACTGGAAATGTTAGCTCTTTTCTCTCCCTACAGATGCTCACAGACCTGCTGAGATTTTCCAGCATTTTCTCTTTGGGAAGAAATATCTAATGTTGGAAAGATTTGAAAGCAATCGGAATAAAGTCAGCTGTTCCTCCCAAAATCCATGCTGCACTGACCACAATGTGTCTCGAATTACTCATATTCTGTATCCAAAATGTTCTGAAAGAAATATACCTTGAATATTGCTGAAAAGGAGGGAAACATGTTGCTGAAACCTTTCGCCTTGACACTCAGGAGGACAAATACATGAATACCAAATTTCAAACTATCACAGCAATTTATACAACAGGAAAAAAAGAGTGCTGACTGATTGGCAAGTTAATGCATTTTGGCCAAGGTGTTGCCAAAATTCTCTATTGCTTTCTCAAATCAGAATCGACTTGCCAATCAATCAAGCAATAGTATTTAAAACAAAGCAGAGTTGTCTGAGGACAAGGGGAAAGCTCAAACAAACCAGTTGAAATAGCTTTTTGAAAACATCTAGCCAGAGTCTGCAGGGGTTCTAATCTGTGCCATTGGGATATGGGATGGACTGAGAGTTGTCTGTTTTTTCTTTCTTGTTGTTTAATTGGGAATAGAGATAGTAATTAAGGGGACTGTATTTACTGTTTCTATGGGGGTTGGTTTAGCTCAGTTGGCTGTGATGCAGAGCAAGGTCAACAGCCTGGGTTCAATTCCGGCTGAGGTTATTCATGAGGCCCTGTCTTCTCAACCTTGCCCCTTTCCTGAGGTGTGGTGATCCTCAGGTTAAATCACCAACAGTCAGCTCTGCTCGTCAAAAGGGAAAGCAGCCTCTTGTCATCTGGGACTATGGTGACTTTACTTTTATTTACTGTATTTAATATTATTTAAGGGGTAATTGTAAGCTGTTTTCTGGTGTGATGTTAAAAAGTTTAATATTGTGTGAATAATAAAAGGTTTTTTGAAAAACACCAAATCCCTTTTTCTTCATCCAATCACTCCTAGAGCGAATCATTCATTTTGCACGCTAAAAAAAATAAACTAAAATGTTGGGTTTTCAGCCCAGTATCCTAGCCACGGTTAGGGTCTGGTCTGGAATCGTAATACTTTGCATTTAAAGTCATCAATACTATCGGTTCCCAACCTCCCTGAGGTTCCATCGGTGGACACATAAGAACATAAAGAACTACGAGCAGGAGTAGGCCATCTGGCCCTGCTCCACCATTCAATGAGATCATGGCTGATCTTTTTTGGACTCAACTCCACTTTCCGGCCTGAACACCATAACCCTTAATCACTTTATTCTTCAAAAAACTATCTATCTTTACCTTAAAAACATTTAATGAAGGAGCCTCTACTGCTTCACTGGGCAAGGAATTCAATAGATTCACAATACTTTGGGTGAAGATGTTCCTCCTAAACTCAGTCCTAAATCTACTTCCCCTTATTTTGAGGCTATGCCCCCTAGTTCTGCTTTCACCCCGCCAGCGGAAACAACCTGCCCGCATCTATCCTCTATCTATTCCCTTCATAATTTTATATGTTTCTATAAGATCCCACCCCACCCCCACATCCTTCTAAATTCCAACGAGTTCAGTCCCAGTCTACTCAGCCTCTCCTCGTAATCCAGCCCCTTCAGCTCTGGGATTAACCTAGTGAATCTCCTCTGCACACCCTCCAGCGTCAGTACGTCCTTTCTCAGGTAAGGAGACCAATACTGAACACAATACTCCAGGTGTGGCCTCACTAACACCTTATACAATTGCAGCATAACCTCCCTAGTCTTTAACACCATCCCTCTAGCAATGAAGGACAAAATTCCATTTGCCTTCTGAATCACCTGTTGCACCTGTAAACCAACTTTTTGCGACTCATGCTCTAGCACACCCGGGTCTCTGCACAGCGGCATGGTTTAATATTTTATCATTTAAATAATAATCCCTTTTGCTATTATTCCTACCAAAATGGATAACCTCACAATTGTCAACATTGTATTCCATCTGCCAGACCCTAGCCCATTCACTTAACCTATCCAAATCCCTCTGCAGACTTCCGGTATCCTCTGCACTTTTTGCTTTACCACTCATCTTAGTGTCGTCTGCAAACTTGGACACATTGCCCTTGGTCCCCAACTCCAAATCATCTATGTAAATTGTGAACAATTGTGGGCCCAACACTGAACCCTGAGGGACACCACTAGCTACTGATTGCCAACCAGAGAAACACCCATTAATCCCCACTCTTTGCTTTCTATTAATTAACCAATCCTCTATCCATGCTACTACTTTACCCTTAATGCCATTCACGTTTATCTTATGCAGCAATCTTTTGTGTGGCACCTTGTCAAAAGCTTTCTGGAAATCCAGATATACCACACCCATTGGCTCCCCATTATCAATCACACTGGTAATGTCCTCAAAAAATTCCACTAAATTAGTTAGGCCTGACCTGCCCTTTATGAACCCATACTGCGTCTGCCCAATGGGAGAATTTCCATTCAGATGCCTCGCTATTTCTTCCTTGATGATAGATTCCAGCATCTTCCCTACTACCGAAGTTAAGCTAACTGGCCTATAATTACCCGCTTTCTGCCTGCCTCCTTTTTTAAGCAGTGGTGTCACATTTGCGAATTTCCAATCCGCAGGGACCAGCCCAGAGTCTAGTGAATTTTGGTAAATTACCACTAATGCATTTGCAATTTCCCTAACCATGTCTTTTAGCACTCTGGGATGCATTCCATCAAGTCCAGGAGACTTGTCTAACTTTTGCCCCATTAGCTTGCCCATCACCACTTCCTTAGTGATAACAATCATCTCAAGGTCCTCACCTGTCATAGCCTCATTTCCATCAGTCACTGGCATGTTATTTGTGTCTTCTACTGTGAAGACCGACCCAAAAAACCTGTTCAGTTCCTCAGCCATTTCCTCATCTCCAATTATTAAATCTCCCTTCTCATCCTCTAAAGGACCAATATTTACCTTAGCCACTCTTTTTTGTTTTATATATTTATAGAAACTGTTACTGTCTGTTTTTATATTCTGAGCAAGTTTACTCTCATAATCTATCTTATTCTTCTTTATCGCTTTTTTAGTAGCTTTCTGTTGCCCCCTAAAGATTTCCCAGTCCTCTAATCTGCCAGCAATCTTTGCCACTTTGTATACTTGCCACATACTCACTGAATAAATAGATTGATTGATTTGGATGCCTGAGCTCAATCCAACTGGACAATTCATTAGCCTATCTCTTTCTTTCAGCCATGAAATCTACGCCCAGAGATGAGGGAGCAGCTGATGACCAACTATAGCCTCACAGAAACCATCAGATCTTTCAACAGGCGGTGAATTCTGGGTCCCAGGACGGCCATCAGGAGCTGAGATTGGTGCTGAGTTTCTGGTAGGATTAGGAAGTTGTTGAGATTCTGTCACTTACCCTGACCCCTGGGATCTCGCAACACATCACCTTCTCTGCTATGAGAGGGTCACAGAAAAGAATCATCTGTTGCAGGTCAACCTGTGCCAAGACAAGGGACAATAAAATTAGAAAAGGTCTGCTGAGGCTTGGCGTTGTCCAGTCAGTGTAGTAACCCTTGAGCAAGAGGACTATGGGAAAAGACCAAAATTTCAGTGTGGTCTCCCCTTCGGTCTTACAACATTTCCAATTGTCCTCACCGTGAGATGGTAATTAATGTTGGTATAAGCTCTAGTTGGGAGTGAGGTGTTGGCAGGGGCACCAGAAGTGCCGCATCGCACAAGTCCTCGTTTCTATTGCTCCAGTCTCGATGATGGAGGTTGGCGACCTCTTTGACCGTGAAAGCAATCACCAAAATGCATGATCATGCATCCATGTCCTTGTTCCATTACAATACACATCACCTTTCTCAGAGGTCACTGGACACCAAACGGATGCCTCCGTGAGTCGGGGTACATGGAGTCAATGTGTCGCCTCCTCGTTCCCTGCTTCCTGGTTAAAGGAACTGAGGCCAATTGTAGGGGCTGGTTACTATCAGAACAGGAAGAATTTTGTTCCCCATTATCAATATTTGCTTGTGGAAATCATCGATTTGAAGATTCCTCTGCAAAGTCATGTCTACATCCAATAGTCCTTCAGCAAGCGTGAAGAGGCAAATTCCAACAATCAAGAGAACTCTCTCAACTCATTGAGGTCTGAGGACAAGAGCTAAGATTGTTCCAACAAGGATTCCTTGTGTTGAAGCCATTCTTCTCTCTCCTCCTGAGACTGCGGTGGGTTCAAGATGCACTCAGGTTCTGAGGAGTGGCTGCCACTCAGCAGCCTTCCTAGTGTTCATGGGTATAACCTTTACAACGGAGTTGAAATTTATCAAATTAGTTATTCCAACTCTCCGGTGTAACTTTGGTGACTGCATGAAGCAAATAAGATTAAGGATTCATCTAGATCGCAGTGTTTCAGATCAGTACTGGGACCTCTGCTCTTTGTAATATATATAAATGACTTGGAAGAAAACATAGCAGGTCTGATTAGCAAATTTGCCAATGATACTAAGATTGCAAGAGTTGCGGATAGTAATGAAGATTGTCGTAGAATACAACAGGAAGGGTGGCACATGGCACAGTGGTTAGCACTGCTGCCTACGGTGCCAAGGACCCGGGTTCAAATCCCGGCCCTGGGTCAGTGTCCGTATGGAGTTTGCACATTCTCCCCGTGTCTGCGTGGGTTTCACCACCACAACCCAAAGTTGTGCAGGCTAGGTGGATTGGCCACTCTAAATTGCCCCGTAATTGGAAAATAAATTATTGGGTACTCTAAATTTATTTTAAAAAGAGCACACAAGGATATAGATAGGCTGCAACATTAGGCAGAAAAACGGCAGATGGAATTTAACACGGACAAATGCGAGGTGATGCATTTTGGTAGATCCAATTAAGATGGGAGCTATAAAATAAATGGCAGAACCATCAGGACCATAGAGACACAGAGAGATCTGGGCGTGCAGGTGCACAGATCCTTAAAAATGGCAGCACAGGTGGGAATGGTGGTAAAGAAAGTATATCGCATGCTTGCCTTCATAGGACGGGGTAGCGAGTATTAAAGCTCAAAAATTATGTTTAAGTTACATAGAACGTTGGCTAGGCCACATTTGGAATACGGTATCCAATTCTGGTCACCGCACTACCAGAAGGATGTGGAGGCTTTGGGGAGAGTACAGAAAAGGTTAACCAGGATGTTGCCTGGTACGGAGGGTATTAGTTATGATGAGAGATTGAATAAACTGGGATTGTTCGCCCTAGAGAGACAGAGACTGAGGGGGTGACCTGATAGAAGTTTACAAAATTATTAGGGGTATAGATGGGGTGAACAGTTGGAGGCTTTTTCCCAGGGTGGAAATGACAATTACAAGGGGGCACAAGTTCAGGGTGAGGGGGAGGAAGGTTCAGTGGAGATGTGTGGGATTGTTAGATTTATGTTAGGTTAGACAATTAAAAGGGCGGTACGGTGGCTCAGTGGTTAGCACTGCTGCCTATGGGGTCGAGGGCCCGGGTTCCATCCTGGCCCCGGGTCAGACTGTGTGGAGTTTGCACTTTATTCCCATGATTGTGTGGGTTTAACCCCACAACGCAGAAGATGTGCAGGCTAGATAGATTGGCCACGCTAAATTGCCCCTTAATTGGAAAAAATAATTGGGTACTCTAAATTTATTTCAAAGGAAAAAAAAGCGTAAGACAATCAACGATTATGGAACCAAGGTGGGGTGGACTGGAATTGAGGTACACGACAGCTGTGATTGAACTGAACGGTAAAACAGGTTTGAAGGGCTGAATGGCCTTCTTCTGTTCTTACATTCTTTTTGGCTCCCACTGCTTAGCTCACCCAAGCTGACCAGCTGCTTTCCCCATTCTTGGATTTCCTATTAGAAGTGAGGCAGTGTTCCCATTTCCATCCGGTCATTCCAGAGCCAATATCAGAGAATAATACGCAACTGAGGGAACGGCATCTTCCGCCATTATCACCATGGTTTTGGTGGACCCCCAAGATGACTGCTTTCCCTCACCCCAGCCCAGTGTTCAGTGTTGCCATGGGATTCTCAGTGGACGCGGCATACATTGTGAGTTGTGGTAAGATGTTGGCACAAACCTCAACTGGCTTGTTATCCTTGACCAGCCTGCCCATGACAGCCTGACCCTTGATGTCAATATCAGCTCTCTCTTCCACTGATTTGATCTCGATTAACTGGCAGTCGATGTACAGGGAGGCCACATTCGCCTGCACACTGATCGCCAGCTTGTGCCACCGAAGATCAAACAGGGCAGCCACCCTCTCACTGCTGAACACCCAGCGCACGTAGTCTTGGATACGACCTTTGGCCTTGTACTCCACTGTTTTGTCACTTCCATCGATGCGGATCGAAAACTGAATAAAACAGAGAAAGAAAATCAAACAAGAAGATCCCAAACAGCACCTGCAGTAAAATAAAGGACATGAGGGTGGATTTGCCATTTTAGCTTGGCTCTGGTCAGATGGAGCACGTGCATCCTGTGACTATTTCTACAGGAGATTGAAGCAAAGAGGTCACCAAAGGCAGCTGTCAAATTATTTTTCAGAGATTCACTGGGGCTAGGTCACTGTCGCCCTGAGACCCACAACCTCCCCATACTAAGCTCACCCCACATAGCTCACCCGCCTCGTGGGTCGTCACCCAGGCCACTATCTACAGATTTCAATCCCGGATAACTGGAGCAGGTCCCTGTTTCGCCTCCAGCAGCTTGCCTACTGAAGTGGAATAAGGCCAACAATGCCAAAATTGCAGGGGGCCTTTTCACAATCAGAATGGGCAGCTGACCAAATGTCACAATTCACCCCAGCCTGTTTAGTGAACTTAACAACAGCCGATGGTAAATGCTGTGTATCCACATGAAATTCCCACTCTCAGTGTTGATACAGGACTGAAATAGCTGAACTGTGCTATCTTTACATTACCTGAGACCGGCCCTGCTGGTCGCTGATTTTTAGCATGTACCAATTCTCCTTCAGTTTCTTCTTTTTCAACAGCAGTGTTGCGAGAAAGGTGAAGTCCTGTGGCAGGCCACGAGGGAAGACCAGTCTGAAATATTGGAAAGGCGGGCACCTCATTGAGTCATCAACGACAAAAAGCAAGTCTCGTTCACCAACATTCCTGTCCTCCACTGACCAACATTAGCTCTTAGTCTGACGACTCCTTCATTATAAAAGTCTCAATCTGTGTGGCAAACCCCCCCCCCCCCCCCCCCCCCGCCCCCATGGCCTCACCCCTCACTATCTCTGTAACCTCTCTAATTCTGGCCTCTTGGTGGATCCTCCTTTTCCCTCACTCCACTATTGGTGGCAGTGCCTTTAGCTACTCAAGTCCTAAGCTCTGGAATTCTCTCCCTAAACATCTCCACCCGCCCACTTCTCCCTCATCCTTTAAGGTGCTGCTTGAAACCTACCCTTTTGAACCAGCCTTTAGTCATCAGTCCATGAATAGCAGCTTTTTTGTCTCAGTCAATTTTCATTAGTCTGCTCTCTTATGAAACTCCTTGCGATGTTCAATAGCAACTCGCACAGACAGTATTCAATCTCCAGTCCAATGTGTGTTTACAAACTCCAGTTCAGTACACATCCGATCTCCAGTCGGGTGGGTGAATTCAATCTCCACCCAGTGTGTGTATTCAATCTCCAATCCAGTGTGTGTATTCAATCTCCACCCAGTGTGTGTATTCAATCTCCAATCCAGTGTGTGTATTCAATCTCCAATCCAGTGTGTGTATTTAATCTCCAGTCCAGTGTGTGTATTCAATCTCCAATCCAGTGGGTGTATACAATCTCCAATCCAGTGTGTGTATTCAATCTCCACCCAGTGTGTGTATTCAATCTCCAATCCAGTGTGCGTATTCAATCTCCAATCCAGTGGGTGTATTCAATCTCCAATCCAGTGTGTGTATTCAATCTCCAATCCAGTGTGTGTATTCAATCTCCAGTCCAGTGTGTGTATTCAATCTCCAATCCAGTGTGTGTATTCAATCTCCAATCCAGTGTGTGTATTCAATCTCCAATTCAGTGTGTGTATTCAATCTCCAGTCCAGTGTGTGTATCAATCTCCAGTCCAGTGCGTGTATTCAATCTCCAATCCAGTGTGTGTATTTAATCTCCACTCCAGTGTGTGTATTCAATCTCCAGTCCAGTGTGTGTATTAAATCTCCAATCTAGTGTATGTATTAAATCTCCAGTCATGTGAGAGTACCTTTAAGAAATGGGTGTTTTTGTACAATAACTGTAGTAGGTGTACTTTTAAGAAATGGGTGTTTATTACTGTAGTGATGTCAGAGAGTGGGTGGAGCTGGGCTGTCTGTCAGCTTTTTACTTTCGCTTTAGGCTTTTTGCTGCAGGGTGGGTTTGGTTTCATTTTAGTTTTGGAGAAGCTGCAATCACAGCAGGATGTGTGTGAACCTCTGCAGGCCTATGAATGTCCATTTGCTGATTTCAACGTGGTAACGGTTCTCAGTAGTGAAGTTAAGCCGGATGTCTTTCTGAAAAAAGATGTTTTTAAGACTTATGGATGTAAAAAGGAAAGCTGAAAGGATTGCTTAGTGTTGTATTCTTTGGGGGTTTTATTTCAATTAATGGTTACTAAGATGTTCAATGTATGTTTTTAAAGGTTAACTTGAGTTCATAGAATAAACATTGTTTTGCTATAACAAATACTTCTCCATTTTCTGCTGTACCACACTTGTAGAGTGGGCCGTGTGCTCCCCATACCACAATCTAGTAATAGTTGTGGGTCACGTGATCTCCATGGGCAGGATTCTCCGAACCCCCGCCGGCGTCAATCCCGCCCCCGCCGTCTCCCGAAGTCTCCGGCACCAGAGATTCGGCCGGGGCGGGAATCGCACCGGCGCCTATTGGCGCCCCCCCCCCCCCCGCCTCCCCCGCCTCCCCCCCCCCCCCCCCCCGGCGATTCTCCGGCCCGTGATGGGCCGAAGTCCCGCCGCTGTCATGCCGGTCCCACCACTGTGAATCAAACCACCTACCTTACCGGCGGGACCAGGCGGCGCGGGCGGCCTCCGAGGCGATTTAGCCCCTGGGGGCATCCCCACGGTGGCCTGCCCCGCGATCGGGGCCCACCAATCGGAGGGCGGGCCTGTGCCGTGGGGGCACTCTTTTCCTTCCACCTTCTCCATAGTCTTCACGATGGCGGAGGCGGAAGTGACCGCCTCCCCTGCGCATGCGCGGGGATGACATCAGCAGCCGCTGACGCTCCGGCGCATGCCGGACTTCCGCCGGCCGACGAAGTCCCTTCGGCCCCGGCTGGCGTGGCGCAAAAGGCCGTTCCCGCTGGCTGGCGGGGCGCCAACCACTCCGGCGTGGGCCTAGCCCCTCAAGGTTAGGGCTTGGCCCCTAAAAGTGTGGAGACTTCCGCACCTTTGGGGCAGCCCGACACCTGAGTGGTTCACGCCACTCCATCCCGCCGGGACCCTCCGCCCCGCCGGGTGGGGGAGAATCCTGCCCCATGATACACTTTGGGGTTCTCTAAAGCCTGGCCCATAACATTCCAGTCCAGTGTGTGTATCAATCTCCAGTCCAGTGGGTATATTCAATCTCCAATCAAGTGTGTGTACTCAATCTTCAGTCCAGTGTGTGTATTCAATCTCCAGTACAGTGTGTGTATTCAATCTCCAGTACAGTGTGTGTATTCAATCTCCAATCAAGTGTGTGTACTCAATCTTCAGTCCAGTGTGTGTATTCAATCTCCAGTACAGTGTGTGTATTCAATCTCCAGTACAGTGTGTGTATTCAATCTCCAGTACAGTGTGTGTATTCAATCTCCAATCCAGTGGGTATATTCAATCTCCAGTCCAGTGTGTGCATCAATCTCCAGTCCAGTGTGAATATTCAATTCACAGTCCAGTGAGTGTATTCAATCTCCAGTACAGTGTGTGTACTAAATCTCCAGTCCAGTGTGTGTATACAATCTCCAGTCCAGTGTGTGTACTAAATCTCCAGTCCAGTGTGTGTATACAATCTCCAGTCCAGTGTGTGTACTAAATCTCCGGTCCAGTGTCTGTATTAAATCTCCAGGCCAGTGTCTGTATTAAATCTCCAGGCCACTGTGTGTATTCAGTCTCCAATCCAGTGTGTGTATTCAATCTCCAATCCAGTGTGTGTATTCAATCTCCAATCCAGTGTGTGTATTCAATCTCCTATCGTGTGAGAGTACCTTTAAGGAATGGGTGTTTATTATTGCAGTGATGTCAGACAGTGGGTGGAGCTGGGCTGTCTGTCAGCTTTTTACTTTCGCTTTAGGCTTTATGCTGCAGGGTGGGTTTGGTTTCATTTCAGTTTTAGAGAAGCTGCAATCACAGCAGGATGTGTGTGAATCTCTGCAAGCTTCTGAATGTCCATTTGCTGATTTCAACGTGGTAACTGTTCTCAGTAGTGAAGTTAAGTTGGATATCTTTCTGCAAAAAGGTGTTTTTAAGTCTTATGGATGTTAAAAGGAAAGCTTAAGGGATTGCTTAGTGTTGTATTCTTTGGAGGATTAATTTCAATTAATGGTTGCTAAGATGTTCACTGTATATTTTAAAAAGGTTAACTTGAGTTCATAGAATAAACATTGTTTTGATTTTTAAAATACTATTCCATTGCTGCGGTACCACACCTGTAGAGTGGGCCGTATGCTCCCCATACCACAATCTAGTAATAGTTGTAGGTCAGGTGAACTCCATGATACACTTTGGGGTTCTCTAAAACCATGGCCCATAACGCTCCAGTCCTGTGTGTGTATTCAATCTTCAGTCCGGTGTGAATATTCAATTCACAGTCCAGTGTGTGCATCAATCTCCGTCCAGTGTGTGTATCAATCTCCGTCCAGTGTGTGTATCAATCTCCATCCAGTGTGCGTATCAATCTCCGTCCAGTGTGTGTATCAATCTCCGTCCAGTTTGTGTATCAATCTCCCGTCCAGTGTGTGTATCAATCTCCGTCCAGTTTGTGTATCAATCTCCGTCCAGTGTGTGTATCAATCTCCATCCAGTGTGCGTATCAATCTCCGTCCAGTTTGTGTATCAATCTCCCGTCCAGTGGGTGCATCAATCTCCGTCCAGTGTGTGTATCAATCTCCAGTCCAGTGGGTGTATTCAATCCACATTCCAGTGTGTGTATCAATCTCCAGTCCAGTGGGTGTATTCAATCTACATTCCAGTGTATGTATTCAATCTATAGTCCAGTGTATATTCAGTTCACAGTCCAGTGGGTGAATTCAATCTCCATCCAGTGTGTGAATTCAATCTCCATCCAGTGTATGTATTCAATCTCCAGTTCAGTGACTTAGACTTAGACCATACAATGCAGAAGGAGGCCACTCGGCCCATCAAGTCCGCACCGACCCATTTAAGCCCTCACTTGCAGCCCATCCCCACAACCCAACCCCTACCACCCCTTTTGGTCACTAAGGGCAATGTATCATGGCCAATCCACCTAACCTGCACATCTTTGGACTGTGGGGGGAACACCCGGCAGAAACCCATGCAGGCACAGGGAGAATGTGCAGACTCCACACAGATATTGACCCAGCGGGGAATCGAACATGGGGCCCTGGTGCTGTGAAGCCACAGTGCTACCCCCTTGTGCTACAGTGTGTGTATTCAATCTCCATCCAGTGGGTGTATTCAATCTCCAGTCCAGTGGGAGTATTCAATCTCCATCCAGTGGGTGTATTCAATCTCCAGTCCAATGTGTGTATTAAATCTCCAGGCCAGTGTGTGTATTCAATCTCCATCCAGTGGGTGTATTCAATCTCCAGTCCAGTGTGTGTATTAAATCTCCAGGCGAGTGTGTGTATTAAATCTCCAAACCAGTGTGTGTACTAAATCTCCAGTTCAGTGTGTGTATTAAATCTCCAATCCAGTATGTGTATTAAATCTCCAATCCAGTGTGTGTACTAAATCTCCAATCCAGTGTGTGTATTAAATCTCCAATCCAGTGTTTGTTCTAAATCTCCAATCCAGTGTGTGTACTAAATCTCCAATCCAGTGTGTGTATTAAATCTCCAGGCCAGTGTGTGTATTAAATCTCCAGGCCAGTGTGTGTATTAAATCTCCAGTCCAGTGTGTTTATTAAATCTTTAGTCCAGTGTGTGTATTAAATCTCCAATCCAGTGTGTGTATTAAATCTCCAGACCAGTGTGTGTATTAAATCTCCAGTCCAGTGTGTTTATTAAATCTCTAGTCCAGTGTGTGTATTAAATCTCCAATCCAGTGTGTGTATTAAATCTCCAGGCCAGTGTGTGTATTAAATCTCCAATCCAATGTGTGTATTTAATCCCCAGGCTAGTGTGTGTTATAAATGTCCAATCCAGTGTGTGAATTAAATCTCCAATCCAGTGTGTATATTAAATCTCCAGGCCAGTGTGTGTATTAAATCTCCAGGCCAGTGTGTGTATTAAATCTCCAGGCCAGTGTGTGTACTAAATCTCCAATCCAGTGTGTGTATTAAATCTCCAATCCAGTGTGTGTTCTAAATCTCCAATCCAGTGTGTGTACTAAATCTCCAATCCAGTGTGTGTACTAAATCTCCAATCCAGTGTGTGTATTAAATCTCCAGTCCAGTGTGTGTATTAAATCTCCAATCCAGTGTGTGTACTGGATCTCCAATCCAATGTGTGTATTAAATCTCCAGGCCAGTGTGTGTATTAAATCTCCAGGCCAGTGTGTTTTGGACCTCCAATCCAGTGAGTGTATTCAATCTCCATCCAGTGTGTGTATTAAATCTCCAAACAAGTGTGTGTATTAAATCTCCAGGCCAACGTGTATATTAAATCTCCAGGCCAGTGTGTGTATATAATCTCCAGGCCAGTGTCTGTATTAAATCTCCATGCCAGTGTCTGTATTAAATCTCCAGGCCAGTGTGTGTATTAAATCTCCAGTCCAGTGTATGTATTAAATCTCCAAACAGGGGCTGGTTTAGCTCACTGGGCTAAATCGCTGGCTTATAAAGAATAAAAAAGCAGGCCAGCAGCACAGTTCAATTCCCATACCAGCCTCCCCAAACAGGCGCCGGAATGTGGCGACTCGGGGCTTTTCACAGTAACTTCATTGAAGCCTACTCGTGACAATAAGCGATTTTCATTTCATTTTCAAGTGTGTGTATTAAATCTCCAATCCAGTGGGTGTATTAAATCTCCAATCCAGTGTGTGTATTAAATCTCCAGGCCAGTGTCTGTATTAAATCTCCAGGCCAGTGTCTGTATTAAATCTCCAGTCCAGTGTGTGTATTAAATCTCCAGTCCAGTGTGTGTATTAAATCTCCAGGCCAGTGTGTGTATTAAATCTCTAGGCCAGTGTGTGTATTAAATCTCCAATCCAGTGTGTGTATTAAATCTCCAGGCCAGTGTGTGTATGAAATCTCCAGGCCAGTGTGTGTATTGGATCTCCAATCCAGTTTGGAATTCATTGGACCCAGGACAACAGGCAAAGTTCTGGGCAGACCACAAATCTGCAGTTGCAGCTTCTCCAGCTCAGCACTGATCTGGTTTTAGAATTCCAGGTCAGGTGTGATGTATCACCCTTCAAATGGCTGCAAGTTCAGTTCAGCTTGGGGATCCCAAAATCATGTTGAACAACTGCATAGTGAGGAGGAGTGGGCCCCGAGGAGAAGAATGAGAGTCTTAGGGAATGCCAAAAACCTCCCACTCCCAGGTAGGCAGGAGATTACTTTGCAGTATGGGTGAAATTTAACAAAGTTCATACATAGCACCAGTTCACCCTTTGCTGACTGTCAGTCAGTGCTGCTGCCCCACACAGTCAGTGCACTGAATTGGCGACCTTGAGGGGTGTGTGTGGGGGTGGGGGGGGGGGGGGGGGGGGGGGGGGGGAAGAGCGTGACTGAACATTTGGGAGGAGCTGGAGCACAGACTCTGCACATCGGCAGTAATGCTGATTCAGTGTCTGAGTCCTTCACAGCTCCCCGAAGTCTGTGAACCTCCAATCACAGGCGATACACACTGTTGCACAGCATTTATATTAGAGATTAGCCATTCAAGGATGATGTCAGAAACAGTTCTTCAGATAAGGTCAATGAAATCAGGAACCCAAAAAGAATTTGAGGCCGGAGGGCTGGGGTCAGAAAATTTCCAAACTGAGAATAATAGAGTTTTGTTTGGGAAGGTGATAAAAAGGTTATGGGACCAAGGTGGGTACACAGGGTTAAGACACAACCCTGAGTTGAATGACTGGTCCAATCAACCACAGCGTTTAATCACAAGTCTTGATATTACAGGTACACTGATAAAGCAAGTAGTAAAGTCGCCATAGCCCCAGATGACCAGAGGGTGCTTTGATCGGGGGAGCTGACTGATGGTGGTTTACCCTGAGGGGCACCAAACCTCAGGCGAGAGGTAAGGTTGAGAAGGCGAACCTTCATGAATAATCTCAGCTGGTACAGGAACTGAACCCACGCTGATGGCCTCGCTCTGCATCACAAACCAGCTATCGAGCCAACTGAGCTAAACTGGCTCTCTGGTTACACCCCAGATAACAGCAGCATTAAATGATGGACATCAAATGCTGACATATCAGATATTCAGCTGCTGACAGGCTGTTTATTGTTTATTATTCTAACACATGGTATTTTCACTTTGAGCATGCCAGTATCTGAATGGAGTTGTTCTGTCTGTCTATGTTGACTCAAGACAAGATATCTATGATCTATGTGAAAAGCAAATGCCCAATTTGCATACCAGATTCCTGATGTAATACCAACGATCCACAAACTAGCCAAACAAATATTCCAATTGATATTTACAGAGGCAGGTCCTTGCATTGTAGCCACCAGAGGCTGTATTTCACTGCATTACAACATACAATGGAAATTTCACCTCTGGATTGCACATTGACTCAGGCTTGACAGCGAGACCACTGAGACCATCGTAACTGAGCCAGGCCCCTGTGAATTCATACCCCAGTGAGAGTCAGTACCATCAGAAACCGACACCCAGTGAGTGACAACACCTTCAGGAACTGTCCCCTAGTGAGAGTCAGCACCTTCAGAAACCGACACCCAGTGAGTGTCAACACCTTCAGGAACTGTCCCCCAGTGAGAGTCAGTACCATCAGAAACCGACACCCAGTGAGTGTCAACACCTTCAGGCACTGTCCCTCAGTGAGAGTCAGCACCTTCAGGAACTGTCCCCTAGTGAGAGTCAGCACCTTCAGGAACTGTCCCCTAGTGAGAATCAACACCTTCAGGAACTGTCCCCTAGTGAGAGTCAGCACCTTCAGGAACTGTCCCCCAGTGAGAGTCAGCACCTTCAGGAACTGTCCCCCAGTGAGAATCAACACCTTCAGGAACTGTCCCACAGTGAGAATCAGCACCTTCAGGAACTGTCCCCCAGTGAGAGTCAGCACCTTCAGGAACTGTCCCCCAGTGAAAGTCAGAACCTTCAGGAACTGTCCCCCAGTGAGAGTCAGCACCTTCAGGAACTGTCCCCCAGTGAGAGTCAGCACCTTCAGGAACTGTCCCCCAGTGAAAGTCAGAACCTTCAGGAACTGTCCCCCAGTGAGAGTCAGCACCTTCAGGAACTGTCCCCCAGTGAGAATCAACACCTTCAGGAACTGTCCCACAGTGAGAATCAGCACCTTCAGGAACTGTCCCCCAGTGAGAGTCAGCACCTTCAGGAACTGACCCCCAGTGAGAGTCAGCACCTTCAGGAACTGACCCCCAGTGACTTTTAAAACTTTTAACAACACATGATTAATGAATACTTGCTGACAGCGCCAGTTCTCCAGTCGTGGGTTTTATGAGTCAGTGATTGCATATTCTGTGTGTTGCTGTCCAAGGACAGGAGTTGTGGGCGGTGGTACATTTCTTGCAGATTTAGAATGCAAAGAGCAGAAGGAAATCCAACAGCTGTTTGAAGGCAGAACGTGTGGACGTCAGAATTAGGCAGGGAGGTTGTTTCTGTGCTGTGATGGATGAGCGTACTTGTTGTGAAAGCCAGCGTTATTCCTGCGCATTTCCCTGATTGCTCATAAGCTTTTGGAGTTGTTAAGAGAGAAAGGAAAGAAAGAACCTGCATTTATGTGGCACCTGTCACAACCTCAAGTAAGCTTTAATGCTTTGCAGCCAATGAAGTTTTTTGAATTTCAGTCACTGTTGTAATGTAGGAAACACAGCAGCCAATTTGCACCAGCGGACAGGATTCTGCATTTGGGAGACTATGAGCGCAATTCTTTGGCCTCGTTACACTCTCACTCAAGCAAAACGAGGCCGGTGAATAGCGGGAGTGGCCGAAAACAGGAACCAGGCCAGCCGACAAACAGTTTGCAATGAAACCGGCCCCTCCCACAGGTGAAATGGGCTCTCGCCGGAGTGTGGTGAGAAACCAATTATCACCACTTAATCCCTATTTCCATACAATTAATAAGAGCGATCCCATATTCAATGGCCTCCCATCATCCAGTGGCCTCCCCAGCAAGTGGTCACGCTGGCTCTGATTAGTATTTCTTTTGAAAAGCGGGAACCTGTTAGAAAGGCGTCTGTGTGGAGCAGAGAAGGCGAGTAGCCATCTTTGCTCACAGGAAAAGAGCCCACGGGCTCTGGGCTTACTGCCCCAGTGCTCGACAGGGGATGGGAACCCTTGGTTGGGGTGAGTGGGGGAGATAGGAGACAGCCCCGGCTGGGGTGGGCCACCATGGGGGGAGGGGGGGGGGAATGGCGGGTAACCACTTGCGGCACCACCATGCTTGCCCTGGATCGTGTTTACCCGTTCTGGGGACAATGCTGGTCCATGACCATCTGGTTCACCGACCACCCATAACCCCCAACAACTGCCAAGGCCTCTGGCCGTGCATCTGAAGGCTATTACTTTTTTTAAAAAATTTAGAGTACCCAATTCATTTTTTCCAATAAAAGGGCAATTTAGAGTGGCCAATCCACCTATCCTGCACACCTTTGTGTTGTGGGGGCAAAACACAAGGAGAATGTGCAAACTCCACATGGACAGTGACCCAGGACCGGGATTGAACCTGGGACCTCGGCGCTGTGAGGCAGCAGCACTAACCACTGCGGCACCGTGCTGCCCCAACTGAAGGCTATTACTGTTAGGAATTGGCAATCGTGGTTCAGTGAACACTTCGCACAACCCAAGTGGATCTCTGTGGGTGGGCGGGCCATGTACCATGTGGGAGTCATTGCCCAGCGTCCCAATCAGACCGTGATGCCTGGACACTGCGGGAGGCAACACCACAGGCGCAGCAGCCAACATCCAAACACCCAGGGGATGCCCACGGCCGGAGGGTAGGTAAGTGCCACAGGGAGGAGACCAGTGCTTGGTCTAGGTGACTTTGTGAGTTGGTGTCCAGAGTACAGGTTCTGGGGTCGCGTGAGGGGGGTACACTGCAGCCGGGAGTGCATGCGCAGAGCGTTCCGGGTGGGTGGGTGGGAGGGTGAGGGGGGGATCAATGGGGAATGGAAGGTCCCAGGGTGGGAGCCACCGCTGTTGGTCAGTCTCACACCCTCCCCCCAATCCTGACAGATATTGAACGCTATGGCAGGAATATTGGACCCAGAACTTGCTCTATTGGTATTGCTGGTAAGCCGGGCGGACCCCGGAGACAGTGGTAGCAGTAGTGTCTGCAGATGTGCCAGGCGGTGGTCCATGGGCCGACCTCGCCTCACTCCCGACACCACCATCAGGCCAAGGAGGTACCCCAGAGGGGGAGTCTCGTGATGGCCCAGGGTGCACAGGTGCTACTGGTTGTTTGAAAAAATTGACGCACAGTGCGTGCCGCAGGAGGCTCCGCCTCAACAAGGAGACGGTGCGACACCTGTGCCATGTCCTCACAGACTAGGCACCAGGTTGAGGAGAAGGCCACCTACTCCCGGTGGCCGTGAAGGTCACCGCAGCCCTGAACCTCTCTGCCTCAAGATCATTCCAGGGCTTGAGTGGGGACCTGTGTGGTATCTCACAGGCCACACACCACAGGTGCTTCCAGCAGGTCACCTATGAGCTTTGGGCAGAGAGCTACATCGTTTTTGAGATGGACCAAGCCAGCAAGATGCCCGGGCAGCCGGTTTCTCCGCCATCGCCGGGATGCCCCAGGTCCAGGGGTAATAGATGCCGCACATGTTGCTCACCGGGCCGTCTGTGGTGCTCTATGTAAACCAAAAGGGGTTCAACTCACTCATAATACAGCTTGTGTGCGACCACCAAATGAAGATACTACATCCTGGGGCAGTCAGGCATCTCCACCCTCTTCGAGGAACACCCCAGGATTGGTAACTGGCTCTTGGGGGATGAGGGATACACGCTGAGGCCGATGACCTGGGGGGGCTGTTTAGCACACAGCTAAATCGCTGGCTTTGAAAGCAGACCAAGCAGGCCAGCAGCACGGTTCAATTCCCGTAACAGCCTCCCCGAACAGGGGCCGGAATGTGGCGACTAGGGGCTTTTCACAGTAACTTCATTTGAAGCCTACTCGTGACAATAAGCGATTTTCATTTTTCATTTCATTTCGAATGAGCCCGTGTAGCCATCTCTGCTGTGATTGAGCAATGCATCGGACTCCTCAAGATGTGGTTCCGATGTCTTGACTGCTTCGTAGGTGCACTGCAGTACACCACCTGGAGGATTGCCTGCTTTCTGGTTGTCTGATGTGTCGTCTACAACCTCACACAGCGTATCCGAGGAGGAGGAGGATGAGGACAATGAGGTGGTGCCGGACCAGCAGGGATTGGAGGAGGAGAGCGGGGAGGAACCGGAGGACCAGCCAGAGGCTACAGGACAGGCAGCAGCGGCGAGGGTCCGGCAAGCCTGCAGGTCCAGGGAGGCCCTCATACTTGCCCGGTTCACTAAGGGTGTGGCCTGATCCATCATTGGTAATTTACCCGCCCACCACCCCCATTTGCCAGCCTCCCAGGGTATGTGTCACATCACTCCAGGGTGCTGGGACTGTGTTGAAAACTTGTGCCTCAAGATCATTCCAGGGCTTGAGTGGGGACCTGTGTGGTATCTCCACGCCTACAAGATACAAGTGAGCAGTGTATTGGAATACTCCCCTCACATCACTCCAGGTTGCTGGGACTGTGTTGACACTGTCAGCGGGTCACTGTCGAGGGCAGGGTTGATGATAACTGTGCTGAATGCCAGTGCACCTCAATCTATACCATAGTCTGACCCCTGCCTATCTGTTGAGTGCTCGCTCACACCCATCACCTGCATGCGGTGTGCTCAGGGAAAGGGGGCGGGGGGGGGGGGGGGGGGGGGGGGGGGGGGGTGTGGGGGGAGTGGTGGAGGGGGGGTGGATGCCTGGAAAGATGGGCAAAGGGTTTGGGGGTCGACCCGCATTGCGTTAGAAAGTGACAGAGTCATCATACTGGTTGTGCGCAAGGGTGTTTATTGTGTTTTACAATTCTCTACTCTCCTGAAGGTGCTGCCCCTCCCCACCCCCCACCACCACATCGCCCCTCCCCCAGTGATCCTCGATGTGCCTGGCCCTCCTAGCTCCACCACTACTTGGTGTCTCCCCAGGTTGCTCATCTGAGGTGGAGGCAGCCAGCTGCTTACCTCGTCCCGTAGCTTTTGATGCCCCAGGCGGTCCGATCCAATGGCCATGCTACACCAGAAAAGTACCTTGACACGGCGCAGCATGGCCGATAAAAGCCAGGAGATCCGGCTCCCAGGATGTACCGGCTTGCAAGGCCTTGCAATCTCCCAAGACCTTGCGATGTAAATTCCGCCCATTATGGGCAGGATCACCTTTTGGAAAATCTGCATATGAGAGCGAGGCAGTTAGCCTCACTCTAATGTGCAGATTCCTGATGTACCTGAGGCTTTGGGAGACCTCGGGCGAGCACCATTTCGTACTTGTCCCCACAAACAGGGATCGGAAGTCCCCAGCTGTATGCTCTTTGGGCAGGGTGGTGCCCTGGCACTGCTGCCACCTTGGCAGTGCCAACCTGACCCCTTAGCAGTACCTATGTCAGCTGGCAGTGCCAATGGGGCACCTTGGCAGTGCCAGACTGGCTCCCAGGCGCCATTTAAAAATGGAGTCCTGATCTCACGCTACATTTGTGAGTTCTGGTGAGCAGAGCTCCCCAGTGGACAAAATAGGGCTGTGCGCAGCCTCCGTTGCATGTTTCCTGCTGAAGCCCTTTATACAATGCGAGTAGCATTGTGTAGCTATGTTTTTCTCAGCGCTGTGAGCACATTCGCTATGGGACTTTGTTCCCAATTAGCTGAATCTTGCCCAACATCTCCAGTCTGTTCACCACCTCCCCCCCATTCCATTGTTTCTCTCGCGAGCAACCCCAATCTCTTTTCTACTCATTCATTCGTTGGATGCAGGTATCTATGGCTAGGCCAACATTCATTTCCCATCCCTAATTGCCCCTTTGAGAGGTGGTGCTGATCTGCCTTCTTGAACCGGTGCAGTCCATGTGGTGTAGGTACACCCTCAGTGCTGATAGCGAGGAAGTTCCACGAGTTCAACACAACGACAGTGAAGGCATGGCGATATATTTCCAAGTCAGGGTGGTGAGTGACTTCGAGGGGAACTTCAAGGTGGTGGGGTTTCCGGGTATTTGCTGCCTGTTTCCTTCTAGATAGTAGTGGTCATGTGTTTGGAAGGCGGTACCCAAGGGACCTTGGTAAATTACTATAGCGCATCTTTTAAATGGTACACTGCATCTACAAGTGTGCATTGGTGAGGGAGGGAGTGAATGTCTGTGGTTCAGATGCCAATCAAGTGGGCTACTTTGTCCTGGATGGTGTCGAGCTTCTTGAGTGTTGTTGGGGTGGAGACCACCCATTCACTCTCCTGACTTGTGTCTTGCAGGTAGTGGTCAGGCTTCAGAGAGTCAGGAGGTAAATTACTCGCCGGAGGATTCCTAGCCTCTGACTGCTTTGATCCAGTTCAGTTTCTGGTAAATAATAACCTCCAGGATGTTGATGATGGAAGATTCAGCGATGGTGATGCCATTGAATGTCAAGAAGTGATGGTAAAGAGTGGCATGGTAAATATTAGTGGTTAGTAGCTCTGTCGCCTCTGGGTCAGAAGGTCATGGGTGTGAGCCATACAGTAGATGGTTCAGCACAAAATCTAAGCTGATGCTACAGTGCAGTACCGCGGGAGTGTTGCACTGTTGGAGGCACCGTCTTTCAGATGAGATGTTAAACCATCTGCCTTGACAGGTGGATGTAAATTATTCCATGATAGTAATTTGAAGAAGAGTAGTCCTTGATTTCCCGGTCAATAAGTATCTCTCAAACAAGAGCACATCAGAGGCTGGGAAGCAAGCGGCAATAACTTACCTCTTGACTCCCCAAAGCCAGTCCACGTCTACAAGGTACAAGTGAGGGTGTATTGGAATACTCCCCACTTTACTGGATGAGTGCAGATCCAACAACACTCAAGAAGCTCAACACCATCCAGGACAAAGCAGCCCGCTTGATTGGCCCTCCACAAACAGTCAACATCCACATCCTTCACCACTGGTACACTGTGGCAACAAGATGCACTGCAGGAACTTGCCAAGGTCCCTTCGACAACACCTTCCAAACCTGTGAGCTCTGCCATCTAGAAGGACAAGGGCAGCAAATACCTTGGAACGCCAACACCTGGAGGTTCCCCTCCAAGGCACAAACTATCTTGACTTGGAGATATATTGCTGTTCCCTCACTGTCAGAGAGTCAAAAACCTGGAACTCCCTCCCTAACAGCACAGTGGTTTACATATACCTCAGTGACTGTAGCTGTTCAAGAAGTCAACTCACCACCACCTTCCCACAATGGGGATGGGTAATGAAATGCTGGCCGAACCAGCGACGCCCACATCCTGTGAAAGAATTTTTAAAATGTAACTAAAATAGATGGTCAGATCATTATCACATTTCTGATTGTAAGACCTTCTTCTTACTTTATCTATCTGCAACCTGGAAAATCTTCCCGCTCAATCTGATGGGAATGATGCAATTGACTAATGGTGCGGCTGGAATTTATTCGCTAAGACATGCCATGCCACCGGACATTACTAAGATCCTTGTAACACCAACTGTTCTGTCGGATGAGCCAAGAAAATGGTCATAATGTAGAGTGACACCAAGATTGAGGGGAATGGGAGAGAAGATGGACATCAAAGACATTGGGTTTGTGACACCAAGCATCGTTTTTATCAGCTGTAAACTTTAGACCAGGTGTCCCAAAGCTTTGAAAGTGGAGGACAGATGAGTTTAAGCAAGAAATGGGAGGGTGAGTTTTAACTGAGGTGGTGGCACAAAGGAACAGAAAAGCTCCCAGGGCAACATGGTCATGTAAAGAAGTTCTGAGAAGGACTGATCAGATTGTAGCAATGAAGGAGACAGAGACATGAGGGAGCCATGCTTAAAGTGAATGATAGGTGGAGATGGAACTACAGCCCAGTCTTTTTCCCTTTGGGTTGCTTTTTAAAGGAAAAGGTAGATAGATTTTTCAACAATAAAGGAATAAACGGTTATGGTGAGCAGACGGGTAAGTGTAGCTGAGTCCGCAAAAAGATCAGCCATGATCTTACTGAATGGGGGAGCAGGATCAAAGGGCGAGATGGCCTATTCCTGCTCCGAGTGCTTATGATCGAATGAGACATCATCATCAGTACAAACCGAGATACGCCCAATCAACGACCCCTGGGTAGAGACCATTCCATCTGGTTCATTGACCTATCAGGTTTAGCCAGCATGAGGATAAAGATTGTTAGAGGTTAGACCACTACAGCCAAATGTCCCATTAAATCACAGAATCTTACTGCACAGAAAGAAGTCATTTAGCCCATTGTGTCTGCTGGCTATTTGAGTTAGCCAATCATTTCTGCTTCCCAGTTTTTTCCTAAAGCAATGCATATCCAATTTCTTTTTCAAATACTTACTAATTCCCTTTCAAAGTTACATCTGAATCTGCCTCCACCGATGTGGGACATACTTTCCATGTCCCCCTGAACTCCTGTTATTATCCCTGCCCAATGTTAACTACATTTCCATGTTTTGTTTCATTTGCAAACTTCCCATACCCAAGTCCACATCATTAATATATATATAAAAAGGGGAATGGAGAATGGTTTCAATATAGACATCTGGACGACACTTTGCTTCTGTCTCTTCAGTCTGACGAACAACAGTTCACCAATACTCTCTGCTTCTGAGCTGCAGCTCATTTCACAGGCAAGTTAACACTATCCCCAGATTGTGAAGGAAATCTTTATCACAGAAAAATATGAAGTATGAGGTCATTGCTCTCCAAAACAACTTAAGAGCCAAATATCGAACTGAGTATCACCTGGAGTTTGTTATTGTAAACCAAGCCGAAGGATTAACTGCTCCTGACAGCTGGCTTCAGTATTCTAAGCACTGAAATATTCTGCCTCCAAATGCTCTTACATATTTACAAAGGAATTCCTCACAATAAGCAACTCAAATCAGTTAGACACAGAGTAAATCTTCGCTTACACTGCCCCCATAAAGTATTCCCAGAGCAGATACAACACACGATTTGATGATGAGTAAAGCTCCCTCTGCACTGCCTCCATCAAACCTCTCTTTCTCTTGGGCAGTCCCTCAGGGTCGAGGATGACTTGCTTCCACTCCGGGAAGGTGGGTTTTGTGGTGGCGGAATAGTCCGATCCTGAATCCACAGACTGTGCCACAGGTTTGACAGGTGAGGTTTGATGAGGTGGGTGGGTGGGACGCACTGGATTCTGCGCGCTCTCTCCACTGTTAATGCAGCCTCCGCGTGCTCCACCCTACAACGCTTGTGATTGACACCTTCACAGATGCTTTTTCACCAGTTTGTGGGTTCTAAGGCAAGCAACTCCGCAGTAGCGTTTCCTCTGCCCTCCTAGTGATCACTTGCCATTGCGGAGCTCGGAGTAGGGCACTTATTTCAGGAGCCTTGTGTTGGGCACGTGGGCAATGTGGCCCGCCCATCGCAGCTGGTTGAGTGTGACCAGTGCCTCGATGCTGGGGATATTGGCCTGGGAGAGCGCGCACGTTTCCATCAAACACTGCTGGTAACACTGCCCGCACATGTTTCAAGGGGATGAAAATATGGTGGGTATGGTTAGAGGTGATGGGTTCGGTTCTTGGAAGTCAGAAAATGATCCAACCCATGTTTCCCAAACCCAGGATGGGAATCAGGCCTCATTTTATAAAATTCAGCATCCCTTTTGTCTCACTACTTATTCAATCGTCCCTGTCATCTTCAAAAACTTCAACATATTACTATGTTTCTCTGTTCCTGTACACTCTTTAGAATTTTATCCTTTCTTTTATATTCCAACCAAAATGCATGACTTCATACTTCTTTGGTTTAAATTTCATTCTCCAAATTTTCACTCATTCCACCAGCCTATGTCCAACTGAAGTCTGTCATCATCATCCTCACAATTCACAATATTTCCAAGTTTTGTGTCATTTTCAAATTTTGAAATTGTGTCCTTTCCACCGAAGTTTAGGCCGTGAATATATATCAGGAAACGCAGGGTCCCAACCCCTGGGGAACCCTTTGCTCCACTTCCTCCAGTCTGACACGAGTGCTCATCATTAATCTCAATTCACTCTCACACGGCCAACTTTGTATCTGCACTGCCACTGTCCCCTTTAATCCATTGGCTTCAACTTTGCGAACAACTCTCTTTTGTGGAACTTTGCCAAGTGTCTTTTAGAAGTCCCTGTGTACCTCATTACCTGTGTGTACCTTATCAATCATCTCTTTCACCTCATCAAATACTTAATCATGTTAGTTAAATACATTTTGCCTTTAACAAATCTATGCTGACTTTCTTTAATCAATCCACAATTTTCCTCGTAACTAAAAGCTTTCCTGCCACCCAGGTTAAACCGACTAGCCTGTATTTACATCTGTTTTTAAACCAGTGTAACATTTCCAATTCCCTCGTCCTCCGACACCAGCCCGAGTCTCAGGAAGACTGGAAGATTATGGCCAGTACCTCTGTAACTTTCATTTTTACTTCTCTCAGTGTCACCAGATAAGACCATAAGACCATAAGACATAGGAGTGGAAGTAAGGCCATTCGGCCCATCGAGTCCACTCCACCATTCAATCATGGTTGATTTCAACTCCATTTACCCGCTCTCTCCCCATAGCCCTTAATTCCTCGAGAAATCAAGAATGCATCCCATCCAGTCCTAGTAACTAGTCAACCTCCTCATTGGGAGTGCCAACAGTCCTCATTTATTCCCTCAGCCTCCATAAATCCCTTTCATGGTCTTTAAATAGCTCCACGTCTCCTCTTCCTCTGCCGTTTCACCATTTTATTATTTATAAATTTCAGAAAACTGTAGGGACTGGATTCCCATCAAGGAGGTGAGAAACAGGATAGGGGGTCTGTTGCTGTGTCAGGAACCCACCTCCAGTAGAAAACTAACTGATGTTCAGATTTTTATGTGGGCAAGCCCTGAACTGATAGGAGATAGGATGCCTGTCCAGTTCTAATTAACGGCGACTGAAAAAAGGCAGGTTTTAAACACCCAAGGCAACCACCATTGAGGCTGCAGAAATCCTCTCTCCAGCACCATAATATTCTCCTCGGCCGATAGTACCATCTATCGTCATGGCAGGGACTGAACCCCGAGTGTGGGAGGATTGGAACCACAGATGAGTCTTTTCTTATTTAATCCTGGGATGTGGCACATCACTGGCAAGGCTGACATTTATTATCCATCTCTAGCTACCCTTAGAAGTTGGTGGTGGGTCACCTTCTTGAACTGCAAAGTGATTTAGATTGAGGCTGGGATCTTCTGGTCCTGTTGTGGTGGGGAGGTTGGAAAAGTTCCAGTGACTTTCAATGGGATCCGATGATCCGTGTGGCGACGGGACTGGAAGATCCTGTCCCGAGTGTTTTAGGCCATTTCCGAGGGTGGCTGAGAGTCAGGCACGTTGGTGTGGGTCTGGAGATACACACAGGCTTGTTTTCATTAGACCAGTGGATTTCCTTGACCGAAGGACATCAGCGACGTTCCTCTCTCACTGCTGTTTTACAAGGCACCTGCCATCTATTTCAAATGTGTTACTGGCCATGTTAAAATAGTGAAGGGGAAACACACCAGACTTCTGGTCAACGGACCCCCGGGATTATCCATCTCATCAGCCGGCATATGGGGTTTCCCATGGTGGGCAATCCCACACCATCGGGAAATCCCCGGGCTGCCGGCGCAACGGAGAATCCCAACAGCAGAGAATCCAGCCCAGTGCTTCGCAGAATAACATCCCTACCGTCAGTCACTGGCAGGAGAACAAGAATGGAAGCTGTTAGCAGCAGTTCAAACATTCTCTTTGGTATTTCGCAACAATGGAAAACATGCTGAAATGTGATTCGCAAACTCACTGCCCAACTCTCCCGAATGACACTAATAGTATTTAATTCACGTGTTTGCCATGTGGCCTCAAAAGTGCTGTGAGTTAAACAATTCCGTTCTTACACAACATGTTTCAACAGTGAGCAGTCATCCAACATGGCAAGAATCTCGTCCTGAATTGTTTCCCCACATTGTGTGAGATGATGTGGTGAACGGGAACTTTGAAATATCAAATGCACGAAAAGCGAGCATAAACTGAATGGCCATGAATCCATGAGAGGCAATTGTTGGGAACTTCAGGGAACTAGTGAGCCTTTAGTCCCATTAGTTACCTAGTACATTCACAGTATTTTACGTTTGTCCCTCCCTTGTTACCTTTTGATTTTCTAATATACTTGAGATGACTTTTGTGTCTTCCCTGTGAAGACAGATACAAAATACTTATCCAAAGTTTCTTATAATTTCCTTGTTTCCCATTAGTAATTAAGTTATAAAATATTGAGGCCCCAGAACTGATCCCTGTGGCACACCATTTAGATCATAGAATTTACAGTGCAGAAGGTGGCCATTCGGCCCATCGAGTCCACTTGTTACATCCTGCCAAACAGATAATGACTGATTTATGCCTACTCTCTTTCCTGTTAGCGAGCCAATCTTCTATTCCTACCTTCTGAGTTGCTGCAGAAAGCAATGGGCGATTACAATGCTGGCTACAGTTTTCTGAACATTCCTTAGAAAAGGAAGTGGTGCAGGAGGAAAGGCAGATTGTAACTAGTCCCAAAAAGAGGAGAGGGATGAACACAGGAACGAGAGGCCTGTCGTCCGAATGTAATGCTGGAAGAATGTACAGAATCAAAATTCTGTGAACCATTGGTGTCAGACTTTGTCAAAGGCCGCCATTCTCATTTCATCACAACAATTCACTCTTGCCTCCATCCTTGGACCAAGGCTGTATTGAGGCCTGGCAGAACCTGAATGAGCAGATTACTGCCCAGGAAGTGCCGCTTGACAGCACTTTCAAGTCGGTAGTTGTTGGATTTGGCTTGCTTTTGTGGACCTCGAATAGGGTTGGAAATTCATTCCACCTGAACCACTTTCTGCAGCACAGGATAAGAGGCAATTCTTTTGCCTTCCTCCTCCTGTTCTGGCTCCATTGAGTTTGAGGCAGTCCCACCCAAATTCTAATTGGACATGAATCCACAATCTAAAAAAAAATTTCCCTAACCGGGGACTGTAGCCACTGACTTGGCAGTGAATCAGAGGAGCCACAGGAATGGTTCGTTTGGGAAATGGAAGCAGAACTCTTCACATTGTCCAGTCAGCTTTCCTCAGGCTCGACAATTCTGAATCATTTCTGCAGCTTTATGACTGCTGGAAAGGTATTCGTTGCAACAGAACAGACCGAGACTGCAATCAATTTGTCAAGAGCAGAACTGAAACAGAGTCAAACATTTTGGGCCGGGATCTTACAGTCCTGCCATGGTGTCACTGCCCCCAACACCAGGGGCTATTTCAATTGCCTTTTAGTTTGGCGAGTCTGTGTAACATCCCACCCAATGAGACTGGCTGTAAAATCCCAGCTTTACAGGTTTATTATGGATTAAATGAATAAACATACTCTCAGCCAATACCGAGTTACAAGAGTTTCTTTCTCCATAAGACCATAAGATATAGGAGCATAATTAGGCCATTCATCCCGTCCAGTCGGCTCCGCCATTCAATCATGGCTGATATTCTTCTCATCCCCATTCTCTCGCCTTCTCCCCTGATCCCCGTATTAATCAAGAACCTATCTATCTCTGTCTTAAAGACACTCAGTGACTTGACCTCCACAGCCTTCTGCGGTAAATTCACCACCCTCTGGCTGAAGAAATTCCTCCTTTAAAGGATCGTCTCTTCAGTTTAAGGCTGTGCCCTTGAGTTCTAGTCTCTCTTACTAGTGGAAACATCCTCTCCACGTCCACTCTATCCAGGCCTCTCAGTACTCTGTAATTTTCAATGAGAACCCCCTCATCCTTCTAAACTCCATCGAGTACAGACCTGGAGTCTTGTAGCACAAGAGCGTATTATCTCCTCTCCTCTCTCCCTTCTCAAGGGTAATTAGGGATAGGCAATAAATGCTGTCCGAGCCAGTAATGCCCACCTCCTGTAAAAAAGATCTTCCTCTCTCCCTCTTCTCCTCCCATCTTCCTCAGCCCCTCCACCCCTCCTCTACTGTCTTTTCTCCCTCCTCTCATCTCTTCTTTCACCTCCCCCTTCCTCTTCCTCCCTCCCCTCGCTCTCCTCCGACCAGCTCTTCCTCCAATTATTTTCCAACATCACATTAAAGTGGCCACAATTTCTAAGCTGGGTTAAAGGCTGTCACTTTGCCCATGGTCTTCACTCTTAATTTTAACTATGCATTGATAGTGGCAAAAAAATCAAAAGGGGCCCCAATGTCAGGACGGGACACACAGTCTCTGCAAACAGAGAGAAGAAGAAATATGAAGATCATAGAAACATAGAAAAGTTACAGCACAGAAGGAGGCCATTCAGCCCATCTTGTCCATGCTGACCCAAGGACACCCAGGTATCCTTTTGAATCCCACCTTCCTGCACCTGGTCCATAGCCATGTAGCTTATCGAACTTAAGGTGCAGATCCAGGTATTTCTTTAAAGAGTTTAGGGTCTCTGCCTCCACCACCAACTTGACCTACCCATGAAAAGATGAAGCCTACACAAGACTACTTTACTGGATGACAGTTAACAGCTTGACAGATCCACCAGCTATATTTGCAGTTCATGCGGTTTACATTTGAACCACAGAGCTTGACAGAAAATAAAATGTACTTTAATTGAATTATTTTCAGACATAGTGGTTTTGTTTATTGCGCCATGGACCTGCTTCCAAATAAAACTACAAACTCAAATCTCGAAGTCTGGACTCCATGTTATCACCAGGATTCGGGCTCCTCCGGGACTGAGGTACAAGGCAGACCATTCTGAAGTACAAGACAGACCATTCTGAAGTCTCAGTCCCTCTACTTACTTAATTTCTATTTATTGTTAAAATAAAGAAACATATGGATTAGTCTGGGGGATTTCCTGCAATCTGTAAAATCACAACTGGCGACTGAGAAAGGTCATTGACATGTGAGAATCTCCAAAGTCAAACTCAGTGCTGAGGAGCCTATAATAACCTGTACGTAGTACGCAGGGCTGGGCTGATTGATTTCCCCGTGTGGCTCGAGGAGAATGACCCCCACCATCGATGGGGCTATTGCCATGTGTATATAAGGTTAGCCAGATAGGAACTGACTGACAGAGAGGACCCAGTGAAATCTAACCGGCCCCCTTTGTAAATATTACATATTAATAATAATATTTATTACTGTCACAAGTCGGCTTACATTAACACTGATGTGGAGATGCTGGCGTTGGACTAGGGTGGGCAGAGTAAGAAGTCTTACAACACCAGGTTAAAGTCCAACAGATTTTGTTTGAATCACTAGCTTTCGGAGCGCAGCTCCTTCCTCAGGTGAGTGCATTAGCACAGCAATGAAGTTACTGTGAAAATCCATTAGTCACCACATTCTGCCTCATGTTCGGGTACACAGAGAGGTAGAATTCAGAATGTCCAATTCACCTAACAAGCATGTCTTTCGGGATTTGTGGGAGGAAACCGGAGCACCCAGAGGAAACCCATGCAGACACTGCGAGAACGTTCAGACTCCGCACAGACAATGGCCGCGATTCTCCGCTCCCCACGCCGCATGGGAGAATCGCGGGAGGGCCCCCCGACAAATTTCACTCCCGCTCGCCGACCCGAATAGCCGCTCGCTGACCCGGATGGGCTGAGCGGCCTGCCGTTCGCAGCCGTTTCACGACGGCGGCAACCACACCAGGTCGCTGCCGTTGTGAAACAGGTGTGGAGATGCCCATTTGGGGCTTGTAGGGGGCCTGGTGGGGAATGAGCACCACGACTGTGCTCGGGAGGGGACAGGCCCGCTATTGGTGCCCACCGATCGTCGGGCCGGCGTCTCAATCGGACGCACTATTTCCCCTCCGCCGCCCCGCAAGATCAAGCTGCCACGTCTTGCGGGGCGGCTGAGGGGAAAGACGGCCACCGCTCATGCGCGGGTTCGAGCTGTCAGCTTCGTGACGTCAGCCGCGCATGCGTGGGTCGGAGCCGGGCAACCTGCACATGCGCGGCTGACGTCATTAGGCGCGCCAGCCGCGTCATTCTCGGCGCGATGCCCCCGCGGCCGAGATTTACGGAGCGCCGCTCCTAGCCCCGCCGGGAGGGGAGAATAGGGGGCGAGGAGCGGCCTCCGAGACCATCGTGAAACTCTGCCGAGTTCACGACGGCCCTCCCGATATTTCCCGGGAGCGGAGAATTCCGCCCAATGACTCAAACGTGGAATCAATCCTGGGACCCTGGCGCTGTGAAGCAGCAGTGCTAATCAAGTGCCCTCTCACACAGCAATCATGGGCTTTGGCAAATTGTAAGGTTCCACCAAGATTTGAACTCGGTTCGCTGGATTTAGAGTCCAGACTGCTCACCATTATACCATGGAAGCTCTGCTATAAATAGGCTTCTTCATGTTATTCGTCTGACTCCCTTTGCCTTTATTAAACTGCCGACGAAGATAAACTGGAACTGTGAGCATGCTACTCTGCCACCTACGCCATCTCTCCGTGACTTTGAGTGATTCAATTAAGCTTTTGTTTAATTGATTGAATGCTTTTGGCTCTGTGGTTGAATCCTGGAACGTCTGCGATACTTCTTCCAACAACATAATCAGAAAGGAGTGTCAGACTGTCATCCTGTTGACAACCAGCGGTGCGCTCACATTCGGCATAATTAGGGGCCTCGTTTTTCCGGCGATGCCGAATACGGTAGCATTTGATCAGCTCATCGCGCTGATGGGGAATCATTTCAACCCGACACCATCCATCATTGTGCAACGGTAACGATAACAGATTTAATCCGGTGGAAATTTGGAAGGGGAGATGTTTCCCAGCTGTGGGAAATTGCAGAGTATTGTGAATATGGAACTGTGTTGGTGGATATGCTTTATGATCGCTTGGTTTGTGGTATTAACAATCTCGACATACAAAAAAGGCTTCTGAGTGAAGTTTCCCTAACGTTCCAGTAGGCTTTGCAGATTTCTCTTTCACAGGAGAGTGACGTTCGGGGTGTACAGAGGCTCCAAAGAAGGGAGGTTAATGTCGTTCCACGCCATCCCCTTCGCCACCTTTCTCCGGCTAAACCGGACCACTGCGATGCAGCAGGCTGGAAGTCTCGAGGATTTAGACTGTGGCACAAGCCCTCTTTGGATTCGGGAGGACGACTCCACCCACTGTGAGAAGTGTGGATGTCGAATTTGACGAAGCCACTGGCAGTGTGAGGGACAGCGCCCAGACTGTTCAGGGTGAGGTAGGCATCAGCCCCAGACCCTCCCAAAGGAGTGGGAGACAAACTGAAATGCAGTTGAATTGTGTGGCTGTCCCACGAGTGGACCCTATCCACATCCCCGTGTGAGTAAATGGCCACATAATTCAGATGGAATTAGATACAGTTGCTGCCATCTCTGTGGTAGCCCACCATGTGTTCGACCGGAGTTAGTAAATTGGCGTTAGCTGATTCGGATGCTCGCTACATTTTATGGGCTGTGGGTATTGCTGATCAGACCAGCATTTATTGCCATCCCTAATTGCCCTTCAGAAGGTGATGGTGAGCTGCCTTCTTGAACCACTGCAGCCCCTGCGGTGTAGGTACACCCACTATGCTGTTAGGAAGGGAGTTGCAGGATTTTTCCCCAGCGACAAGTGAAGGGGAGGCAATATATTTCCAAGTCAGTGTGGTGAGTGATTTGGTGGGGAACCCTCCAGGTGGTGGGATCCCCAAGTCTCTGTCGCTCTTGTCCTTCTAAATGGTAGTGGTCGTGGGTTTAGAAGGCGCTGTCTCAGGAACTTTGGTGAGCTACTGCAGTGCATCCTGTAGATGGTACACACGGCTGCCACTGTTCATCCGTGGTAGAGGGTTTGAATGTTTGTGGAAGGGGAAGTAATCAAGCGGGGCTGCTTTGTCCTGGATGGTGTCGAGCTTCATGAGTGTTGGAGCTGCACTCATCCAGGCAAGTGGAGAGTATTCCATCACACTCCTGACTTGTGCCTTGTAGATGTGGACAGACTTTGCAGAATCAGGAGGTGAGTTACTTGCCGTAGGATTCCTAACCTTTGACCTGGCCTGGTAGCCACAGTATTAATATGGCTAGTCCAGTTCAGTTTCTGATCAATGGTAACCCGCAGGATGTTGATTGTGGGGAATTCAGCGATAGTACTGCCATTGAATGTAAAGGGGTGATGGTTAGATTCTCTCTTGTAGGAGATGGTCATTGCCTGGCACTTGTGTGGCATGAATGTAAATTGCCATTGTCAGCCCAAGCCTGGATATTGTCCAGGTCTTGCTGCATTTGGACACGGACTGCTTCATTAGCTGAGGAGTCGCAAATGGTGCTGAACATTGTGCAGTCATCCGCAAACATCCCCACTTCTGATCTTTTGATGGAAAGGAAGACATTGATGAAGCAGCTGAAGATGGGTGGGCCTTGGACACTACCCTGAGGAACTCCTGCAGCGATGTCCTGGAGCTGAAGCTCCAAACACCACAACCATCTTCCTGTCTGTCAGGAATGACTCCAACAGCGGAGAGTTTGCCCCCTGATTCCCATTGACTTCAGTTTAGCTAGGGCTCCTTGATGCCATACTCAGTCAAATGCTGCCTTGATGTCAAGGGCAGTCACTCTTACCTCACCTCTGGCATTCAGCTCTTTGTCCATGTTTGAACCAAGGCTGTAATGACATCAGGAGCTGAGTGACCCTGTTGGAACCCAAACTGAGTGTCAGTGAGCTGGTTATTGCTGAGTAAGGGCCGCTTGATAGCATTGTTGATGACTCCTACCATCACTTTGCTGAAGATGGAGAGTAGACTGATAGGGCGGTAATTGGGTTGGATTTGCCCTGTTTCTTGTGTACAGGACACACCTGGGCAACTTTCTACATTGCCGGGTAGATGTCAGTGTTGTAGCTGTACTGGAACAGCCTTGCTAAGGGTGTGGCAAGTTCTGGAGAACAAGTCTTCAGTACTATTGCCAGGATATTGTCAGGGCCCACAGCTTTTGCAGAATCCAATGCCTTAAGCCGTTTCTTAATATAATATGGAGTGAATCGTATTGGCTGAAGACTGACATCTGTGATGCTGGGGACCACCGGAGGAGACCGAGATGGATCATCCACTCGGCACGTCTGGCTGAAGATTGTTGCGAATGCTTCAGCTTGTCTTTGCACAGATGTGCTGGGCTCCTCCATCATTGAGGATGGGAATATTTGTGGAGCCTCCTCCTCCAGTGAGTTGTTTAATTGTCCACCACCATTCACGGCTGGATGTAGCAGGACTATAGAGCTTCGATCTGATGGGTTAATTGTGGAATTGCTTAGCTCTCTCTACTCTACTTAGCTACTTGCTGCTTATATGTTTGGCACCCAAGTAGTCCTATGTCGCAGCTTCACCAGGTTGACACCTCATTTTTCGGTATGCCCGATATTGCTCCTGATATGCTCTCCTGCACTCTTCATTGAACTACACCTCCCGCTGCTTGGGGAAAGCGGGCAGCATAATCAAAGAACCCTCCCACCCAGCTTACTCACTCTTCCAAGTTCTTCCATCGGGCAGGAGACACAAAAGTCTGAGAACGCCTACAAATAGATTCAGAAACAGCTTCTTCTGTTACCAGACTCCTGAACAACCCGCTTATGGACTGATCTGATCTACACCCCTGTATGCTTCACCCGATGCTGGTATCTAGGTATTTACATTGCATACCTTGTGCTGCCCTATTATGTATTGTCTTTATATTATATGATCTGTCTGAGCTGCACGCAGAAAAATACTTTTAACTATACCTGCATACAGGTGGCAATAAAGAAATCCAATCCAACCCCCTGGCTTTGTGGTAATGATAGAATGGGGAAATATGCTGGGCCATGAGGTTAAAGATTGTGGTTAAATACAATTCTGCTGCTGCTGATGGCCCGCAGTGCCTTATGGGTGCCCAGTCTATCCCATTTCACACGATGGTAGTGCCACACAACACGATGGAGGGTATCCTCATATTGAAGGCAGGACTTTGTCTCCACAAGGACAGTGTGGTGGTCACTTCTACCGATACTGTCATGGACAGATTGGTGAAGGTGAAGTCAAGTATGTTTTTCCCTCTTGTTGGTTCCCTCACCACCTGCTGCAGTCCCAGTCTAACGGCTATGTCCTTTAGGACCCGGCAGCTTGGTCTGTGGTGGTACTACTGAGCCACTCTCAGTGATGGTCATCGAAGTCCCCAATCCAGAACATATTCTGTTCCCTTGCCACCCTCAGTGCTTCCTCCAAGTGGTAGCCATGATGTGGAGATGCCGGCGTTGGACTGGGGTGGGCACAGTAAGAAGTCTTACAACACCAGGTTAAAGTCCAACAGGTTTGTTTCAAACACGAGCTTTCGTAGCGCAGCTCCTTCCTCAGATGAATGAAATGAAATGAAATGAAATGAAAATCGCTTATTGTCACGAGTAGGCTTCAATGAAGTACTGTGAAAAGCCCCTAGTCGTCACATTCCGGCGCCTGTCCGGGGAGGCTGGTACGGGAATCGAACCGTGCTGCCGGCCTGCTTGGTCTGCTTTAAAAGCCAGCAATTTAGCCCAGTGAGCTAAACCAGCCCCTAAATCAGATGACCTGAGGAAGCAGCAGTGCTCCGAAAGCTAGTGTTGGAAACAAACATGTTGGACATTAACCTGGTATTGTAAGACTTCTTACTGTTCTCCAAGTGGTGTTCAACAAGGACGAGTACTGATTCATCAGCTGATGGTGCCGGTACATGGTAATCAGCAGGAGGTTTCCATTTATGGGGACCAGTACCAAACGCCGCTTGCCCAAGGTCCCCGAGGTAAAGAGGTTGAATCCCAAAGCCTCATTACCTCAGGAATCTGCACATTAGAGTAAGGCTTACTGCCTCACTCTAATATGCAAATTTGGTAAAAAGTAATCCTGCCCATTGTGGACGGGATTGACATCGCAACATCTCGCAAGGTTAAATTGAATCTCGAGAGGCACTGTGAGCCGGGTAGATCCCGGGAGCGGGTCACCCGACTTTCACCAGCAACGTTGTGCCACGGAAGCTGTTTTCCCACCACAGCATGTCCAGAGCATCACAGCCAATATCTATATTTCTGAGTCAGTGCAGAATCAGGCCGTATGCCTGCTGCTGCCCCACTCTAACTACAAGCCAGACATTAACAGAATCGGAGCAACCTGTGAGATAATGATGAACGTGAAACCAGAGCTTGTCAGAGTGTGAGACACTACTGGAGCAGTGATATCCCTAAATCTATTCAACATTCCTGAATATTAACTTTCCATTAAAATTAATTCAAGAAACAACTGAAGGTCCCTGGATGTAACAATATCTGTGGGCTCTCAAAACATACCAATGTATATGGATGAATTGTGCTCTAGAACTAACTACTCCCCTAGCCACGCTATTCCAGTACAGCTACAACACAGGCATCTACTCAACAATGTGGAAATTTACCCACTTATGTCCTGCCCAGGCACGGCAGGACAAATCCATTCTGGCCAATTACCATCGGTCTATTCTCAATATGGGGGGGAAACGCTCCACTGGTTGGAGTCATACCCAATACAAAGGAAGTTTGTGGTTGTTAGAGGTCAATCATCTCAGTCCCAGGACATTACTGCAGGGGTTCTTCAGGTTGTCCTTGGCCCAGCCAACTTCAGTTGCCTCATCAATGAACTTCCTTCCAATATAAGGTCAAATGTGGGGATGTTCTCATTTGATTACACAATGTTCGGCACCATTCACAACTCCTCAGATACTGAAACACACAAGTAACGTTTTGGCTTGGGCTGATAAGTGACAAGTAATATTCATGTCATGCCAAGTAATGGTCATCTCCAATAATAGAGGACCTAACCATCTTCCCCTGACATTCAATGGCATTACTATTGCTGAGACCCCACAATCAACATCCAGGGGGTTACCATTGACCAGTAACTGATCTGGACTGGCCATATAAATACTGTGGCTACCAGAGCAGTTGAGAGGCTACTTAGCCTGCAATGAGTAATTCACGTCCTGACCCACCCAAAGCCTGTCCACCATCTGCAAGGCACAAGTCAGGACTGTAATGGAATACTCTCCACTTGCCTGGATGAGTGCAGCTCCAACAACACTCAAGAAGCTCAACACCATCCTGGACAAAGTTAATAAAGGACGGCAACATAGACTTTAGGAAAAATCATGTTTGATTGTGTTTTTGATGTTCGGGTTGGCTAAATACTTCCAGAAGAAAAACTGCAGCAATATGGAGCCAGAGAAGATTTATGGGACAGAATATCATGCACCTTGAAAGAACTGACTTAATGGGCTGAATAGCCTCCTTATATTCTGCACTATTTCATGATTTGATGAGCAAGCACTGGAGGGAGTATTATGCCTGTGTGTGTGCCTGGAAGGAGGACTGTTTTGTTGAGCTCTTACAACACAGAAAGAGGTTATTTAGCCACCTTTTGCTCCACGAGACCTGCACCTTTTACAATCTAACCATGTCGCTAAAATGCTTCATCCCAAAAGCCATTCTGTTACATCTCCTCTGCAAGCTCTCAAGGACAATCGTATTCTCCCCAAGATGTGGTGATCAGAATTGGATGCAATCCTCGAGTTGAAACCTAACCAGAGTTTTATAGAGATCCAATATAACTTCCCTACTCTTGTCCTCACAACCCCTATTTGTGATGGCCAGCAAGAAGCCATGGGCGGAATTCTCCGCTCCCCACGCAACGTGGGAGAATCTCACGACATTTTTTACGCCCCACCGGCGGCCCCAGCGATTCTCCCCCCCCCCGCTCGGAAGAATCGCCGCTCGCCGTTTTTCACGGCGAACGGCGATTCTCCGAGCCCGATGGGCCGAGCGGCCGGCCCTTCACGCCCGTTTCACCACAGCAGCAACCACACCTGGTCGCTGCATTCGTGAAACGGGCGCCAGATGCCCGTTTGGGGCATCTAGGGGCCCGATTGGCACGGGAGCACCACGACTGTGCTCGGGAGATGACAGGCCCGCGATCTGTGCCCACCGATCATCGGGGCAGCGTCCAAAACAGACGCACTCTTTCCCCTCCGCCGCCCGTCAAGATCAAGATTCTTGCCGTTCTGCTGAGGAGAAAGACGGCCACCGCGCATGCGCGGTTCGCGCCGTCTGCGCGATGAAGTCATCCGCGCATGCGCGGGTTGGAACCGGCAACCCGCGCATGCGCGGATGACATCACAAATGCGCCGTTTTGCGCGTCATTTCCGGCGCGACGAGGTCGCGGCCGGGAAAGATGGAGGCCCGCTCCTAGCCCCCCCGGGTGGGGGTGAATTAGCTGCAGGGAGCGGGCCCCGAGGCCGTCGTGAACCTCGGCCGATTTCACGACGGCCATCCCGATTTTTATCGGGAGCGGAGAATACCGCCCCATATCTTTTTGTCAGTTGGTGGACTTCTTAACTGAGAAGTTCACTCAACATCGCAGGGAATGTGGGGAGGACCTGGCCGGGGCGGTGGACTCGATCAGGGTGGTGGTCGATCATGTGGAGGAGACATTGACGGCCCAGGGATAGGAGATCCAAAAGTTAGTGGAGCTGGCGGTGGAACGTGAGGAGCAGTCCACCGCAATGGCAGCGGAGATCAGGATGTTCCAGGACCAACAGAAACGGCTGCTGGAGAAGGTGGAGAACCTGGAGACCCGTTCTCAGAGACAGAATATCCGGATCGTCGGTCTGCCAGAGGGGAAGGATCGGATGCCGGTATGTATGTGGGGAAGGTGCTGGAGAAGCTGATAGGGAAAGGTTTGTTCCCCAAGCCGTTGGAGGAGGACCGGGCCCATAGGGAGCTTATGCGTAAGCCCGGGGAGTGAGCCCACGAGGGCGATGGTGGTACTGCTGCACGGATCCGAGATAAGGGACGCATCATGAGAGACTTAGAATCCCCAAAGTCAGGAGCGTGGGTCAGCGACATGACGGCGTTTCTCAGGCTGGAAAAGATTAAGTTCACCTTGGGAGGATCAACTCAGGGGTTCGCCCAGAGGTGGCAGCCGTTCATCGACTTCTTCAAGGAAAATTGAACGCCAGCAGTAAGGGGGAAGGGGAAAAGGGGGGGAGGAAAATGGGAGGCATGGTAGTGTAATACAAGGACAGGGAACTTGGTACATGGGTAATTAGGAAATAGAGAGGGGGTAGTACGGGACATTGGTTTTTGGTTTTTGCATGTGTCGGCCTGCGCGGTTGTTTAAGGAATGTTAAAGTGTTAAACTGTAAACTGTGAAAATTACAAATGCTTCAATAAAATATTTTCTAACAAAAAATTAATTCCAGGGTCTTCTATTAGAAAACCTTACCCACCACAGATGTTAATCTGACCGGCTTGTAGCTACTAGCAATCTCGTTACGCTAAGGTAGGCAAATATTTCACCCTGAAGGCCACATCTGTGTTTAGAAATTGCATGGTGGGTCAGAAATGCTCAAGAAACAAGTAATTCATGTTCAAACTGGGACAACACAAGTTTGCTTAAATCAACATTATGTTAAATTAATGGTGAACACTGAATAATACTAACACTGTGAATACGGCAGTATTGAGTTGATTTAACTCCACAACTGTGCGCATGTGGCTCCTTTCTGAACACAAGTTCTGCTATACTATGCAAACGTTTGGTAGTTTTTCCATGTAACTGATGACTTCTTTATGCTTATTAGCTTTGTTGAATCATTGATAATTTGCCAATTGAGAGTGGCAATAATCAAGATATATTCAAATTACTTTAGCTTCAAACTAAATCAGAAGTTATGGAGCAATTTCTTTATTACATCATTTAACTCAGACATTTGAAAGCAAAAACAAAATTCAAGTCGCCAGTCTCTTAAATTGCTGTTTTACAAGATTGCTCATGCTTCACATATTGGCAAAGGAATGTCATCCATACAGTGACTCCTGTGGGTCAATTACAACATGCTTTGGCTTGCCTACACTGTATGCCCAGTAAATCTGTAGGCAGTGAAGATTTGAGGTTGATAGGTGTTACTCCAAACTGACATGAAGTGCTGTAGTGCTAATGTCACTTCAGAGGCCCAGGCTAATGTGCTGCAGACACAGGTTCAAATCCCACTACAGTGAAATGCTGGTGGAATATAAATGTAATCAATAAATCTGGAATTAAAAGTTAGTTTCAGTGGTGGTGACTACAAAACTGCCATCAATTGTCGTAAAAACCCATCTGGCTCACTAACGTGGTGAGTACATCTGCCACCCTTACCTGGTCTGGACTACATGCAACTCCAGACCCACAGCAATGTGGTTAACAAAACTGTGCTTGGACATGGCCAAACAAGTCAATCAGTTGTATCAAACCGCTACAGGGAGAACTGAAACCAAAGATATCACCTGGCATTGATCTAGGCACTGGAACTATCAATGGCAAACTCAGCCCTGTTGATTCAGCAAAGTCTTCCTAACGTCTGGGAGCTTGTCCAAACTTGGGAGACCTGTCTCACAGATTAGACCTTAGTCATACTCACAGAATAATACCGTACAGAAAATGTCCCAGTCACCACTATAACCATCCCTGAGTATGTTCTGACTCACCGGCAGGACAGACCCAGCAGAGGTGTCAGCGCAACAATATACAGTCGGGAGGGAGTTGCCCTGGGAGTCCTCAACATTGACCCTGGATCCCATGAGGTCTGATATGATCAGTTCAAAAGTGGGCAAGGAAAACTCTTGCTGATTACCAATTAATGCTTGTGCATCAACCCCCACTGCACAACCCCATTCTCTCTCCCTTATCCCAACCCCTCAGCTGATGAAGCAATACTCCTCTCTGTTGAACACCACTTGGAAGAAGCACTGAGGTTAGCAAGGACACCGAATATACTCTGGGTGGATGACATCAATGTCCATTACCAAGGGTGGTTCGGTAGCACCACTACTGACTGAGCTGGCCAAGTCCTAAAGGCCATAGATGTTAGACTGGGTCTTCGAGAGGTGGTGAGGGAACCAACAAGAGGGAAAAAACAACTTAATCTCATTCTCATCAATCTGTCTGACATAGAAGCACCTATCCATTGCAGTATCGATAGGAGCGATCACCACACAGTCTTTGTGGAGACAAAATCCAATCCTCACATTGAGGATACCCTCCATTGTGTTGTGTGGCACTACCACTGTGCTAAATTGGGTAGACTTCGAATAGATCTAGCAACTCAAGACTGGACATCCATGAGGTCCAGTGGGCCATCGGTAGCAGCAGGAATGTACTCAGGCACTATCAGTATTGGCCTGGCATGTCCACTTCTTTATCATTACCACCCAAGCCAGGTGATCAAACCTGGTTCAATGAAGAGTGCAGGAAGGTTTAACATAGAACATAGAACAGTACAGCACAGAACAGGCCCTTCGGCCCTCGATGTTGTGCCGAGCAATGATCACCCTACCCAAACCCACGTATCCACCCTATACCCGTAACCCAACAACCCCCCCCGCTTAACCTTACTTTTTAGGACACTACGGGCAATTTAGCATGGCCAATCCACCTAACCCGCACATCTTTGGACTGTGGGAGGAAACCGGAGCACCCGGAGGAAACCCACGCACACACAGGGAGGACGTGCAGACTCCGCACAGACAGTGACCCAGCCGGGAATCGAACCTGGGACCCTGGAGCTGTAAAGCATTTATGCTAACCACCATGCTACCGTGCTGCCCCGGTTGGAAGTTTGAAGTAGCTGGAAGTAGCACCAGGCATACCTAAAAATATCAATCTCCATCATAAGGTCAGAAGTGGGGATATTCACTGATGATTTCCTCAATGTTCAACATCTTTTGTGACTCTTCAGATACTGAAGCAGTCCATGTCCATATGCAAGAAGCCCCGGATGGCATTCAGGCTTGGGCTCATAAGTGGCAAGTAACATTCATGCCACATAAGCACCAGAGAATGACGATCTCCAACAAGAGAGAATCTAACCATCCTTCCTTAACATTCAATGGCATTACCATCGCTGAATCTCCCATTATCAACATCCTGGGAGTTCCAGTACAGCTACAACACTGACATCTACCCGGCAATGTAGAAAGTTGCCCAGGTGTGTCCTGTACACAAGAAACAGGGAAAATCCAACCCAATTACCGCCCTATCAGTCTACTCTCCATCTTCAGCAAAGTGATGGTAGGAGTCATCAACAATGCTATCAAGCGGCCCTTACTCAGCAATAACCAGCTCACTGACGCTCAGTTTGGGTTCCACCAGGGTCACTCAGCTCCTGATGTCATTACAGCCTTAGTTCAAACATGGACAAAGAGCTGATTGCCACAGGTGAGGTAAGAGTGACTGCCCTTGACATCAAGGCAGCATTTGACTGAGCGTGGCATCAAGGAGCCCTAGCTAAACTGACTATCACCCCTTTTCATTCAATGGCAGTACTATCGCTGAATTCCCCACAATCAACATCCTGAGGGTTACCATTGACCAGAAACTGAAGTGGACTCGCCAAATACATATTGTGGCTACAAGAGCAGGTCAGAGCCTGGGAACACTGTAATGAGTAACTCACTCCCCAACTCCCCGTCCACCAGCTCTAAGGCATAGATGTAATGGAATACTCTCCACTTGCCTGGATAAATGCACTTCCAACTACCCTTAGGAAGTTTAACACCAGGACAAATCAGCTGGCTTGATTAGAACTTCATCCACCACCTTAAACATCTACTCTCTCCACCACCGATGCACAGTAGCAGCCGTGTGTACCATCTGCAAGATACTCTGCAGATGTTCACCAAGGCTCCATCATTAGCACCTTCCAAACCTGCGACCACTGCAACCTGGAAGGACAAGGCCAACAGATATATGGGAACCCCACCAGCTGGAAGTTTGACTCCAAGCTGCACATCATTCTGGCTTGGAAATAAATTGCCATTTCTTCTCTGTCACTGAGAAGGAACTGTCTCCTGGAACTCTCTCCCGAACAGCAGTGGTATACCGACACCACATGGACTGCACCGGATCAAGCAAGCAGCTCACCACCTCCTTTTTGACGGAAATTAGGGATGGACAATAAATGCTGGCCTAGCCAGCAATGCCTACATCCTGTGAACAAATAAAAGAAAGACAAGGGAACACAAGTGGAAAATTTGCAGACAACACAAAGATTGGCAGTGGTGGACAGTGAAGAGGATTGTCATATAAATGATATAAGTAAATGAAAAAATGAAATGAAAATCATTTATTGTCACGAGTAGGCTTCAATGAAGTTACTGTGAATAGCCCCTAGTCGCCACATTCCGGCGCCTGTTCGGGGAGACTGGTACGGGAATCGAACCGTGCTGCTGGCCTGCTTGGTCTGCTTTAAAAGCCAGTGATTTAGCCCAGTGAGCTAAACCAGCCCCGACAGTAAAGTTGCCGTCGTCCCAGAAGACTATGCTTTTGCCTTTGATGGGAAGATGGGAAGAGCTGACTGGTAGTAACTTAACCTGAGGATCACCAGACCTCAGGCAAGGGGCAAGGTTGTCCTTCATGAATTACATCAGCTGATATGGGGATTGAACCTGTGCTGCTGGCCTTATTCTGCATCAGAAAGCAGCTGTCTGGCCCATTGAGCTAAACTGGCCCCAATGCACATATCGATGGATTGGTGGAGTGTGCGACAAAGTGGCAGATGGAATTTAACACAGAGAAGTGTGAGGTTGTGGATTTAGGGAGGTCAAACAGTTATAGGGAGTACAGAATAAATCAGCATACACTAAAAGGGATAGATGAAGTGAGAGGACTTGGAGTACAAGTACATAGGTCCCTAAAGAGTTCAAGTAGACATGGTTGTAAGAAAGCATATAGAATGTTCTCCTTCATAGGCAGAGTTATAGAATATAAATATAAGGACGTAGGGCACAATTCTCTGGCCGCGTTGCGCTCAAGCGGGAGCATAACATGAGAATCCCAAATGGTCCAAATGCCCCAAATGGGCTTGACCAAACGCCACTCCCAGAAGTAGGTCGTAAACCTATTTATGACTTACTCACCTGGGATCCAATGGCCTCCATCGACTCACCGGCCTCCTCAGGGAGGCTGCAGCTGGGTGCGAATCAGTGCTGGCCCATACAAACGTAGACCAGCCCGAACAGCACCTGGGCATCTTCCGGGCCATCGGACACCCTGGGTGGTCAGGCTAAGTGCAGGGTGTGCCCTTGGCCCTCCCTATGGAAAGTGGCCACCTTGGCTCTGCCCAGCTGGCACCTTGGCACTGCCACCCTAGTTGCCAGGGGGCTGTGCAAGGGTGCCCGAATGCCAGGGTGGCGCTGCCACGAGACAGGCAGCGAGGGGTGTCATGCCCTTGAAATTAGGGTGGAGGGGAGTTTTGAAGGGTGGCGTAGTGCAGGGCAGGTAAGTAGGGGCCTCTGGCAAATTGGGGGGTGATGGGTGGGGGTCCTAGAAGGTAGGGGGTGCTGTTAGGGGCCTGAAGAGGGGAAACCCCCCCCCCCCAAGGACCCCATAGCGGGGTGGCCTCACTTGGGGGTTGTGGAGTAGTATGTAGGGGATGACATTGCCCATGGGTGGGGGGTGGGGGGGGGGGGGGGGAACCCACAAGCTCACAGAGATCGGGGCACACTTTCAAAATGACAGCCCGATCTCGGAGTTCGCTGCCTGAGTTAGTGATGGAGGTAGAGACCCTAAATTGTTTTAAAAGTTACCTGGTTCTGCACCTTAAGTGCTGTAAATTACAAGGTTATGGACCATGTGCAGGAGGGTGGGATTAGAAAGGGAACAAGATGGGCCGAATGGCCTCCTTCCGTGCTGTAACTTTTATAAGGTTCTAATTTAATGGGGTTTTCTGAAGACAATTTTTAGTAATTAAGAGCTTAGGAAATTTTGAAAATGCAATGTCTCTTAAGGGCAGGATGAAAAGTTCCCAATGATCAGATGTGCCACACGGTTTGCCCACCACAGTCCACAGACTCTTTTTGTGAATTTTGGTATCACATTTGTCACTCTCTTATCCTCTGATCAAACAAAGCCATTCTCCTGTCTCCACTTCCACTTCCGAGAGCAACCTAGAATGCAAGCCATCTGGACCAGGTGATTTACCCACTCTCAGCACATCCAGTCCTTCCACTCCATCATAGCGATCAAGTTTCATCTCATTCATTACCATCATTGCTTCAACTAGTAATTTGTCAGCATCCTCTTCCATGTAAATACAGATACAATGTATTCTCACCTTGTCCTGCACCTTCATACCATTCTCTTTGTCACCCTTCCTCTTATTACCCATTTACTATTTATATGTCGATTGGGGAGTTTTGGATTCCCATTGTGTCACCTTCTATTCTATTTTCACACTCTCTTTTTGTCATTTTTATTTTCCTCTTCATAAGACCATAAAACATAGGAGCAGAATTTGGCCACTCAGCCCATCGAGTCTGCCCGCCATTCAATCATGGCTGATATTTTCTCATCCCCATTCTCCTGCCTTCTCCCCATAACCCCTGATCCCCTTATTAATCAAGAACCTATCTATCTCTGTCTTAAAGATACTCAGTGAATTGGCCTCCACAACCTTCTGCTGCAAAGTGTTCCACAGATTCACCACCCTCTGGCTGAAGAAATTCCTCCTCATCTCTGTTTTAAAGGATCGTCCCTTTAGTCTGAGATTGTGTCCTCTGGTTCTAGTTTTTCCTACAAGTGGAAACATCCTCTCCATGTCCACTCTATCCAGGCCTCGCAGTACCTTGTAAGTTCCAATAAGATCCCCCCTCATCCTTCTAAACTCCAACGAATACAGACCCAGAGTCCTCAAACGTTCCTCATATGACAAGCTCTTCATTCCAGGGGTCATTCTTGTGAACCTCCACAAGGCCAGCACATCCTTCCTTGAATACGGGGCCCAAAATTGCTCACAATGCTCCAAATGGGGTCTGACCAGAGCCTTATACAGCCTCAGAAGTACATCCCTCATCTTGTATTCTAGCCCTCTTGACATGAATGCTAACATTGCATTTGCCTTCTTAACTGCCAACTGAACCTGCATATTAACCTTAAGAGAATTGTGAACAAGGGCTCCCACTTCCCTTTGTGCTTCTGATTTCCTGAGCATTTCCCCATTTAGAAAATAGTCTATGCCTAATTTCTCCTTCCAAATTACACAACCTCACACTTTTCCACATTGTATTTCATTTGCCACTTCATTGCCCACTCTCCTAGCCTGTCCACATTCTTCTGCAGCCCCCTTGCTTTCTCAATACTACCTGTCCCTCTACAGATCTTTGTATCATCTGCAAACTTAGCAATAGTGCCTTCAGTTCCTTCTTCCAGATTGTTAATGTATATTGTGAAAAGTTGTGGTACCAGCACAGACCCCTGAGGCACACCACTAGTCACCGGCTGCCATCCTGAAAAAGGCTATTTTAGCCCCACTCTCTGCCTTCTGCCAGTCAGCCAATCCTCTATCCATGCCAGGATCTTACTCTTAACACCATTGGCTTTTACCTTATTTAACAGTCTCCTATGTGGCACCTTGTCAAAGGCCTTCTGGAACTCTAAATAAATCACGTCCACTAGTTCTCCTTTGTCTAACTTCCTTGTTACCTCCTCAAAGAAATCTAACAGATTTGTGAGACATGCCCTCCCTTTGACAAAGCCGTGCTGACTCAGTCCTATGTTACCATGCACTTCCAAGTACTTTGCGATATCATCTTTAAAAACAGACTCTAAAATTTTACCAATGACCAAAGTCAGGCTAACCGGCCTATAATTTCCCATTCTCTTAATACCGTGAAGACTGATGCAAAGTAACTATTCAGTTCACATGCCATTTCTTTGTTTCTTATTATTACTTCTCCAGCCATGTTTTCCAGTGGTCGAATGTCTATTTTTGTCTCTCTCTTACCTTTTATATATTGAAAAAAACTCTTCCTATCTCCCCTTTATATTACTAGCTAGCTTGCACTCATATTTCATCTTCTCCCCCCTTATTGCTTTTTTAGTTGTCCTCTGCTTGCTTTTAAAGGCTTCCAAATCCTTTGGCTTCCCACTAATCCTCGCCACTTTGTATGCTTTTTCTTTAGCCTTGATGCTGTCCTTGACATCCCTCGTCAACCATGGATGCCTTTCCCTCCCCTCAACATGATACCTCTTCCTTGGGATGAATTTCTGTTGTGCCTCTCTAGTAACTCCTGCCATTGCTGTTCCACTGTCTTATCTGCTAGGCTCCTTTTCCAATCAACTCTGGCCAGCTCCTCCCTCAAATGCCTTCAAATCCCTTCTCAACCCACTGTATATGAGCTGGCAATCCTTTGGTGAAGCCAGGGGGCAATGCTGCTGGGCAGTGCTGGTGGGCCATGCTGGGGGCTGTGCCTAGGAGGTAATACCTGGGGGTGTGCTGGGGACAGTGCTGGTGAGCATTGCTAGGGGAGCTGTGCCAGGGAAGCAGCGTCGGTTGGGGGTTCGGGGGGGGATGATGCCAGGGAAGTGCCAGGGGGTAAAGCCTGGAGGCTGTACCAGGGGGAGTGTCCAGGGGGGAGTTCTAGGGGCAGTGCTAGGGGTAGTGTCAGAGGGCAGTGTCTGGGGGCAGTGGCGAGAAAGTGCCAGGGGGGAGTTTCGGGGGTAGTTCCAGGGGTGCAGTGCAAGGGGGTGCATGGTTCTGTGGGAGAGGTACTGGGTGTTTCTGGGAAGGGAGGATGGGGCGACGGGGAGGGGGGTGGTAGATGTCCATGGTGATAGAATGGGGTTCCATGGTTGGAAGGGGGAATTCATTGTCCAGTGGGTGGTTCCAGTACCAGGGGATCCTTGTTTTTTGGAGAGCCAAAGTTGCTGGCAGGGCGGGCTTATCGAGCGTGATGTTGTGGGATCCACCTCCTGGTTGTTTTTTGGACACAGTGTCAAAAATAGCGACGGTAAAAGCCACTACACCCCCTTTATTCCCACCCGAGTTGTCGAAATATTCCCCCCAAACATACCTTTCTATTCCTCATATTCCTCCCGGATTTGCTACTGTCTAAAATGGTAATTCTGCCTTTCTTAGTGCGATCCAACACTCACTTTTGGCACCTTATTCCTCTTTTTGATTTTCTGTCTCCAGCCACTCAGTCAATCTCCTCACCATGTCAATAATTTGCCTTCAATTCCATGAGCTTCAATTTTAGCTGAGCCTCGAAGGAGGAACTTTATCCAATGCCGTCTAAAAATCCATTAAAATAACATCTACAAGGGTGGCAAGGTGGTGTGTAGTGCTTAGCACTGCTGCCTCCGGTCCTGAGGACCCGGGTTCGACCCGGCCCACTGTCTGTGTGGAGTTTTCACAAAGATGTGCTGGTTAGGTGGATTGGCCATGCTAAATTGCCCCTGAATTGGAAAAAGTTAATTGGGTACTCTAAATTTATGAACAAAATAACATCCCAGACATTCCCCTGCCCACTAACTTCAAAATATTCAGTCAAATTTGTCATGCGTGACCTGCTCTTTACAAATCCATGATGGCTCACTTTGGTTTGCTGAAAGTTTTCATGGTGTTCAGTCACTATTCTCAACCACAGATTCTAATAACTTCTCAAAGCAGCTTTTCGACTAACTGGTAAATTCTCTGGATTCCCTCCCTCTCCTTCTAATGTCAATTAATGGACTGACACGTACAATTTTCCATTTCCAAATCGAGAACGTTTGCAAACACATTTTATAAAGCTCAGATTAGACCCGACGAGAATACTCGTCGATAGAAGTTCTGACTGCACTTTAAGAAGAATGTGAGGATCTGTGAGAAGGTGCGGAGGATTTTTACCAGAATGGTACCACGGACGGGGGATTTTAGTTACACGGTTGGGGTTGGGGAAGCTGGGGCTGTTCTTCTTGGAGCGAAGGAGATTGAGGGAGATTTGATCGGGATGTACAAGATTATGAGATGGACAAAGAAATGCTGTTCCCACCAGCTGATGGTACAAGAACGGGGGAATGTAGATTTAAGGAAGCCCAGTCCATGAAGAAGAACCTATCTGCTGCAGGGAATGGTAAAGACCTCAAACTCACTGCCTACAAAGGCTGGTGGAAGCGGAGATGATCAATAATTTCAAAAAGAAATTGGATGAATCCTTGAGGGAATTAAACTCACAGGGCTATGGAAATGCAGCAGGGCAATCGAACTGATTGGATTTGACTTGGGGGCGGCACGGTAGCACAGTGGTTAGCACAGTTGCTTCACAGCTCCAGGGTCCCAGGTTCAATTCCTGGCTTGAGTCACTGTCTGTGCGGAGTCTGCACGTTCTCCCAATGTCGGTTTCCTCTGGGTGCTCCAGTTTCCTCCCACCGTCCAAAGATGTGCAGGTTAGATGGATTGTCTATGCTAAATTGTCCTCAGATTGGATTACGGAGATATGGTGGAGATGAGTAGTGTGTTCTTTCCAAGGGCAGGTGTATATTGATGGGCCGAATGGCCTCCTTCTGTCCTGTAAATTCTATGAAGTCTATGAAGAGAGCTCGCACGGACACAATGGGCCAAATGGCCTTTTTGTGTGTCAATGATGCTATGTCGCTTTGACATTTGTATGTTTATAATTTCCACACCAATTCAGTTTTCTATGACATAAATGCTGGTCCTTGTATATGCTACATATACCTAAACTAACAATGAGGAGGCCACAAGTGATACCCAACACATTCGCCTTTCTCTTCCAATAGGTGAAAAATTCCTATGTATGCAGGCTAAATTACTTAATCAGATTTATTACAGATTAAGAAAATCAAGAGAATTCAGTTGCTTGTGAAAATCACATGACAAGAATAAAACTGGAAGCAGTGAATAAGCCAATAGTAACCATTTTATAATAATCACTTATTGTCACGAGTAGGCTTCAGTGAAGTTCCTGTGAAAAGCCCCTAGTCGCCACATTCCGGCACCTGTTCGGGGAGACCAGTACGAGAATTGAACCTGCACTGCTGGCCTTGTCCTGCATTACAAGCTAGCTATTTAGTCCACTGTGCTAAACCAGCCCCATTTGTAGAATACTATTCTAACACAGTCCAAGGAATAACCTCAGGATGAAACATTGCATTTAACTTTGCAACACTGTGCTAAAGTGAGATTATATTACAGTTCACTCAGATTTCGGGGCTTCAGCAAGCGCTAATGACTAAAGGAGAATTGCAAAATTCAGTTCCACTTCAAGAAACCATCAAAGGTTTAGCGGGGTCACCCCAGATGCAGGAGTGTGGGAGAAGGACCTTCCCAGATACAACAGTGAGAGAAGTCGCAAACCCAGTTGACAGCATTGTCAACTGTATTCCATCAGAGGGTCCAGCAGGTGGGGACGTGTGTATGAAATGCTTTTTTTTCATAGAATCCCAAGAGTGCCTCAGGCCCATTAAATCTGCACCAACCCTCCGGAAGAGCAATCTGCCGAGGTCCACACCCCCACTCTATCCCCATTGATCATGGCCGATCCACCTAACCTGCACATCTTTGGTCTGTGGGAGCAAACCAGAGCATCCAGAGGAAACCGACACAGACAGTCACTCAAGGCGGGAATTGAACCCGGGTCCCTGACGCTGTGATGCAGCAGAGCTAACCACTGTGCCACAGTACTGCCCCTCACAGATAGTGAGAGATGAAAGCCCTTGATGATCTTGATTAATTTCTAGATCAGCTAACTGATCTGACTCCAAGCGACAGTTTCTGCTGGGAGGTCAGCTCCTATTTTTCCCGGCAGCTGCCTGGAGCTGGGTCACTCTGAACTGCAACCACGTTGAGACATTTCCCCAGTCCAGCACTCGGCTAACCCTGCTGTCAGCACACCATTGCACAAATCGGACTTACTCAGTGGGTCTGACGAGGGACAGCTTTCCCAATTTCACAATTAAAGATCCCGTTGGATTCTTGATTTTCTTCACTGCCGGTGTCTTAAAGAGGGAGAACCTCCTGAGCAGATTAAAACCTGTGAGGAAAGATAGAGCTTCGATAAACTTTAATTATCCTGACATCAGGGCTTTGCCGATCTCTAAAATTGTCCCTTTCAGTCCTGAGGTGACCCACGGGTATTTGGTGAACCATTGCAAACTTCATCACAGAAACCGGGAGGGGTTGTCTCCTAATCTGAAATGTGGATCAGGAACTAGCCCCTTCTAACGCTCAGGCAGCTTCCAGCACAGGCGTAGGCCCAACTCAGAGCTCAGCGCATCTGAAGAGGCAACAGGAATTATGGTCCTGTTGAAAAGACTGCCCGGCAGAACACACTGATCTCCCCTTCAATCAAGGGAGAACAATCACACTCAAGAGTTAACAGTGATTTTAGTGTGAGTTTACTACACAGATTCTTGCATTGCTCTTTCTCACTGAGTGAAATAAATCAATGTCCGTGAGAACTGCAAGGGTGTGCGAGATCTTAAACTGAGCCTGAAATGCTTTTGCAATTCAGTGACTCAGATTTGAAGTCCTCCTTTTTGCAAAACTGTGAATTTGGAGACAATGAAAATAACCTGCATTTAAAAAGTCCCTTTAGTAAAACATGCCAAGGGGCTTAATGGGAGTATAATCAGACAAAACCAGACAAGGAATGAGATATCAGGGTTAGGATTTCGGACCATGAGGTGGATCTTAAGGAGCATCTTACAGGTGTGAAGGGGTGGAGATGCGGCAAGGTTTAGGGAGGGAATTCGGAGGTTTTGCGCCCAAGGATAGTCGCCAATGATGGGGTGAAGGAAGTGAGGGTGCACAAGAGACCAGAGATGGAGGAATAAAGAGTTCTTGGAGGATTATACAGACAATAAAATTAATGAAGGATGAAAAATAGGATGCTAGTCAGGACAGCAATGGAGCAATGATAACAAAAGCTGGAGGAGGATCTCAGCCCCGTGGGAAACTGTGACATACTGGCGCGGGAGTGGGAAGAGAAACTATGAAAGGACAGTCTACGATACAATTATGGAAGCTGGAAAACACTAGGAGATAGGTTGGTGGAGGATGGTGTGGTCAACCCATGTCAAAAGCTGCAACAAGGCTAAGAATGATAAGAGATATATCACCACAATCATAGAATCATTGAACTATAGAATCTACAGCACAGAGACAGGTCATAGAATTAGAGATCATAGAATTTATAATGCAGAAGGAGACCATTCAGCCCATCGAGTCTGCACCGGCTCTTGGAAAGAGCACCCCACTTAAGCCCACACCTCCACCCTAGCCCCGTAACCCAGTAACCCCACCTAACCTAAGGGCAATTTAGTATGGGTTGACCACACCATCCTCCACCAACCTCTCTCCTAGTGTTTTCCAGCTTCCATAGTTGTATCGTAGACTGTCCTTTCATAGTTTCTCTTCCCACTCCCGCACCAGTATGTCACAGTTTCCCATGGGGCTGAGAGCCTCCTCCAGCCAATCCACCTAAACCTGCACATCTTTGGACTGTGGGAGGAAACCGGAGCATACGGAGGAAACCCACGCAGACACGGAGAAAACGTGCAGACTCCGCACAGACAGTGACCCAAGCCGGGAATCGAACCTGGGACGCTGGAGCTGTGAAGCAACTGTGCTAGCCACTATGCTACCTTGCTGCCCACAGATCCTCAGGCCCAAACTGGTCCATGCCAACCAAAAGGCCCAATCAGAGCCAGTTCAGATAGATAGATAGATAGGATGGCATGGTAGCACAGTGGTTAGCGCTGTTGCTTCACAGCGGCAGGGACTCCAGTTTGATTCCCGACTTGGGTCACTGTCTGTGCAGAGTCTGCACGTTGTCCCCGTGTCTGTGTGGGTTTCCTCCGGGTGCTCCAGTTTCTTCCCACAAGTCCCGAAAGACGTGCTTGTTAGGTGAATTGGACATTGTGAATTGTCCCTCAGTGTACCTGAAAAGGCGCCGTAGTGTGGCGACTGGGGGATTTTCACTGTAACATCATTGCAGTGTTAATGTAAGCCTTCATGTGGCACTAATAAATATTATTATTAATATATATCTGTACCTTTGATAATAGCCATTGCGGGACTGTGGCAGAGGCAGAAGCCTCGTTGGGGGGGGGGGATTGAAACATGGAGTTCTAGGAAAGATAGGCACAGCTTTGGGATGCAGAAACACATTTCAAAGGTGGCACAGTGGTTAGCGCTGCTGCCTCACAGCAGCAGGGACCCAGGCCTTGGGTGACTGTGTGGAGATTGCACTTTCTTCCCGTGTCTGCATGGTTTTCCTCCGGCTGCTCTGGTTTCCTCCCACAGTCGAAAGATGTGCAGGTTAGGTGGATTGACCATGCTAAATTGCCCCTTAGTACCCAAAGGTTTAGGTGGGGTTACTGGGTTACGAGGATAGGGTGGGGCCTGACCTTAGGTAGAGTGCTCTTTCTGGGGGTCGGTGCAGACACAATGGTCCAAATGGCCTCCTTCCGCTCTGTAAGGATTCTATGATTCTATGATCCAGCAGAGGGAGGCTGGAGTTGGGACGGTCGTTTGCAAGGACAGAGGGATCAAGGGTGATTTTCTGAATAGTTGGAGGCGAGGCAGGTTTGAAAGGTGAGGGACAGAACCTGAAAGGAGAGAATCATTAACACTATCATGCAGTGTGGGGTCAGGAGCGGAGGTCAGATGGTCAGCAGTTTAGTGGGAATAGGGTCAAAGGAGAAGGAGCTGGGTCTCGGGGTCAAACTGAGTTTGAAGAGAGGGAGATAAGAGAGAAACTAGAGAAAATGGGAGCTCAAGGCTCGGACTGCAGGGGAACCTGTCGGAGGTTTGGATCTAGGGAGAGAGGGAAAGCAGAGGTAGCTGATTGGACGGTCAATCTTAGTGTCACACAAGCTCCTTGCATTGCTTCCTGGAGGTGATTGCAGAGGTGGCTGGGGAGAGGGGTATAGTTTGCAGTGGGCAGAGAAGATAAGATTTGTCTTTACTTCCCAACATGGTCCTGGCAGATGAAATATTTTAGGATCGTAGGCACTGACCATGCTTAATGTGGTCCAGTCAAATCGGGCGGTGATGGCTGAACCAGCTGTCCACCATAAACATCCTGTTGAACTGAAGGAAGTGAAACCCTCGATCACACTGAGGGGAATGCCCAGGGCAAGTGGGGGCGGGGTGGTTTAATGGGAACAAAGGCATTGGGGCAGAGCTTAGGGAGCAGATCCATGAAATGGGTACATAGATCTGTGATGAAATCAAGGAGATCGTCGTGGGCGGTACGTGCCAGCTGCCAACTCATGCCATGCCATGGTGTGGTACAGAATTCAATCCAATGGGCCATCAACAAAGACCAGGAAGGATTGTGGTCCATGCTGTTGATTGAGGAGTGACTCTGAAATGAGGTACTTTACCTGAAATGTTAGCATATTGCTCCTGGTTTTGTACCTTCCATCCATCACCATGTACACGAGGACACGGAATACCTGGAGAAGAAAAATCCATGAGCGACTCCAAAGAGTAACCACGTAATATATTATATATATAAAATATATATGCACGGAAACAACTCGCATTTATATAGTGCCCTTCAGAACCACGGACATCTCAAAGTTCTTTGACAGCCATTGAAATGTTCAAATCAAACACTCTTTTGTCCCATCGTCAAGATTTTCCATTATTAATAAGCTAAAGTGATCAAAGTAAATGGAGAGACACAATTTTTAGTGCTTCTATAATTTTTTCTGGCAACATGCCCTTAACTCCGAGAGACACCAAGGTAATTCCTGGAATGTTAGTGATCCAAACTTGGAACTGGGAATTACTGGGAGTTCACCGGAACTAGTCGCTAGCAGACACTGGGCTGTTTCCCAGAGTCCGGACTTGGAGGTGCGTTTAGAAATTCCACCGTAACACCAGGTTTTGGCTAAGCCGGCTGAGTCCCGGGTTATAGTTGAGGCTCTTTTGGTAAAGTCTATAAAATGGTGCGTTAGACTGAAGAATGGACCACCCCTGTGGGGATGTAAATTTACTGCAGTTTTACTGTCAGGGCTGGGACTAACAATTGTGAAATACAGAGAGAATAAAAAAACATGATGAATGGGCTGCAGAATCCGGACTCTAGAATCTTGTGCCCTAGTTTCCAAAGTGTAACATACATAACATGATAGCAAAAAAATCCCAGGGGTACGTATCTGCTTTTCACATGAGACAATCACCTAAGTGCCCAATTTGGTTGGCTTATTAGGAGCTGGAAGTGCATCACCTGCCATTTTGTTATAGAACATAGAACATAGAACAGTACAGCAGAGAACAGGCCCTTCGGCCCTCAATGTTGTGCCGAGCAATGATCACCCTACTCAAACCCACGTATCCACCCTATACCCGTAACCCAACAACCCCCCCCTCCTAACCTTACTTTTTAGGACACTACGGGCAATTTAGCATGGCCAATCCACCTAACCCGCACATCTTTGGACTGTGGGAGGAAACCGGAGCACCCGGAGGAAACCCACGCACACACGGGGAGGACGTGCAGACTCCACACAGACAGTGACCCAGCCGGGAATCGAACCTGGGTCCCTGGAGCTGTGAAGCATTTATGCTAACCACCATGCTACCGTGCTGCCCTATCGGCAAATAAGAGGACGTGCAGGATTTCTCGGACGGTGGGGTCTTGCTTCCCACCATCCGATGAATCGGTGGGCATCACATCCCCAATGATTCAATGAGTGCCCAGCAGCCATTTCATACTTCAATGAGTGCTAAGTGGCTGCAGGCAGGACTTCAAACCCTCAATCGGATTGGCCAGCAGCTCTCCATCCCTGCAGCAACTTGGCTGCAGTGGAAAGGGTCCCATGGTGGGAAGGGTAGCGGGGCCTGGAGGAGCAATAAGGGGGCTATTGGGTTAATGGCCTGAACAGCACAAGATTGCATGTGGTCAACAGCCCCCTAGCCCCACCCCCAGCGTAAATCACTCAATCATTCACATCTCCTCACCCGCCACTGAACTTAGACCATGAATGGAACTATCTGGCCTACATTTGTGACAAACTTGTTAACTCCTTGTCTAATCCTTGCCCCCCTTTATTGCCTGTCCAGCTGGCTGGTTTTAAAATCACAGACTTTTGATTTTGAACTGAAACCCCCTCCTCCCCACCGCTGTAAGCTGCTATGTGAACTGTTTCGGCAATTCAGTATGCTCTGTGGCATAGCCCATGATGTCATTTTGATGGACTTGGCTACCAGCCAATCACCTCTTCTGGAATTCCAGACCTTTTCATATTTCCACTGGTAATTGGTCAAGCACTTCAGAATGTTCTGGAGAAGACAGGCAAGCCCTTTTATTTTTAGTTTCACTTATGGGGTTTAGGCTGGAAGGCATCTCAAAGCAGATCTCTCTCCCAGCTCATTGATTTAAACTGGGTTCCAGCCAAGCCTGGGGATGTCCCTCCTATTTAAAAGCCTGCAGACAGTTGTCTGGTCTGTGAGAATTTTAAATCTCTGTTTGGGAGGGCTGGTGATGTAAAACACTCTTTCTGTCAGCTAAGGCTGGCGATTAAAGTACCCTCCAGCCCGCCTGTGAATGTTCCACTTCTGAGTAAAAAGCTGGGGAACTCAAACTGACTTTTCTCAACTGATGACCTGCGGTTAAAGACCTTTCTCTCTGCAGTCAGTTCAACCTAGTCCAGCGCCACCTGCAGGAAGAAGGCGCTGTTTAAAAACCTGGTGAAATCCTTAGGTGAAGCGACTGTCTGGAGGGAAATCTACTGCCTCCCTGTTCTAATTGAAGGCAACCATTAGGAAAAGCAAACCAACCAAGGAGGTCAACACATTGAGTCTTTGGAAGATCGCGGACCACAAAATCACAACCTCAGCAGCGGGGATCCTCACATCTCTCATACCTCTTAACATCTGTTTTTTTTTTAAACCTTTCCTACCCCTTCACTGTGTGCCTGTCTTGTGTGTGTCTGGGTGGAGGGTCGGACGGGAATTTGGGAATAGTTAGACTAGTAGACCGTTGCACCTTTATTTCCATTACATGTTCATTTTTTATCTTGTTCTAAATCTAAATAAAGTTTCTTGATATTTTGTTTATAAATCTGGTGCCTGTTTGAATAGTCAAGGGTTAAAGATCTCAGGAAAATACACAAATTATTGGTTAATTCGACTTTGTTGAGATTCGGGTATCTGTTGGGCTGGAACTGACCGTGCACCCACCCAGGGTGCCATAACAATATTTATATTGATCCCTGCTTTGCTCTCAGTCTGTTTCCTTGTCTCTAATTACCTCTCATGCACACTCTTCCTCCTCTCTCAAACACTCTCTTGGAATCACTCTATCTCATGCTGTTTCTATCTGGCGCCTTCACTTCTTTCTTTCTTCCTCTATCTCTAACTCCCTGTCATAACCCCCATGAGGAGCATGGGGAAACCAATGCCAATCTCCTTGTACGACTCATGGAGCACGAGCTTCCCAGGTAGGGGGCAGAGGCCGCCCAGCTGGAGCTCGTGAAAGACTACACGTGAGAAAGGGCCCAAGCAGGGCCCCGAGTTACTGGTTCTCCCAACGAGAACTAGGTTGGGGAGAGTTACTGCCCTTTGCAGAATATTGTATCGTTCAATAAATCCTGCTACAGTACCTCAAGTTTCCTCAAGTTACTAAACTGGCGACGAGGACAAAAGGGAATTCCAGACTCACTGATGGAACAGCCTAACCGCCCTGGACGATTACTATCCCGGAACGTGTAGACGTTCAAGATGCCACTGTTCAGTAAACTGAAAGTCTTCGATGTGGACCTGGAAGACTGGAACCAGTATGCTGAACACATGAGGTGCTTCTCCAGGTTAACGGTATTTTGGTGGAAGATCATCAGAAAGTCACCCTGCTGACCGCCTGCGGGGCCCCAACTTTTTGAATTATAAAAAGTCTCACTTATCCGGCCGCACCAGACTCCAAATTGTTTGATGAGCTGGTCACGTTGGTAGTTGAACATTATGACCCTAAACCGTCCGTAATCATGCAGTGGTATAGGTTTAATATGGCAATGTGGTCTCCAGGTAAATCGGTCACTGACTTCTTGACCCGCCTGTGACATCTCACAGAGCATTGTGCGTTCAGGCCGTCCCTCTCTGAAACATGCAGAGGAAGCAGAGGAAGCACGGCAGGAACTGCAGAGGTCCATGGACTATGGCGTCCATAGTTTGGCCCGCCATCCGTTTTGAAATCCTGCTCCATCACGGGGCAATGGCGTTCAGGCCAGTTCACCTCCCAAAGGGAAACCCAGAGGCAATTCCACAGCCGGGCCAAGCACTCGGGAACCACCGCAGATCAATAGGATTACCCCCCCCCCCAACCCCTCACCCCCGAGGATGAAGGGGAGAGCCGACCACATTGTCAAATGTGTGGTCAGAGGACACATGATCACCAGAGCCGCCAAATTCTGCACAGACAGTCCCGTTCAAGGCAGCTACTATGATCGCACCGAATGTTGCATCGACCAGGTCATGTACAAGTAAATAATCATCCTGAAGTGATGGAAATGGACACTGGAACTGCCGTTTCCATCATGGATCCAACGTTTCGACACCAAGGCGATTTTGACGATCTATACCAGCGAGCTATTGAGCATTGTGGAGACCACCATAAACTCCAATAACACACGGTCTGTCTTCCCTTGATTGTGGTATGGTGACCGGGGCTCAATATGCTGCGGCATCACTGGTTGCAAGTCCTCCATTTCAACTGGCAATAGGTTTTTCGGCTGGGCACCTGGAATCTGTATGATTAACTGACCAAGTACCAGAAAGTGTTCCCGGCAGCCACCAGTGGTGGGTGCCTTCTTTGCCGCTTCGCCAAGACTGTGCTTCAAGAAATTTGTGGACTTGGTGGGTCCAGTGCTGGTGCGAGCCTTTAATGAGGCGCGCGAGGGGGGGGTGCTGCCCCCAACAATGTCGCAGGCCCTGATCTCCTTGATTTTGAAGCGGGACAAGGACCCGGTCCAGTGCGGGTCCTACAGGCCCATCTCCCTCCTGAATGTTGACGCCAAGCTGTTAGCAAAGGTCCTGGCAACCAGGATAGAGGACTGTGTGCCAGGGGTAGTCCATGAAGACCAGACGGGGTTCGTGAAGGGACGCCAACTTAACACAAATGTCCGGAGATTGTTAAATGTGATTATGATGCCAGCAGTGGAAGGGGAGGCGGAGATAGTGGTAGCGCTGGACGCGGAGAAGGCATTTGACAGGGTGGAGTGGGAATACTTGTGGGAGACGTTGGAAAGGTTTGGGTTTGGGGAGGGATTTATCAAGTGGGTAAAACTGCTCTATTCAGCTCCGATGGCAAGTGTGGTAACAAACGGGAGGAGGTCAGAATATTTTGGGCTCCATCGAGGTACTAGGCAGGGATGTCCCCTATCTCCCTTACTCTTTGCATTAGCGATTGAGCCGTTGGCGATGGCACTGAGGGGTTCAGGGGGGTGGAGAGGACTGACAAGGGGAGGGGAGGAACATCGGGTCTCGCTCTATGCGGATGATTTGTTGTTGTATGTGGCAGACCCGGAGGGGGGAATGCCGGAGGTAATGGGGATACTAGCGGAGTTCGGGGACTTTTCGGGATATAAATTAAATCTGGGGAAAAGTGAGGTCTTTGTAATACACCCGGGAGACCAAGGGGAGGGAATTGGGAGGCTCCCCTTCAAAAGAGCAGTTAAAAGTTTTAGGTATTTGGGGGTGCAGGTGGCAAAGAACTGGGGGACCCTCCACAAGTTGAACTTTTCCAGACTGGTGGAACAGATGGAGGAGGAGTTTAAGAGGTGGGACATGGTGCCGCTGTCGCTGGCAGGGAGGGTGCAGTCAGTTAAAATGACGGTCCTCCCGAGGTTCTTGTTTTTGTTCCAGTGTCTGCCCATCTTCCTCCCCAGGGCCTTTTTCAAGAAGGTAACGAGTAGTATCATGGGGTATGTGTGGGCACATGGCACCCCGAGAGTTAGAAGGGTCTTTTTGGAGCGGAGTAGGGATAGTGGAGGGCTGGCGTTACCCAACCTTTCAGGATATTACTGGGCGGCAAATACATCGATGGTACGAAAGTGGATGATGGAAGGGGAGGGGGCAGCCTGGAAGCGCATGGAGAGGGCGTCCTGCGGCAACATAAGCTTAGGGGCACTGGTAACGGCACCATGGCCGCTCCCTCCCACGAGGTATACCACGAGCCCGGTGGTGGCGGCCACCCTCAAGATCTGGGGGCAGTGGAGGCGACACAGGGGGGAAGTGGGAGGTCTGATAGGGGCACCACTAAGAGGGAACCACAGATTTGCGCCGGGAAACACAGGAGGGGGATTCCAGAGCTGGCAGAGGGCGGGTATTAGACAACTGAGGGACTTGTTTATAGAGGGGAGGTTTGCGAGCCTGGGAGAGCTGGAGGAGAAATTTGGGCTCCCCCCGGGGAACACGTTCAGGTACCTCCAAGTGAAGGCATTTGCCAGACGACAGGTAGCGGGGTTCCCCGCGCTCCCCGACAGGGGGGTGAGTGATAGGGTGCTATCAGGGGTCTGGGTCGGGGAGGGGAAGATCTCGGACATCTATAAGATTATGCAGGAGGTGGAGGAGGTACCAGTAGAGGAGCTGAAAGATAAGTGGGAGTTAGAGCTGGGGGAACAGATAGAGGATGGGACATGGGCAGACGCCCTGGAGAGGGTCAACTCGTCGTCGTCATGTGCGAGACTAAGTCCCATTCAATTTAAGGTACTGCATAGAGCCCACATGACGGGGACAAGGATGAGTCGGTTTTTCGGGGGTGAAGACAGGTGTATTAGATGTTCGGGAAGCCCTGCGAATCATGCACATATGTTTTGGGCATGTCCGGCACTGGAGGAGTTCTGGAAGGGGGTGGCAGGGACGGTGTCGAGAGTGGTGGGGTCCAGGGTCAAGCCAGGATGGGGACTTGCGATCTTCGGGGTTGGGGTGGAACCGGGGGTACAGGAGGCGAGGGAGGCTGGAATACTAGCCTTTGCGTCCTTGGTGGCTCGGAGGAGGATCTTGATTCAGTGGAGGGACGAAAGGCCTCCGAGTGTTAACACCTGGTTAAACGACATGGCAAACTTTATTCAATTGGAAAGGATCAAATTCGCCCTGAGAGGGTCGGTGCAGGGGTTTTTCAGGCGATGGCAACCCTTCCTAGACCTCTTAGATCAGAGATAGAAACTGAGGCCGTGACAGCAGCAACCCGGGAGGGGAGGGGAGGGCGGGAGGGGGGGAGGGGGGGGAGGGGGAGGGGGAGGGGGAGGGGGGACAACGACGAAGGAAGTACGGTAGCGGTGGTGGCACGGGCAAGGCCTGCCCGAGGACACTGCCAGAAATGATAAGTTGGTCTGACTGCCAGTTCGCCGGCGGGGGGGGACGGGGGGGGGGGGGGGGGGGGGGGGACGCGCGAGTAGGGGGTGGGGGGGACTTTTTTTTGTTAAGTAGGGGGGTTTGACTTTGTTTTGTTATAATTTAAATGTAAATGTAGGGGGGTTAAAATGTTTGTATTTTGAAAAATTTCTTCAATAAAAATTATTTAAAAAAAAAGACTGCTTCAACCTGTGGCGATTCTAAATCGGGTGGCGTATATCGGTTCGTCGACCCCCGATCCTGGTTGACCTCCGAAATGCTATCGCCGGAACCTTGGTCCTGAATACGACATTGTCTATCTGCATGGATACTTCCATGCCCACATTTCCGAGCCTGAGTCACCTCCTGCTGGACCAGGTGCTGGTATACAGACGGTTGGGGCCTTGGTTATGGGGTGATTCCTAGCATGGAGGGGATGTAAATGCTGCTGGTTTGGCGTCGTATAGCGCAGGCTCCCACTTCCTGACGTGGTCCAAATGCTTCTGCTGAACTCTCCTCTGAATCCTAACGTTGTAGGGGAGCCAGTTCTGTTCTCTTCAGCACAAAGTGTCCCGTTTCCAAAGTTGCCGGCATAAACCACATCCCCCGAGTGCAACTGCCGGCCTGGCGACCTCCGCTGCACCTCCTGCTGCAGCTTCACTTTCCCGCCGAGCTTCAGAAATGTGAAGCTCAACTGGGTTCTAAGCCTTCAGCACATCAGCAGCTCTACAGGAACTACCCCGACGTCATCTGTGGCATTGTGCGGTAGTTAAAATGGAACTCGTGGTTTGCTTTTTTATGCCCCTTCTAAAAGTCTTTCCACCAGGCCGTTAGATAAGGAATGGTATGAGGCAGTTCTAATATGCCGGATGCCGTTCCATTTTGCCAATGTGGCAAACTCCTCGCTTATGAAGGGCGCCCCGTTGTCCATCACTAGGACCTCAGGCATCCCATGGTGCTGAACAAGCACCTGAGTTTTTCTACCATGGCCCTGGATGGCGTCGGGACCACCTTGTATATGTCAAGCCACTTCGAGTGGATGTCTACGATGACGAGGAACATGGGCCCAATGAAAGGGCCTGCGAAGTCCACATGCAGTCGCAACCATGGGCATCCAGCACATTCCCATGGATGAAGGGAGGCAGCTGGAAGGAGCTTCTAATGCTCCTGGCATGCCAGGAAGCTGCGTATGACCCTCTCAATGTCTCCATTGATGCCGGGTCATCAGCCATAACTACAGGCCAACATCTTCATCTTAGGGGCATCCCGGTGTCCACTGTGTAGGTCCTTCAGCAGGGACTCCTCACCCTGTGGCGGGATTACCATGCAAGCTCCCCACAGTACGGCACCGTCCTCCATGCTAAGCTCCGAACGTTTCCAGGCAAAAGGCTGGAAGGGTCCCGTGCTCCACTGCTCAAAACCAGGTAGTGCAGTTTTGCCAGGCTCGGATCCCACTGCGTCCATGTGCGTGCCAGAGCAGCCATCACTGGCAAGGTATCCATAAAGTTAAGAGCTCCAACCACTTCATCCACCACTGGTGAGGGTGGGTAATTCATGGGCAATGACTGAGAGCGCTGGCATGGACCTGGGGGTGGCACAGTGGTTAGCGCTGCCGCCTCACAGCACCAGGGACCCGGGTTCAATTCCGGCCTCGGGTGACTCTCTGTATAGAGTTTGCACTTTCTTCCCGTGTCTGCATGGGTTTCCTCCAGGTGCTCCGGTTTCCTCCCACAATCCGGGAATGTGCGGGTTAGGTGGATCGGCCATGATTAAAACAAATTGCCCCTTGGTGTCCAAAATGTTAGGTGGAGTTATGGGGATCGGGTGGAGGTATGGGCTTAAGTTGGGTGCTCTTTGCAAAGGCCGGTACAGACCCGATGGGCTGAATGGCCTCCTTCTGCTCTGTGAATTCTATGATCTATGATCCTATGGGCAGTGTTGAAACGAATATTCATTCGCAGTGAATAGAAGCTTCTTTCTAGTTGATATGATGGGTGGGATTCTTTTATCCTCCCTAAAAAGGCCGAGCAAGGGCTTGTGGTCAGTCACAATAGAGAAGCGTCTCCCGTAAACATAATGGTGGAATTTCTTGACTGAAAATATTACTGCCAAGCCCTCCTTCTGGATTTCAGCATATCGTCGCTCAGCACCGCCAGAGTCCTCGAGGCTAAACAGATGGGGCGTTCCGTACTGTCATCCCATCTGTGGGCCAGCACCATCCCAATGCCAGAGAGGGAGGCATTGAATGTTAGGATTAGCAGCCGAGGTGGATCATAGAGAGTGAGGAGCTGTGAGGACGGCAGATACTCTTTTACTCCGGGGGACACTTTGGCTTGATAGGCACCCCAGCACCACTTCTGGTCCTTCTTCAGTAGTCTGAGGCATGAAGTCAATCAGGTGGCCAGGTTGGTGATGGACTTTCCGTAATAATTTACCAGGCCTAGAAATGATCGGAATTCAGTGGTGTTCTTCAGGGTCGGGGTGGTCCCTTTTATGGCCCGAACCTTGATCTCCACTGGGTGTAGACCATCCCTGTCCACCGGGTATCCTTAGTAAATCACCACTCTAGTACGGAACACATACTTTCTCCTCTTTAGCCGGGCACGTACTTGGGAAAACCGCCTGAGTACTTCTTGCAGGTTGTCCATGTGCTCGTTCTCCGTGGTGCCCGTGATGAGCACGTCATCCAGATAGACGAGCACCTTTGGCAGACCATGCAGGATATTTTCCATTACACCCTGGAAATCCTCCAGAGCAGATGGGACTCCAAAACGGGAGGTAAGTGTATTCAAGTAACCCTCTATGGGTGTTCATGGCAGGAAATGATCTGGAGGCTGAATCTAGCTCCGCCTGTAAATAAGCATGGCTCATGTCAAGTTTTGTAAAGGAACATCCTCTTGCTAGTTTTGCGTCCAAATCATCCACTCGAGGCATTGGATACCTGTCCAGGCCTGAAGCCCTGTTTACCGTGAGCTTGCGAACCTCACAGAGCCGGAGACATTTGTCAGGCTTCATTACTGGCAATGCAGGTGTAGCCCACTCTGCAAACTGTACAGGGCGTATAATCCCAAGATCCTTCAGGTGTTTCAGCTCCACATTAACTTGGCAAGTAATGCATAGGGCACAGGCCTTCCCCTAAAGTACCGGGACTGAGCATCAGGATCCACATCGATACGGGACTCGGCCCCTTTTATCCTGCCAGACATCGAGCACCATCGTTGAAGTTATGAATGAACACTGCGCCGTCAGGTGCAAAGTAGCAAAGAGGTCGACATCGAACTGGGCAACTGTCCAGAAAACATCCTCCTTGCATCTAATCTGTCCAGCCCTGTTAGAATTCTATATATTTCAATCAGATCTCCTTCTAAACTCTAGTCAATACAGGCCTACTCAAACCAATCTCTCCTCTTGGACAGCCGCATCAACCCTGGTATCAGCCCAATGAACCTCTATGGCAAATATATCCTTTCTTAGGAGACCAAAGGCTACATGCAGTACTCCAGGTGTGGACTAACCAAGGCCCTGTATAACTGTAATAAGACATCACTACCTCTGAACTCAAATCCTCTTGCAATGAAGGCCAACATTTAATTTGCCTTCCTGACTGCTTGCTGCATCTGCCTCTCCACTTTAGTTGACAAGATCCCTTTGTACATCCACACTCCCCAATATATTACCATCTAAATAATACTCCTCCTTTCTCTTTTTCACACAAAGTGTATAACTTCACATTTAACCAAGTTGCAATGCATCTACCATATTTGCCCACTCTCTAAACTTGTCTAAATAACCTTGAGGCTTTCTTGCATCATCCTCACAACTCACAATTCCGTCCATTTTTGTGTCATCGGAAAACCTGGAAATGCTACATTTGGTTCCCTCACAAAACTTGTCATTTAAACATATCATGAACAGCTGGGGTCCAGGTCCGGATCCTATGGTCTCCCACTAATTGCTGTTGCCGCTCAAAAAAAGACCATTTATTCCCACTCTCTGTTTCCTGTCTGTCAACTAGTTCTCAGTCCATGCCAGTTCATTACCCATTATCCCATGTGCTTTAATTTTGCCCACTAACCTCTTATGAGTCACCTTCTAAAAGCCTTCTGAAAGTCCAAATACACCACATCCACTGGTGCTCCCTTATCTATTCTACTAGTTACGTCCTCAAAACACTCCAGTAGATTTGTTAACATGACTTGCCTTGCCTAAACCAATCCTGTTAATGCTTCGCAAATGTCCTGTTATTACATTTTTAGAATAGACTCTCGCATCTTCCCCACTACTGATCAGGCTAACTGCTCTGAAATTCTCCCTTTTTTTCTCTCCCTCACTTTTTAAATAGTGGACTTACATTTGCCACCCTCCAATCTGTAGGAGCTGTTCCAGAGTCTATAAAATTTTGGAATATGACCACCAAGGCATCCAATATTTCCATGGCCACTTCCTTTAATACACTGGATGTAGATAATCAGGCCTGGTGATTTGTCAGCCATTAACCTTGTTAACTTCTCGAGCACCATGTTCTTACCGATCCTGATTTCCTTCAATTCCGCCCTCTCACAAGACTCTTGGTTTCATAACATTTCTGGGAGGTTATTTGTGCCTCTTTGTGAAGACAGAACCAAAGTATGTTCTATGTTCTCTATCATAATTTCCCGACTTCTAACTGTAAGGGGTCTATATTTGTCTTTACTAATCTTTTTCTCATCACATATTTATAAAAGCTTTTGTGGTCAGTTTCTATGTTCCCTGCAATTTACTTTCATACTCCATTTTCCCCCTCCTGAGCAAATTTTTTGTCCCGGTAATGCTGAATTCCAGAATGCTCCCGATCCTCAGACGTGCTGAGCTTTTTCTGGCAATTCTTTTCTGTGTCCTCTTTCGATTTAATATTATCGCTCATTTTTTTGTTAACTCACAGTCAAGCTACCTTCCCTCTTTTTTTTGATCTCCCAGACAGGAATGTTCTATTAATATGAACCACTGTCTATCCACCGTCAACTCCTTTAGTAAGGTTCCCCAGTCTGCCTTTGCTAATTAACACCTCATACCCTCATAGTTCCTTTAATTAAGATTCAGGACCCTAGTTTCAGATCAAATATGTCACTCTGCATATTGTAATGAAGAATTCAATAGTTTTATCGTCGCTCTTCCCAGAGAGATGTCGCACAACAAGATTGTTCATTAATCCTTTCTCATTACACCACACCCAGTCTAGAATAGCCAGTTCTCTTGGTTGAATTCTCAACATATTGGTAAAAAAATACCATCATGTAAACACTCCACGTACTAGACTATTGCTAGTTTGGTAAGTCCAATCTGTATGTAAATTAAAGTCACCCATTATTACAGTTGTGTCCCTTACTGAAATGAATGAAAATCGCTTATTGTCACGAGTAGGCTCAATGAAGTTACTGTGAAAAGCCCCTAGTCGCCACATTCCGGCGCCTGTCCGGGGAGGCTGGTACGGGAATCGAACCGTGCTGCTGGCCTGCCCTGGTCTGCTTTAAAAGCCAGCGATTTAGCCCAGTGAGCTAAAACAGCCTGAATCTAGGATTTCTTATTATTACCTTCCAAGTGTACCTTTCCTTACATCTCCACTACTGTTTGGGGGCCTGTAGACAACTCCCAACAATGTTTTCTGCCCCTTGGTGTTTCTAATCTCTACTGATACAGATTCCATGGTATGATTTTCCGAGCCAATATCCCTTCGTTACATTGCATTGAGTTCCTCTTTTACTAACAATACTCCCCACCCTCCTTTCCCTTTTTGTCTGTCCCTCCTAAATAATGAAATACCTCTATATTCAGTTCCCATCCTTGTGTAAACCTGGCAGCCATGTCTCTGTAATTGCAACTATATCATAACCATTTATATATATTTGTGTTGTTAATTCATCTACCTTATTGCGAATGTTCTGCTTAAGACACAAAGTCTTTAGACTTGTCTTTTTAACCTTGTTAGTCATATTAGCTTTATTTTGCATTATACCCCCATTTTGTTTCACACTTGTCTTTTCTTCCACTTTTGCTTTTTACATTTCTGTGTTTTGTTATTATCCTTGTTTCTCCATCCACTGTCTCCCTACTAAGGTTCCTATCCCCATGAAACAGAGAGTTTGTGGTGAATACTTGTCTTCAGATTGGAGGAAGGGTTATCTTGGGGTTCCCCAGGGGTCAGTGTTGGAATCCTACGTTTACTGATAGATATTCTATATTCATGATCTAGATCTTGGTGTGCAGGGAACAACTTCAAAATTTGCAGATGTATCCAAACTTGTCAGTATTGTGATCAGTGAGGAGGATAACGTGAGAACTTCAGAATAACTTTAGGTTGGTGGACCGGGCAGACTGGTGGCAGATGAAATTTAATGCGGAGAAACGTGAAGTGATTCATTTAGTAAGAAGAACACAGAGAGACAATAATAATCTTTATTATTATTGTCACAAGCAGGCTTATGTTAACACTACAATGAAGCTACCGGGAAAATACACTAGTCGCCACATTCTGGCGCCTGTTCAGGTACATAGAGGGAGAATTCAGAATGTCCAATTCACCTAACAGCACGTCTTTTGGGACTGTGGGAGGAAACCGGAGCACCCGGTGGAAACCCATGCAGAGACGGGAGAACGTGCAGACTCCGCACAGACAGTGACCCAAGCCGGGAATCAAACTTTGGACCCTGGCGCTGTGAATCAACAGTGCTAACCACTGTGCTATCATATTAGAAAAATAAAGGGAACAATTGTATATTAGAATATAAAGGGATGCATTAGAAAATAAATGTAACAATTCGAAAAGATGGGGCTGGAGCACAAGGAGCAAATGTGCATAAATCATTGAAGGTGGCAGGACACATTCAGAGTTTGGTTAATTAATTGTACAATAGGGACATAACATGGTTAGCACTGCTGCCTCACGGCGCCAAGGTCCCAGGTTCGATCTCGGCCCTAGGTCACTGAACGTGTGGAGTTTGCACATTCTCCCTGTGTCTGCGTAGGTCTCACCCCCAAAACCCAAAAGAGGAGCAGGGTAGATGAATTGACCATGCCCTTAATTGGAAGAAAAATAATTGGGTACTCTAAATTTATTTTAAAATATCAATAGGGATATAGAGTACAACAGCAAGAAAGTCACGTTAAACTTATTGTTATAACCCCCATGAGGACCATAGGGAAACAATCACTGATCTCCGTGTGGGACTCATGGCATACGAGCTTCCTAGAAAGGGGGCGGAGGTCAAGGTCTGGGGCTTGTTTAGGCAGGGGATAAAAGCAAGCCCAACTCAGGGCCTGATCAGATTTATCCCCCCAACACGCTCTACACTGGGAGTGAGCTAAGCCTATAATTGTAAATACGTAAATAAATTTACCTTCGTTACTGACAACTTCCTTATGAGTTACTGTATTTATATAAAACACAGGATCAGCCTCAGATGGAATGTTGTGTCTAGTTCTGGGCACCACAATTTAGGAGGGATGTGAAGACATGAGGGAGGGCACAGAAAAGATTCACTAGGTAGATTCCAGGGATGAGGAACTTCAGTTAGATAGATAGATTGGGACTGTTATCCTTGGAGAAGAGAAGGGAGAAGGCTGAGAGGATATTTGTTAGAGGTGTTCAAAATTCTGAGGAGACTGGATAGAGTTGATAGAGAGAAACCGGTCTCATTGATAGAAGGATCAAGAACCAGATTTTATTGGGAAAAGAAGGAATGGCAACAGGAGGAAAATCGAGGTTTTCAACAGGATTATTATCTGAAAAGGCAGAATGTGCAGGATTAGAGGAAAAGGCGGGAGGATGGCATTATGGAAAATGTTACTTCAGACATGACAGGCCAAGCGGCCTCCTCTTGTGCTGTAACCATTCTATGATTCCGTTTTATGTTTACTTACAGTCTCTGAATGTCAAGGCTGAGATCGCTATCCTCAGCTGATGTTCACTGTTTCTGTGGAGCTAACAAAGCCACTTTGTTACCTTCTTTGTGAGTTGGAACATGCTTGCTGATCTCTGATTTACACCTTTCACTTATTCGGAATGATTTGTTCTACCTCTCGACTCTGACTGGAAACTTGCTGCAAGGCACTGTCAACTCCTTCCGTACTCAGTACACATCTGTTGCCACTTCCTCAGTTTTCTACAGCACTCACACACAACCAGCAACAGGACAATCAACCTTTTCATTCTTCAGGTATGGATGTTATTAACATGGTTGGCGTATATCGCCTGTCCCTGGGTGCTCTCCAAATGCTGCAATCACTGTGGTAAAGTGTTGCCAATTTGCTATTAGAGTCTCTCCCATTCCCACTTGTGTTTCAGTCGTCTGTCTCCTTCCCACCCTGTAATTCAGTGGTCTCTTCCATTGTCACCCTGTCATTTGGTGGTCACCCCTATTCCCACCCTATGACTCGGTGATCTCTCACATTCCCACCCTATGATTCGGTGGTCTCTCCCATTCCCACCCCATCACTCGGTGGTCTCTCCCATTCCCACCCCATGACTCAGTGGTCTCTCCCATTCCCACCCCATGACTCGGTGGTCTCTCCCATTCCCACCCCATGACTCGGTGGTCTCTCCCATTCCCACCCCCAATGACTCGGTGGTCTGTCCCATTCCCACCCTATGACTCGCTGGTCGCTCTCATTCCCACCCTATGACTCGGTGGTCTGTCCCATTGCCACCCCATGACTCGGTGGTCTCTCCCATTCCCACCCCATGACTCGGTGGTCCCTCCAATTCCCACCCCATGACTCGGTGGTCTGTCCCATCCCCACCCTATGACCCGCTGGTCGCTCTCATTCCCACCCTATGACTCGGTGGTCTGTCCCATTCCCACTTCATGACTCGCTGATCTCTCCCATTCCCACCTCATGACTCAGTGGTCTCTCCCATTCCCACCCCATGACTCGGTGGTCTCTCCCATTCCCACCCCATGACTCGGTGGTCTCTCCCATTCCCACCCTACGACTTGGTGGTCTCTCCCATTCCCACCTCATGACTCAGTGGTCTCTCCCATTCCCACTCTATGACTCGCTGGTCTCTCCCATTCCCACCTCATGACTCAGTCGTCTCTCCCATTCCCACCCCATGACTCAGTGGTCTCTCCCATCCCCACCCTATGACTTGGTAGTCTCTTCCATTCCCAACCCATGATTCAGCGGTCTGTCCCACCGAAGTGATTCCAGTGGATTCAGAATTAGCAATATTCCCTTTTCTGAGAATGTTTTGGATGCTGACCGGATTGGAGGCTTGTTCCCAGTGATGTCTCACAGGAATTTGTTATTTTAAAATACTTGATTGGCTGTGAAGTATATTCTTTAAAATAAATTTAGACTACCCAATTATTTTTTCTTTCCAATTAAGGGCAATTTAGTGTGGCCAATCCATCTAACCTGCACATCGTTGGATGGTGGGGTTGAGACCCACGCAAACACGGGGAGAATGTGCAAACTCCACACGAACAGTGACCCAGGGACACAAACAGGGACCTCAGCACCACCATGCCGCCCTGATGTCTCATAGGAATAATGTTAAGACCATTGAATTTTATTTTCTCCGTCAATGGCCTGGCAGTGCTAGTGAGGATTTGTACGGATTAGGGATTGTGAATGAGAAAAAAGTACAACAAGCAGATTGTAACGTGATAGGCACGGGCACCTGATCACCTAATTGCATTTAACTTAGATAAATATAGCATTTTGTACGTAGGTTGGGCCAATGCCAAATATAGCTACCGGCTCTGAAACTCTCTTCCCCTAAAGGCGGTAGAAGCAGAATCTTTGAATATTTTTTAGGCAGAACTAGATACATTTTGATTAGCAAGGGGGTGAAAGGTTTTTGAGGGGAGGCAGGAATGTGGGCTTGATATTAGAACCAGATTAGCCAATATCTTATTGAATGGTGTAGAAGGCTCAAGGGGCTGAGTGGGCTATTCCTACGCTTAATTTAAATGTTTATATTGGACAGTCACTGTCCGTGTGGAGTTTGCACATTCCCCCCGTGTCTGCGTGGGTTTCGCCCCCACAACCCAAAGATGTGCAGGCTAGGTGGATTGGCCACGCTAAATTGCCTCTTAATTGGAAAACATTAATTGGGTACTCTAAAAAAATTTTTTTTTTTAAATAATTTTCTGGCCAAGACCATGGGCAGGATTCTCCGACCCCTGCTGGGAGTGCCCCCATGGTGGCCTGGCCTGCGATCGGGGCCCACCGATCGGCGGGTGGGCCTGTGCCGTGGGGGCACTCTTTTCCTTCCGCCTTTGCCATCATCGTCACCATGGCGGAGGAGGAAGTGACCCCCTGCCCTGCGCATGCGCGGGGATGACTTCAGCAGCCGCTGACGCTCCGGCGCATGCACGGACTTCCGCCGGCCGGCAGATTCCCTTCAGCCCTGGCTGGCGTGGCGCCAAAGGCCTTCCACGCCAACCGGCGGGACGGGAACCTCTCCGGCGCGGGCCCAGCCCCTCAATGTTAGGGCTTGGCCCCTAAAGGTGCGGAGACTTCCGCACCTTTGGAGCGGCCCGACGCCGGAGTGGTTCATGCCACTCCATCCCACCGGGACCCCCCGCCCCGCCGGGTAGGGGAGAATCCCGGCCCATGTTAGAATCATAGAATCCCTCCAGTGCAGAAGGAGGCCATTCGGCCCAATGAGTCCGCACCAACCTTCTGAAAGAACACCCGACCTAGGCACATCCCCTGGCACTATTCCTGTAATCCAGCCTGACCTGCATATGCCTGGACATTAAATCCAAGCAGGCCGATTAGATCACGAGAGAGTCCGAAATCCGGAAGCACACGCTAGGCACCGATTGGTCTCCGATCTAACCGGCCAGCTCCCGTTATCAAGATCCAGATCCTGACGCGATGTGGCAAGAAACCAATAATTACCAATTAAGGCCAAACTTCATACCATTAACAAGAAGAACCCTCTATCTAATGGCCTCCCATGATCTAACTGGCTCCACAGCAAGAGGTCACGCGGGCAACCTATAGCATGCCTATTTAAAAATGCGAAGCTAGCGAAATGGCTGCTGTGGGAATCGGAGGCTGAGTGGCCATCTTGGTAACGGGCAGTCAGCCCAGGGGCACTGGGGCGGCTGGAGCTCCCCCACCCCTAATGGTGGTGGCCTACACCCCTGACAGGGCCTGACCCCCTGCGCCCCAATGCCCCTGGGCTGACTGCCCGTTACCAAGATAGCCACTCAGCCTCCGATTCCCACAGCAGCCATTTCGCTAGCTTTGCATTTTTAAATAGGCATGCTATAGGTTGCCCGCGTGACCTCGGTACCCAAGGACCCCTGCTGTAGCCAGGGGTGCATGTGCAGGGCGAGATCCCCGGCACAAGCGGGTCGTTGGATGAAACCCTGAGAGATGGCAGGGAATGTAAGAGTGGGAGGCTTGGGGGAAATCAGAGGGTACCGGGGTCAAAGCTTTAACTGTTTGCCAGACCCACACCCTCTCAATTTCTCACAGATATCACCGTATGGACGATATTTTAGACACCGCAGCAGCTGCCCTCACGGTGGTATTGGCAGTCCAGGTGGCCAGACGCTGAAGAAGGCAGCCTTGGGCTGCCAGTTGTATAGCTGTCGCTGGTCGATCGAAAAGATATCGGGACAGCATGTGCCACATGAAGCTACTTGCAGCACTGGGTGGTGGTCCTCCTGGTGACACTCCCCACGCTGACTGCCCTGTCGATCACGCTACGACCCCCTTGGGGGAAAGGGGTGTTCCGTCTGGACTCCGCCACGTCCAACAGTCTGGCCAGGTCAGCATCTCCGAATCGTGGTCCGGGTCTCCTTGGTGATGTGGCTGCAAGTGTTGTCTGGGGTTTCCTCTGAACTCTGACCTCTGGCCCTGACACTCACCCCTACTCCTCACTGACCCCAGGGTGGGAGCCTGGACAGCAGTAAGAAAACTCATGTCAGCAAAGGAGACCTTACCTCTGTGTGTAGTCAGCGTCCCTCCCTCTGACGGCTGAGCGCTGATGGACACCCACAGGATTGTGATCAAAATGGTCCACATTCTACACCAATGTCTGTCAGCAATGCTTAACCATTACCTGGAAGAGTGACAGGATAAAGAAAAGGACAGGTTACTGGGGTACTCTGATCAAACAACATAGAAACTGGCTGTTCAATCCGTCAAACCATTGTACCAATTAATCCCACTCTCATTCATTCCCCATGGCCCTGTAAAATATCCCTGTTATCAATTCCTTCTTGACTGTTCTTATTGAATCTGCTTCTACCTCACTGTCAGGCAGCAAACATGTTTCTCCTTCCCTCTGTGTTTTTTCAGCTGATTATCTTCAATCTGTGCCCTCTGGTTGAGGAGCCTCCTGCCAGCGGAAACAATATTTCCTTATTTACTCCATCAAAGCCCCTCAGGATTTTAAACAACTTTATCAAACATCCCCCAGAACCACTGCATGAGGAAGTGGTCATTTGTGGACACTCGGGGAGAATGTCGCAATTTTATTTCAGGACAGGAAGAGAGTTTGTCTTCGAATTGTGCTGGGGAGCTCATTGTCCCTTTGCCTGTTTTCTTGATGGCCGACCTTCTTAAAGACAGCCTCAAAGAGTTAATGAGCAATGGAAGTGGTAACGATTTTGAGAGGGAGAACCCGACGGAGAACAGGATGTTGCAGGGGCTGGGTGGGACTGTAGTGAATGGACAGATCGGAGAAAGCGGGAGATAATCACAATCAGGGACGGGAAAAACAGCCGTTAAAATCCAGCCCAGTGAAGAAAGCGGCTTTCAAAGCTGCCAAGTATCAACTTTCTCATTCCTTCCCTGTGAGTGGAGTTATCTTAAATTTGTGCTGAGCCTTTGATCAGTGCGAGTACCATGAAATTAGCAGCATGCTGTGCAATAACCCTCAATATTCGTAGAGTGGGAGATGGGTAGAATGTCCTGCTGAATTTAAGAACAATCCGATAAACAAATTTTGTGTCTGTTTCCCACCCACAGTCAGAGTGAAATAGTTCACCAGACTGATTCCTGGGATTGTCAGAGGAGGAGAGATTGGGTTGACTGAACCTGTATTCACTGGAATTTAAAAGAATGAGAGGGGATCTTATTGAAACGTATAGAATTCTGACAGGACTGGGCAGACTGAATGCAAGGATGTTGTTTCCTCTGTCTGGGGGAGGGGGTCTAGAACAAGGGGGCACAGTCTCAGGATATGGGCGAGGCTATTTAACACTGAGATTAGGAGAAACCACTTCACAGAAGATGGCGAACCTGTGGAAATCTCTAATACAGAAGGCTATGGCGGCCAAATCACGCAATATATTTGAGAAGGAAATATGTAGATTTCTAGATTTGTCATGGGGCATGGGGAGAGAATGTGGGTGTTGAAATGGCGTTGAGATAGAAAATCAGCCAGGATCATACTGAATGGCGGAGCTGGCTGGCTGGCAGGTCTGCATGATCTACTCATGCTCCTATTTACTTTCTATGGGAGGCTGGTTGGCCATCAGGTGGGTCGGCCTTTAACATTAGGCCGCAACCAGGGCGGAGGGAACGGTGGTCGGTCTCAAAAAAACAAAGAACAGTACAGCACAGGAACAGGAACAGGGCAGCACAGTAGCACAGTGGTTAGCAACTCCAGGGTCCCAAGTTCCATTCCCGGCTTGGGTCACTGTCTGCACGTTCTCCCCGTGTGTGTGTGTGTGGGTTTCCTCCGGGTGCTCCGGTTTCCTCCCACAATCCAAAGATGTGCAGGTTAGGTGGATTGGCCATGATAAATTGCCCTTAGTATCCAAAAAGGTTAGGTGGGGTTACTGGGTTAAAGGGATAGGGTGGAGGTGTGGGCTTGGGTCGGGTTCTCTTTACAAGGGCTGGTGCAGACTCAATGGGCCGAATGGCCTCCTGCAATGTACGTTCTATGATTCTATGAGGCCCTCCAAGCCTGCGCTGATCATGATGCCCGTCTGAACTAAAACCTTCTGCACTTCCAGGGTCCGCATCCCTCTATTTCCATCCTATTCATGTAATCGTCAAGATGCCACTTAATGGTCTCTATCGGACCTGCTTCCACCACCTTCCCCGGCAACGAGTTCCAGGGTCCCACCACTCTCTGTGTAAAAACCGTCCCTCGCCAATCTCCAAACTTTGCCACTCGCGATTTGGAGGAACCATAGATTTAAGTCAGCGAAGTGGGGTGGAAATTTTCGGAAATGGGAGGAGAAAGGAATTAGGACACTAAAAAATTTGTTTCTTGGGGGTTGGTTTGCAGGATTGAAGGAGCTGTGAGCGAAGTGTGGGCTGGAGCAGGGGGAAATATTTAGATACATGCAGGTTCGAGACTTTGCCAGAAGGGAGATAGAACATAGAACAGTACAGCACAGAACAGGCCCTTCGGCCCTCAATGTTGTGCCGAGCCATGATCACCCTACTCAAAGCCACGTATCCACCCTATACCCGTAACCCAACAACCCCCCCCTTAACCTTACTTTTATTAGGACACTACGGGCAATTTAGCATGGCCAATCCACCTAACCCGCACATCTTTGGACTGTGGGAGGAAACCGGAGCACCCGGAGGAAACCCACGCACACAGGGGGAGGACGTGCAGACTCCACACTGACAGTGACCCAGCCGGGAATCGAACCTGGGACCCTGGAGCTGTGAAGCATTTATGCTAACCACCATGCTACCCTGCTGCCCCCATCCAGAGATACAGAGCTTCCCGGTGGAGCCGGCATCCACATTGCTGGAGGAGGTGAAGACGACAGGGGGACTGGAGAAGGGGGTTGTATCGGCGGTTTATGGGGCTGTTTTGGAAGAGGAGAAGGCGCCACTGGAAGGGATCAAGGTAAAGTGGGAGGAAGAGTTGTGAGAGGATATGTAGGAGGTGTTCTGGTGTGAGGTGCTCCGGAGGGTGAACGCCTCCACCTCGTGTGCGAAGTTGGGGCTGATACAGCTGAAGGTGGTGTACAGAGAACACCTCACAAGGACGAGGATGAGCCGGCTCTTTGAGGGAGTGGAAGATGTGTGTGAACGTTCATATGTTTTGGTCCCGTCCAAAGCTGGAGGATTACTGGAAGGAGGTTTTTAGGGTAATTTCTAAAGTGGTGCATGTGAAACTGAAACTGGGCTCTCGGGAAGCCATATTCGGGGTGTTGCACCAGCCGGGGTTGGAAACAGGTGCGGAGGCAGATGTTGTAGCCTTCACCTCGTTGATCGCCCGAAGGCGGATCCTGTTAGGGTGGAGATCAACCACTCCACTCTGTGCCCTGGTGTGGCGGGGGGACCTGCTGGAATTCTTGATGCTTGAAAAGGTCAAATTTGAACGGAGGGTAAGGATGGAGGGATTGTACAATTCATGGGCGTTATTCATTATGCACTTTCGAGGATTGGATTACATGTAACATTTGGGGGGAGGGTTGAGGGGAGGGGGACTGTATGGGTTCATGGTGACTATGGGTGCTTCCTGATTCCTATTTGTCATTTGTTTATGTTAATATGCGGGCTAATGTTTGGGGTTTGGTGGGAGGATGGGATCGTTGTTATTGATATGGGGACTGACATTACATCGTTACTGATTATTGTTTATTGTTGGGTGTAAATTTGGGGAGAAAATGTGAAAAAGAATAGAAGTTGTTTTGTTAAACTTTGCCCCTCACACCTTAAACCTATGTCCCCTAGTAATTGATTCTTCCACTCTGAGAAAAAACATCTGTCTATCCACTCTGTCCATGCCTCTCATAATTTTGTAAACCTCGATCAGGTCGCCCCTCAACCTCTGTTCCAATGAGAACAATCCGAGATTATCCACTTCTCCTCATAGCTAATGCCCTCCATGCCAGGCAACATCCTGGTGAACCTCTTCAAAGCCTCTACATCCTTCTGGTAGCGTGGCGACCAGAATTATACACAATATTCCAAATGTGGCCTAAGGTTCTGTACAGCTGCAACATGACTGACCAACTTTTATACTCAATGCCCCGGCCAATGAAGGGTTGGGAGGAGAGTTCAGAGGATTCAAGAAGAGGAGGGGATCAGAGGCTGAAGCCGAGGAGCCGGGAGAGGGAGGGGTAGGGAGGAATCAGAAAAGACAGGAGGGGTGGGTTGGGAGAGGGTGGGATCAGAAAGACTAGGAGTCCACGGAATGAGTGGATTTTCACAGCTGGTCACTGGCATTGTTGGGGAAACAAGGTAGGAGATGAGAGGCAGGTTGGCTGGGGGAGGGAGGCAGGTTGGCTGGGGGGGTGGGAGAGGCAGGTTTGCTGGGGGAGGGGAGGCAGATTGGCTGGGGGAGGGGAGTCAGGTTGGCTGGGGGAGGGGAGGGATAGGCAGGTTCGCTGGGGGAGGGGAGGTTCGCTGGGGGAGGGGAGGCAGGTTGGCTGGGGGGGGTGGGACAGGCAGGTTCGCTGGGGGAGGGGAGGCAGGTTCGCTGGGGGAGGGAGGAAGGTTCGCTGGGGGAGGGGAGGCCGGTAGGCAGGGGGAGGGGAGGCGGTTCACTGGGAGAGGGGAGGCCGGTTGGCTGGGGTAGGGGAGGCAGGTTGGCTGGGGGAGGGGAGGCAGGTTCACTGGGGGAGGGGGAGGAAGGTTCGCTGGGGAAGGGAGGAAGGTTCGCTGGAGGAGGGGAGGAAGGTTCGCTGGGGGAGGGGAGGCCGGTAGGCTGGGGGAGGGGAGGCGGTTCGCTGGGGGAGGGGAGGCCGGTTGGCTGGGGGAGGGGAGGCAGGTTGGCTGGGGGAGGGCATGTTCGCTGGGGGAGGCGAGGCAGGTTGGCTGGGGGAAGGGAGGCAGATTCGCTGGGGGAGGGGAGGCAGGTTCGCTGAGGGAGGGGAAACAGGTTGGCTGGGGGGGTGGGAGTAGCAGGTTCGCTGGGGGAGGGGAGGCAGGTTCGCTGGGGGAGGGGAGGAAGGTTCGCTGGGGGAGGGGGGGCCGGTTGGCAGGGGGAGGGGAGGCCGGTAGGCTGGAGGAGGGGAGGCGGTTCGCTGGCGGAGGGGAGGCCGGTTGGCTGGGGTAGGGGAGGCAGGTTGACTGGGGGAGGGGAGGCAGGTTCGCTGGAGGAGGGGTCTAACAGGAACACAAGTGACTCGGGTTCAACGTTAAATAGAGAAATATAGGAGGCATACAGCTTCATTAAAGCATTTAAATGACCAACTCGACTCAGTAGCTGGGTTGGTTTCCCTATCCCACCCTCCTTCTATCAAAATCAGCAGGCAACGTGTTTGAGACGGGTTGGATTCTGGTTTGAGATTTTGAACATTTTTGCATCCCACCTGCCCCCGACCCATTATTTTGACTGGCAACAATGGGGGCAGGTGGATGGTGAGACTTGCAAGCTCACCCACCTCTGTTTATTGGGACCTCAGCCCAGCTGTAATGATAAATATCAGCCCCTCAAGCTCATGCCCCTCAGTTCCTTCAACCATACACCCACTCTCCATGCATCCCATGACCACTTCATATGTCCTATGTCCTCACGACTTCCCCTCAAAGCTCCCATGCCCACTCCATGCCCCCTCACATCTCCTAAGCCCCATTCCATTCTCCACATGCATCTTCCATACCTACTCTTCCAGTATCCACAATGTATAGAACCAATATCCATTGGCATGTCTGACAACGAAACAATCCTAAAACTGACAAAATAAACAGAGGCTTTGAAAGATATATTTTTTTTAAATCTCAGTTTACAATCTCTTCAAATATTAATCAACCATAGCCAACTGACAACTGTATCAACCAAAGTAGGCTGTATAGATGGCCTCATTATGAATGCTTGGCTGAGCTGCAAAAACGATTAATGCACTGTGTCCAAAGCACAACAACAATGTTCATACAACTGCAGGAGGGAGGAAAAGTATTCTTGAATTACATCCCTTTACCTTATTATAAGTTGCTTTTTCTTTGAAGACATTTTCCACTGCCTGTGTGTCTATTAACCCAAGATTATAGAATCATAGAATTTACAGTGCAGAAGGAGGCTGTTTTGGCCCATCGAGTCTGCACCGGCCCTTGGACAGAGCACCCCACCTAAGCCCACACCTCCACTCCATCCCCGTAACCCCACCTAACCTTTTTTGGACACTGAGGGCAATTTAGCATTGCCAATCCACCTAACCTGCACATCTTTAGATTGTGGGAGGAAACCGGAGCACCCGGAGGAAATTCACGCAGACACGGGGAGAACGTGCAGACTCCGCGCAGACAGTGACCCAAGCCGGGAATCGAACCTGGGACCCTGGAGCTGTGAAGCAACTGTGTTCAACACTGCGCTACCGTGCAGCTATGTGGTTATGAAGTGAAGAAAAGCATCTAACATTGATATTATGAATGGATGTGATTGATTGACAGCTTTAGGAGAAGGTAAGGGGGCAAATTTATTTCCATGGGAATTTTTTTCTGGTTGGTGTCTCAAGGCCTGGGTTGTTCCGTTGTCCACAACTCCTCTGCGAGGCTGTGAATCATGTTTACTTACAGAAAGGTCCCAAATCCACCAAAATTGTGCGAGTGTTTTGACCGCCCAACCCCACAAAGGTGACGGCAAGGGCAGGGGTGTTGCGCATTGGCTGGCTACTTACAGTCCTATTCCACGCCGGAGAAAATTGCCGGAAATGGGACTAGGGGAGGGAATGCTGGAATCTGGCTCCACCTGCTGTCCTTAAAGAACTCCCCAAATGGCCCAACTCAGAGAAACCCCAGGCCATATCTCTACATCATGGGGAGAGTGCCCAGGGATACCTGGAAGATGCACAACAGGCTCGGGGGAGCAATATTCAACCTCTATTGAGCCTCATGACCCCCTATAAAGGCCATCAAACGTTGATCATCCCTCCACTATTTATCTTGCTGATCCTGGGGTGCCTTCTCCACCATGAAGAGTGAGACTGGCCCAGTCAGTGAAACTCGGATCCAATGTTCAGCAATCAGTTGCAGTCATCTATCCTGCATCTTTCTCTGACACTCTCCATTCCGATGGAGATTATGAATCAAATCACCAGATTTCACTGTCACCTGATTACCAACTCCAGCTGGATGTGATCACATCATGACCTCCTTCCTCCACCTGCTTCACCCAATTAGACTTTTTCTCATTGCCAACAACAGCCGATATTGATAAAGCATAACTAACTATAAGCAAAGATATTCAACAGGAATGAGAGGAAACGCACTCTCTTCAAAGCCTCTGTGATATTTCTCTCTCTCTCTGAGTGTCTCTCACAGCAGTATCCAGGAAGCCGATCTGTATTTCTGGGGAGGTTGTTGGCGGGATTGGTAACCCTGGACCCTCGGCAGATATTGGCCAGTCCATGAACCCTGGGCAATAATCGAGCTTGCCATCCTAGGCAGACTCAATACCCCCACACACAAACACACAGGAGAACCCTTCCAATAGTCAGAATGTCTGGCTATGGTTGGCCTGTTGTTCCCCAACACAAGCTTGCCTTGCTGGTGCTGTCCACAACTAGAGTGTGAAGTGAAACCGTAATGCGTTGCAGCGTTTTGAGTGTAATATAGAGTAAGAATAAAGTACTGCCCAGGACACAAAGACGAACCCCGCGGGGCACTCCAGCCTCAGTCTGACTGACAGCAGCTCGCTGAGCCCAGACAACAATCAGCCTTAGTCATTGCTTTAAATCTATCAGACTGGGAGCCAAGGGAATTGTCTCTACACCAACCCAGAATGCATTCACCTCCATTTCTATTCAGTAAGTAAACAAACTATTTAATTTAAGGTTTAAAAAACCGTCCCATCGACGTTAGCAATAAAGAGTTAACATTCCAGAGATTCTGACAGTGAAGATTCTCGGCCCCGAGATGACACTCACAACTCTGTTGAGAGGTTAAGGGTTCGGTGTCTGGTTTACGGTTAACCACAGTGGCTTGTGCACAGTGGCAAAGCTCTTGGTTTCTACCAACAAGGAAGCTCTTTCTTAGGAGTGAGCCTCTTGAGAGAAGGCAAAGGACTTTGAGGTAAACCTGAAACGATACAGTGAGAAGCCAATCTCTGCAGACAGAGCAACACAAAGAAATTTGGCAGCTACTGTAGTTTGCTTTGGCTCCTCCAGTTAGAAGTCCTTCCACAGCCCAAAAGCAAGTAGGAAGCAGGATTGGGACAGGACAAGGGAGAGCCTGGGGATGAGGAAAGGGAGGGGATATGGCCGGGGGGGGGGGGGGGGGGGGGGGGGGCCATGGAAGAGGTGAGGGATGAGGAAGAGCAGAGGCAGATGAGAGAGAGGGGAGAGCAGGGGATGAGGGGCAGGGAGGGATGTTGCGGATTGTGGGGATGGGAAGGTCATGAGGGATGAGGAATGGGATAAACGAGGAGATGACACTATGATTTGCATCCAAATACTGACTATTCTGCCACGGAACATTAAAATTAAAACTTTAATTATGAATTAATCCACTTCATGGACCAGTACAAGGCACAAATGGAGCCCGTTTTAAAAGTTAACCCTATGCCAACTGGTTTACAACAAAGAAAAGTGTGGTAAACTACTGTTAATGTATTATATGTATTGTGGTAAACTGGTACTGTACTAGCATGTATTGTGGTAAACCACTGCCTGATGGCTCCGCCTGTGGCTCCTCCCCTCGGGCTCAGTATAAAGGTGGCTGACCTCCAGCCCTGCCCCAGTTCGGTATCAGAGGCCAGGAGGCTTTCTGTTTAGCTTATTAAAGCCACAGTTTTGTTCACTGTCTTCTGTTAACTGATCGCACATCAATTTAATAAACTAAACAGAAAGCTTCCTGGCCACTGATCCCGAACTGGGGCAGGGCTGGAGGTCAGCCACCTTTATATCGAGCCCGAGGGGAGGAGGCACAGGCGGAGCCATCAGGCAGTGGTTTACCACAATACATGTAGTACAGTAACAGTTTACCACAGAAAGTTTAGTGTTGTTTATTCTCCCTCAAAAGCTAGACTGTGTGGTTTAAATCGAACAAACAAACTGCTCAACCCTCCCCACCCCGAGTCCCCTCCCAGTCTCAGCTCTCTGAAGGGTGGGGGAAGGTGGTTAGAATCAAATAACTTACAATGCAGATGGAGGCCATTAGGCACATAGAGTCTGCACCAACCCTTGGAAAGAGCACCCTACCTCAGCCCACACCTCCACCCTATCCCCGCAACCCAGTAACCCCACCTAACCTTTTTGGACACTAAGGGCAATTTAGCATGGCCAACTCACCTAACCTGCACATCTTTGGACTGTGGGAGGAAACCCACGCAGACACGGGAAGGACGTGCAGACTCCACACAGACAGTGACCCAGCAGGAAATCGAACCTGGAACCCTGGCACTGTGAAGCAACAGTGCTAACCACTGTGCTACCATGCTGCCGATGTTGACACACCTTACTTTGTCATCATAATTACTAACTCATCAGCGACAGCACATGGAGAGGGAGCCTACCCCACCTGCACCGGTGATGAGGACATTGATACCGTATTGTACAGCTGACTATTTGCCAGCATGGGATTTTGGAGGTGCTGAATTCCCTGACAACAAGGACTTGCAACAAACAATACATTATTCATTAGCTGAGCAGCTACTCCATGCTTGTACTCTGCCGGCGTTCCGGGGAGAAATCCCACGCTCCCGTCACATGACCCACTTTGTATCCACGTCATCATTTGGTCTACTTAGCTCCACAGTAATGGTCATTTTTTGACAGTGCAATATCTGGTAATTAGCTCAAACCTTGACCCCACAAAATCAATGGGCTGGACGTTCAGTTAGCACCCGGCTTTTCAATACTGTTGATGTCAGTTTGCATCCTGAATGCTGTCTACAACATTCCCGTACAATTCTTGTGTTTTTCAATGTATCAAACCAACAGTACAGCCAACTATCTATTGATTTCATACATTGATTATCTATTTTATTGTGGGCTATGCTTCAGTGTTAACACTCTCAGTCTCAGAGGTTGTTGATTCAATTCCCATTGAAGGAAATGTGCACAGAATCGAGACTGACATTCCAGTGTATGTAGTCCTGAGGGAAGGCTGCAGTGTCAGAGGTGCCATCTTTCAGGTAGGACACTAAACCGAAACCCTGGACGGAATTCTCCGACCCCCGGGGCGTCGGTGAATCGCCCGGGGCCGGCGTAAATCCCGCCCCCGCCGTGTCCCGAATTCTCCGCCGCCCCCCCCCCCCCCGAGATTCGGCGGGGGCGGGAATCGCGCTGCACTGGTCGGCAGGCCCCCCCGCGGCAATTCTCTGGCCCGCGATGGGCCGAAGTCCCGCCGCTGACAGGACTCTTCCGCCAGCGGGAATCAAAACACCTACCTGACCCACGCGATTGGCGGCGTGGGTGGGCTCCGGGGTCCTGGGGGGGGGTGGCGCGGGGCGATCTGACCCCGGGGGGTTGCCCCCACGGTGGCCTGGCCCGCGATCGGGGCCCACTGATCGGCGAGCGGGCCTGTGCCGTGGGGGCACTCTTTTTCTTCCACCCCGCCATGGCCTTCACCATGGCGGGGGCGGAAGATACCCCCTCCCCTGCGCATGTGCTGGTATGACGTCAACAGTCGCTGACGCACCGGCGCATGTCCGGACTTAGGCCTTTCGGCCCCATCTGGCGTGGCGCCAAAGGCCATTCGCGCTGGCCGGCGGAGCGGGAGCCACTCCGGCGCGGGCCTAGCCCCTCAATGTGAGGGCTTGGCCCCTAAAAGTGCGGAGAATTCCGTACCTTTGGGGAGTCCCGACGCCAGAGTGGTTCACGCCACTCCAACACGCCGGGACCCCCCGCCCCGCCGGGTAGGGGAGAATCCTGGCCCCTATCTATCCTTTCAGCGTAATGTAAACAATTCCATGATATTATTTGTGATGTGGAGATGCCGGCGTCTGACTGGGATGAGCACAGTAAGAAGTCTTACAACACCAGGTTAAAGTCCAACATGTTTGTTTCAAACACTAGCTTTCGGAGCACTGCTCCTTCCTCAGGTGAATGAGGAAAACATATGAACATGGTGGGCCCAGGCTACCGCCACACCGTCCACATCTGTCCTCCATCTCCTCGAAGAACTTACTCATCCGAGCTACCGTCATGTGGGCCCTGTGGATTACCTTGATCTGAATCAAGCTAAGTCTAGCACAGGAAGAGGATGCGTTTACTCTTTTCAAGGCTTTTTCCCCACAGTACAGTTTCCAGCTCCCCTCTTAGCTCCTTTTCACCTCTCTGATAGGGGCCCCTTCCCACTCTAACAATTCCCTAAATATGTCTGAAACCTTCCCACCTCCAATCCCTGTTTTTGACAGCACTTCCTGTAGTCCCCTCAGAGGGAGGTGAGGAAGGCTTGGAACCTTTTTCCGTACAAAGTCCTGCACTTGAAGATACCGAAACCCGTTCCCACTCGGGAAATCTCCCCCTCTAATGTCTCCAAGATCGAAAGCCCTCCTGGATGAATAGATCCCCAAACCTCTCGATCCCTGCCCGCTGCCATACCTCAAAGCCCCCATCCAGCCCCCCCGGGACAAGCCGGTGATTGTCACAGATCGGTGACCACACCGACGCCCCTCCAATCCCATGCGCTGTCTCCATTGCCCCCACACCCTTAGGGCTGCCACCACCACAGGATTTGAAGAGTACTGAGCCGGCGAGAACGGCAGCGGCACCGTCAGTAAAGCCTGCAGACTCGTACCTTTGCAGGATGCTGCCTCCATCCGCTCCCAGACCGGCCACTCCCCCACCACCCACTTCCTGACCATCGATATGTTGGCAGCCCAGTAATAGTTAATAAAGCTCGGGAGAGCCAAGACCCCTTCTCCATGGGTCCATTGCAGGACTGTCCTCCTTACACTCGGGGTTTTACCCGCCCATATAAACCTCGATATCGCCACATTCATACTTCTGAAAAAAGCATTTGGGACAAAAATCGGGAAACACTGAAAAAACGAAACTCCCCCCACGCCCCCCCCCCCCCCCCCCCCCCCCCCCACAACCTACCCCCCCACGCCCCCCCCCCCCCCCCCCCCCCCCCCCCCCCCCCCACCCCCCCCCCCCCCCCCCACACCCCCCCCCCCCCCCCCCCCCCCCCCCCCGCCCCCCCACCCCTCATTTTGCCCCTCCAGGTATTCGTTGCTCTCAGGGCCATTGCTAAGGGTTCTATGGCCATGGCAAACAGTAATGGGGAGAGCGGGCATCCCTACCTTGTCCCCTGACAACGACTAAAATATTCTGACCAAACTCGGTTAGTTCTTACATTTGCCACCGGGGCTTGGTACAATAGCCGGACCCACTCCACAAATCCCTGTCCAAACCCAAACCTGCCTAAAATATCCCAGATACTTCCACTCCACCCGGTCGAAAGCCTTCTCTGCGACCATGGCAACTACCACCTCAGCCTCGCGCCCCTCCGCTGGCATCATAATTACATTAAGAAGCCGTCTAATGTTGGATGCCAGGTACCTGCCCTTTACAAATCCCATCTGATCCTCCCCAATTATCTCCGGACACAATCCTCTACTCGAGTGGCCAGGAGATTTGCCAATAATTTGGCATCTACATTCAAGAGGGAAATTGGCCTGTACGATCCACAGCTCTCTGGATCCTTGTCACGCTTTAGGATGAGAGAAATTGATGCCTGTGATAATGTTGGGGGGAGTACTCCCAGCTACTTGGATTCGTTGAAAGCCTTAACCAGGAGCGACCCCAGTAACCCAGAGAACTTCTCATAAAATTCCACTGGGAAACCATCAGGTCCCGGGGCTTTACCCGATTGCATTGCCCCCAGTCCCTCTGTCACCTCCCCAAGCCCAATCGGGGCACCCAGGGCCTCCACCAGCCCGTCATTTACCTTCGGGAACTCTAGCCTCCCCAGGAATTGATTTATGTCCTCTTCCCCAACCCGGTGTTCCGACTCGTATCGCTGGCTATAAAATTCCCGAAAAACTTCATTCACGCCCCCGGGTTCGTCACTTTCTTCCCCCTCAAATCCTTTATCTTCCCTATTTCCCTCGCCGCTTCCTGTTTCCTCAGCTGATGCCATCTTTCTCCCGATAATCATATATTGGTCTTACTGTGTGTCCATCAGTGTGTGTCTGCACCATGATATACTGGTGTACATTATGACATCCCCCTTTTTTAAAAAAAATGTATGTTTGTGCAATAAATAACGTGTGGTGATAATGTTCCTAACTACGTGTGGGGTGCGAAGACATATTTACAGGACTATGTACATAAGAACTAAGCTATTTACAAGGGAAGGTGCCTGGTGCTGAGAAGCAGTATGCAACAAGAGTAACGAGATCAACATTATATACAAACCAGGAAAACGATCAAATAAAGCAACAAAACAATTCAGAGAGTCCATAAATTCGGAAAGTTCATAAATTTAGTCTCTGAGGTGGGTGACGAATTCTGGTTGACTGTAAGGGTGGCACACCACTCATTGTCCAGATCGATGCTGTGTACTGGTAAAGGCTGGATTCTTTGCTTCGGGGACACCCTGTTTTTCGTAATGATACCGACTCGAAAAGGTGCCTTCGGGTCCTTGGTGTCAATATCAAGGAGCAGGTCCGAATCGGGCTCGGTGACCGTGGGTTGAATGGCCCGGACATCCCTGAGAGGCTGGCTGGAGCGACGAGAGTTGGCAGGCTGAGCTGATCTGCATAAAGCAGCATAGTGGCCAAGTTTGCCACATTGCAGGCATCGTCGGGATTTGGCAGGACACTGCCGCTTTAAATGGGCGGAGCCACAGTTACCGCACGTTGTAGCGTCAGTACGCTCGCTGCGCCACCGCGCATGCACAATGTGATCGTACGTGGTACGCACCTGCGCAGTACGTTCGTCGACGTCGCCGTCCCCTCGTTCGGTGCGCACAAGCGCGGGAGTCCGCGAAAAGCGCCCAAAATGGCCGCCCTCATCCGGGCTGAGGCCCTGGAGTAGCTTGATTGCTTGGACCCGTTCTGCCTCGTGGGGACTTTGCCGCGCCGTTTCAGCCGCTTGGATGTGGGAATACCGACTCGTGGCGTGTCCATGTAGCACACAGGTCTCGATGGCAATCGTTAGGGTGAGCTGCTTTACCTTGAGGAGCTGCTGGCGTAGGGGGTCCGACTGAACACCAAAAACGATCTGGTCGCGTATCATGGAGTCGGAGGTGGACCCGTAATTACAGGACTGCGCAAGGAAGCGAAGGTGGGTGAGAAAGGACTAGAAAGGTTCATCCTTACCCTGAAAACGCTGTTGGAAGACATAGTGCTTGAAACTTTCATTCACCTCGATGTTGCAGTGACTGTTAAACTTGAGGAGGACCGTCTTAAATTTTGATTTATCTTCACCATCGGCAACGGTGAGAGAATTGAAGATGTGGATGGCATGGTCCCCAGCTGTGGAGAGGAAGAGAGCAATCTTCCTGGCGTCTGAGGCAGCTTCCAGGTCTGTGGCATCAAGGTAGAGTTGGAAGTGCTGTTTGAATATCTTCCAGTTGGACCCCAGGTTGCCGGTGATGCGGAGCGGCGGCGGCGGGCGGACACTGTCCATGTTGCAGGATGGCTGTAGACTGGTGGAAGGCAGATCACTTGCAGGTAGGCCTAAGAAGTTCTAATTTCCATCCCTCAACTACTGATACCATGATGTGTTGGGTGCTCTGGATCCGTGGAACACATACAGGCTGCCAACACTTAAAATAGTACAACACTATTTTATTAAACTATAAACTGTTGAACATACTTTCACTGTGGGTTAACATGATGTTAGATTAAACTAAAGACCTATGCCTATCCTAACCAGTCTCTGCACTCAGCACATGGTGAAGATCTGTGCTGTAAGCTGTAGCACATGTATACAGCTTCATGGGCAGCACGGTAGCATTGTGGATAGCACAATCGCTTCACAGCTCCAGGGTCCCAGGTTCGATTCCGGCTTGGGTCACTGTCTGTGCGGAGTCTGCACATCCTCCCCGTGTGTGCGTGGGTTTCCTCCGGGTACTCCGGTTTCCTCCCACAGTCCAAAGATGTGCAGGTTAGGTGGATTGGCCATGATAAATTGCCCTTAGTGTCCAAAATTGCCCTTCGTGTTGGGTGGGGTTACTGGGTTATGGGGATAAGGTGGAGGTGTTGACCTTGGAAAGAGGGTGCTCCTTCCAAGAGCCGGTGCAGACTCGATGGGCCGAATGGCCTCCTTCCGCACTGTAAATTCTATGTAAGCATCCGCTAACAGCCCAATATCTAGACTCCAGTGTGGGCGCTGGGACATTCCCGTGTCTGCCCATAGGTCTATCCAGGGTGGTGCATTATTTGAGACCACAATTGTTGAGTACTCAGTGTCCTCAACCCCTTCTAACAGTGTTTTATTCTGCATGAAGAAATCTATCCTGGAGTACGCCTTATGTACATGGGAGTAGAATGACTATTCCCTGCTCCTTGGTCTCTCAAATCTTCACGGATCCACCCCTCCCATGCACTCCATGAACCCCCACAGTTCCTTTGCCATTGCTGATAGCTTCCCCGATTCGACCGGTCCAACCTCGGGTCCAGAACCGTATTAAAGTCACCCCCATGATCAGCCGTTGCAAGTCAAGGTCTGGGATCTTCCCCAGAACATTCCTGATAAATGCAACATCATCCCAGTTTGGGGCATATATATTCACCACTGCCATTCCCTCTAGCTTCCTGCTAACCATAATAAATCTGCCTCCCGGGTCTACCTCTATCCTCCCCACCTCGAATGTCACCCTTTTATTAATCAGGATAGCCACCCCCCTTGTTTTAAAGCCCAGTCCTGAATGAAACACTTGCCCGACCCTCCCTTCTTTAATCTAATTTGGTCTCCCAGCTTCAAGTGTGTCTCCTGTAACATAACCACGTCTGCTTTTAACTGTCTCAGGTGTACGAACACACGAGCTCTCTTAACCGGCCCGTTCAGTCCACGAACATTCCATGTAACCAGTCTGGTCGCGGGGGGGGGGGGGGGCGGGCTTTTGCCCCCCCCCCCCTCCCCTGTCGGTCATGCATGGCCTTTCCTCGGCCAGCTCCTGGCCCGTGTCCGGACCTCATTTGATCCGCCCCTCGGCGGCGACCGCCATCTGATCTCCATCTCCAGTCTCCTAACTGTCCCTTACCCATCAGCAGTACCCCACCTCCCGCTCCCATCTCCCCCCCCCCCTCGACTTCGTATTTCCTCAGCTCTCCCCCCACTTTGTTCCCGAGGACCAGCTCTCCAGCGAACTCAGCATCTCCCACCCTCTGGCGTCACAAAGCCTGCCGACTGCCAGATTCTATCAGACCTAGCAATAACACAAGCACTCAACACAGTAACAACAATCCCAAAAAGCACACAAACCATCCCCCAACGCGCAGGCAATGAAGCAAACCCCTCCCCCTTTAACTGATTCTTATCAGTCTCATCACCTTCAAACAGAATCAAACACAAAAGAAGAAGCTTCAAGCAGCTGAAGCAAAATTATGCCGGCAAGAATCAACCATCTTTCTAAAAGAAAGGAAAACACCCCATCGCAACTTAAAGGTCTTATACATAAAACAATAAATCAAAATCAAATTACACAAGAAGAAGAGGAAGAGGAAAAAAAAACCTTTCTTCCCGAACATCACGACTTAACTCACAGAATTAAAAAGGCTGAAATTTTAAACAAGCAGAACAGAACACAGAACCATGTTTCTCACCTCCCGCCACCCTGTCCCTTCCCCCAAACTCAGACCACCACAGTTAGAATTTAAAAGTCTTTAAACCAGATTATTGTCTTTCATAAAAGTAGCCACCTCTTCCGGAGAATTAAATTACAGCTTCCGGTTCTTGTAGGTCACCCAACGACGCTCCGGGTATAACAGTCCAAATTTAATGTCTTTCTCAAACAAGGCCACCTTAACTTTGTTGAAACTTGCTCTCCTCTTTGGGAGTTCTGGTCCCCAGTCTTGGTACACCCGGATCTCTGATTCTTCCCACATGTACCGTTTCATCTGCCTGGCCCACTTTGTGATACGCTCCTTGTTGAGGAATTGATGTAGCCTCACCACCATGGCCCTCGGGGGCTCACGACCCTGGGGCTTACGTACGAGCACCCTATGTGCCCGGTCCACCTCCAGCGGCTTGTCAAACATATTGGCCCCAACCATCTCCTGCAACATCTTCCCCACATACGCTCCCGGATATGATCCATCCTTCCCCTCTGGCAGCCCGACGATTCGGATATTTTGCCTGCGAGACCGGTTCTCCAAGTGTTCTACTTTATCTAGCAGTCGTTTCTGGCTGTCCTGCAGTATGCTAATTTCCAAAGCCATTGCAGTGGACTCCTCCTCTCGTTCAGTCGCCAGCTCCTGCAACTTTAGAATCTCCTGTCCCTGCGTCGTCATTTTCTCCTGCACCCGGTCAACCACCTCCTTAATCGAGGCTCTCATCTGGGTTATGTCTTCTGTACACTCCTTGTGATGCCGGGCGATCTTCTCATCCAGGTACACGACCCATTGCTCCATCGACCAGTGAGCTGGCGTGGACACGCTTTGTCTCGTTACCATTGTGCTCTCTGACCTCTGATTCCTGCTTTCACTCATCTTTTGGTTTCTCCTTTTTCGACTCTTATTTGGACACGTTTCCATAAATTGAGGGTCACCTCCTTTTCCTCTCCCTTCAATCAACTTAGTTGAGAAATTTTCTGAAAAATCCGGCTTAAACAACACATTAAAAAAAAACACTAAGGGTGAGAGCTGCTGAATGTGCGACCGTTCACTTCATGGTCACCACCGGAGGTCCCCCCCACCGATTCTTTTCATGAATCTCCCGCGGATTCGCTGTTCGAGCCGGCACTTAGCCGCAGGAATGGAGAATACAGCCCGTTACGTCTGATGCCAACATTTATCCCTTAATCTGTAGGACTGAAACAAATGATTTTGTCATAATCACATTGTTGTTTCTGGGAGCTTGGTTCTGTGTAAATTGTCTGACACATCTCCCAGATTCCAACAGTGATAACCCAGGTTGTTTTATTCAAATTTAGCCAGTGGGGAATTGATGGATTGGAGAAAATCGAACGGCCATCCAATCTGGTTAATTCTACGCTAAGTGAGGTAAATTTAAAATTACTCTCCATGTTTCAAAAATATGTTGTTGCTTGTGAAAGCATTTGAAATTTCAGAGGCCATGACCAGTGCTCTACAAATACCTTTCATTCTCTTCTAATTCGGTGGAAGCAAAGGTGGGGACTTGTTTTTTCTTAAGTCGCTCATGGAATGTGAGCATCCCTGACAAGGCCATCAAAGACTGTCTATCCCTAATTGTCCATGAGAGCATGGTGCTGAGCTGCCTTCTTGCACCATTGCAGTCCATGTGGCGCAGGTACACCCATGGTGCTATTAGGAAGGCAGTTCCAGAATGTTGACCCAGAGACAGTGTTTCATTAGTTGAGGGAGGGAAGTTACTGCTAATCAGCAGGAAGTTTCCTTGCCCACATTTGACCTTACGTCATGACATATCATTGCATCTGAGTTTAATGGTGAGGATTTCCCAGGGCCATTGCTTCCTAACTGTATACCTCATTATTGCCACCTCTAGTGGGTCTGTCCTGGAGTATTGAAGGAGGAGGGTGGATATTGTCCCCAAGGTATAACTCGGTAAGTATGACTGTCAGGCTGTTGCATGCCTGGTTTGTGGGACAGCTCTCCAAAGTTTGGAGAGTAGCGGTGAATATATATTTTCTGGGCCGAAGGAAGGTTTGTAGACCCATAATCAGAATGTGCCTTGAAGCAGAAGACTCGAGCTGAAACAGTAGCTTGTCAGGACATTGTACGCCCTGGTTTAACATTTGGAGAGGAGAAGCTGAGTGAATCTTAGGAACTGGTTTTGGAGGATGTTGGTTCATTTGGCTGACTGGTAATTGGTGGGTTGGCCAGGAACAGTGTTCTGCCTGACAACAGTCAGTGATAGGTTCCTGCTTGATGTTTTCTGGAAGAATTTGACAGAAGTGTTTAGAACTCAGAAGGAGAAGGAAACCAAGCTCTCTTTCTCTTGCTTGCCAAAGTGGAAGAACTACTTTATTGTACTAAAACCAGTGGGTGCCTGGCATATCTTTGCCCTAAACGTAAAATGATCTTGAATCAACAAAGGAGACAACCTTGCCAGAGAACACCATCTCAAAATGAGAAGGAAGAAGTACCAAAACAAAAGCTTGAACTTCAGAAAAGCACTAACTCAAAGTTATCCGAATGCATCAACGATCCTTATCCTTTTGTTTTATTAATAATTTAGTTCTTCTCAACCACCCTTTCCCATCATTGTTTGTCTGTATGTGTGCGTGTGTATATAGAGAGTGGTGATGGTTAGGAAGAGGGTGGTGGGCGGGGAGTTGGTGGGAAAGAGGTATTAGATAGTTATTTTTTTCTGGCAGTTTAATTATAATTACTGTTAATAATAAAAGGATACTGGTGTTTAAATTTACAAACCTGGTGACTGTGGTCAATTTTATATAAACAGGTATTAATATAAAATCTAATTTCACCTATGTTGCGACTCCGGATCACGTGGAATTGACCGCGCACTAGCCCAGGGTGTTCTAACAGTACCCCCTCAGACCTCCCATGCATTCTCCACATCTCTATGCACCCTCCACATCTCTACGCACCCTCCATTCCGCTCATATCCCCATTCTCCTTCATTCCCCCATTTTGTCATATCACCCATGCCCCTGCTACCTTCATATCCCCATGTCCCCTCCAGACCCATTGATACAGTATCCACTCTAGTCAGACCAAATGAGCCCTGCATTGATGCAGGGAGGCCTCTGAATAAAAAAAAGAACATCCATTCATACTCCAAGTGTTTTTTCTGGCATCTAAGATTGCTACTTTTAGAATCACATAGGGCTGTTATCAAACACACAGCCATTGAAACTCCACTTGAAAAAAACTTTCTCCTTTCAAATAGCCATTCACAAGTTCTCTTCAAAACTTTCAATCCAATTATCTGCTCATAAAACTGCCAAGCAAACAAAGCACACAGCCCCCTCTATAGCTGTGTCAACAACCCCTCCTGAATTAAATCCATTACTGGGGTTGGAGCTCAGCCATGCATTAATAAAGAGATTCCACTGCACAACTGAATAAACATACTGTACAAAGCTCAATATAATAGAATCTTTGAAGTTGCATGACTTGATGGCTTTCTTCTAAAGGCCATTCATACAGTATCCACTCTAGTCAGACCAAATGAGCCCTGCATTGATGCAGGGAAGCCTCTGAATAAAAAAAAGCATCCATTCATACTCCAAGTGAAATGGCCCTTTTTCTAAAGGCTCAACAGATGTTGTTTCAATCAAAGAAGACTGGCATTTGTTCAGTTTTTTTCCAATGGAACAATAGATGTCTGGGCATTAAACCAATGTAAAAATGGACTTCCGGTGATGGAGATGTGCTGAGTAGTTGCACATGAGGTGGCTCCCCTTCATTAGACCACAAAATAGGCACTTTTGACTGAATTTAGCCCACAAAAATCAGACTAAAACATCCTCTGCAGGGGCAATAAATAATGTTCTTTGCTTTATTTGTTACTAAACATTCCCTCACGCTCAATGATAACATAGACGGCAAAGATGCTAGGAAGCAGCGGCTCAGGAGGCCGCAGGAACACCAGGAATTGCGACAAGGGACTGGAAGCGGGTCAGCGGATCCACGACGCGAGGGACCCCCGTCTACCCCTAAGAGAGGGAGTCCGGCGAACCGGAAATCGAGTCCCCCATCCCCGCAGGCAATGGATGGAAGATGTTCCTAACCAGGAACTGAAAGTGATGAGGGATGGCATCAAGGCCAAGATAAAGGCGGCAATCAAGGTGGCGGTGGTGCAGCTGCCATGCAGATGGGTCTCGATGGCATCGGAAAGAGGCTGGAAGCCTAGGGCACCACAATGCGGGAGCTGGAAAAAGCATCGACGAGCCAGAGTAACCGAATCTTCGCCCTGCAGGCCGAGATCAAGAGGTTGATGGCGACACAAGGGAGCCTAAAAGGGAAGGTCGCGGACCAGGAGAATCAGTCAAGGCACCTGAACATCTGAATACTGGGCCTACCGGACGGAATCAAAGGCAGGAAGCCAACAGACTATGTGGCCCAAATGGTGGGGAGGGACAGCTTCCCCAAGCCGCTGGAGATCGACAGAGCTCACAGGTCACTCCGACCAAAAGCAAAAGGCGGGGGGGGGAGGGGAGCAGCCGGGGGCGATAATAGCCAAGCTGTACAAGTACCAGCACCGCAAAAGGATCCTTGCTTGGGCTAGACAGACGAAGAAATGCAACTGAGAGGGACATAAAATCAGAGTGTATCAAGATATTGGGGCGGACCTGGCAAAGCCCAGGGCGGAATTTAACCAGGCAGAGGCAGACGAGTTCAACCGCAAGAACGGCTTAGACAGACAGCAAGAGAGGCAGCAATAATAGTCAACAATAGTCCTCAATACCGGTGCCCCGCAAGGCTGCGTACTTAGCCCCCTATTCTACTCCCTGTACACACATGACTGCGTGGCAAAACTTGGTTCCAACTCCATCTACAAGTTTGCTGACGATACAACCATAGTGGGCCGGATCTCAAATAACGACGAGTCCGAATACAGGAGGGACATAGAGAACCTAGCGAAGTGGTGTAACAACAACAATCTCTCCCTCAATGCCAGCAAAACTAAAGAGCTAATCATCGACTTCAGGAAGCAAAGTACTGTACACACCCCTGTCAGCATCAATGGGGCCGAGGTGGAGATGGTTAGCAGTTTCAAATTCCTATGGGTGCACATCACCAAAAATCTGTCCTGGTCCATTCACGTCGACGCTATCACCAAGAAAGCACAACAGTGCTTATACTTCCTCAGGAAACTAAGGAAATTCGGCATGTCCACATTAACCCTTACCAACTTTTACAGATGCACTATAGAAAGCATCCTATCGGGCTGCATCACAGCCTGGTATGGCAACTGCTCGGCCCAGGACCCCAAGGAACTTCAGAGAGTCGTGAATAACGCCCAGTCCATCACTCGAACCTGTCTCCCATCCATGGACTCCATCTACACCTCCCGCTGCCGGGGGAAAGCGGGCTGCATAATCAAGGATCTTTCCCACCCGGCTTACTCACTTTTCCAACTTCTTCCATCGGGCAGGAGATTCAGAAGTCTGAGAACACGCACGAACAGACTCAAAAACAGCTTCTTCCCCACTGTCACCAGACTCCTAACTGACCCTCTTATTGACTGACCTCATTAACACTACACCCTGTATGCTTCAACCGATGCCAATGCTTATGTAGTTACATTGTATATATTGTGTTGCCCTATTATGTATTCTCATGTATTTTCTTGAACTTTGTTTAATTCCCTTTTCTTCCATGTACTGAATGATCTGTTGAGCTGCTTGCAGAAAAATACTTTTCACTGTACCTCGGTACACGTGACAATAAACAAATCCAATCCAATCCAATCCAATGAGGAAGGCAGAGAGCAAGCAAAGAAAATCGATGGACAATTTTACGGAGGACTGCATCACCTCGCTATGAACAGGGGAACCAGCACATAGGAAGGAGGGTGTTGGTCATTTTGGTGAGTGTGCTTTACACTCAATTGGCTCTGTTTTATAACCTTGCTCTAGAGTCGCCAGGTATCTTTATGATACTAACACAAGGTTCAAGTTCAAGTGCTGATAAATAACTCAATACACCAGTTAGTAAGGTTCAAATCAAAACACATTTATTATATACACAGTCAATCGCTACTCATGCATAAATACTACAAAACTAGACTACTTCTACCACTAAAGGCCAATACTTAGCTTTTGGAAAAGGAACCCACTGGGTCAGGGAACAATGGCCTCTCGTTCGATCCTGAGACTGCAGGCTTCCAGCTGGTATGGACTAAGGGTCAGGAGCGCCTATCTCGTAGCGTGCGTTGACTGGACACTTACTTGTTGGTGCAGCTGCTAGGCAAGTCTCTATCAAGGGTTGTTTCGAGCTGCTGGGAGACCCTGTCAAGAAGGACGAGTTGAACTTGGGGACTCTATTTTATAGTCATCAGGGGCTTCGCGCCCTTTTGGGCGGACCCCGTACCTGGCTCCAATTGATTGGATCATGTTCCAATCGATTGGCTTGATTTCCCCAATACTGGGGCTGTTCCCTAATCGCTGGGCGGTCCTTAAGTGTTCATTGGCTTCTTTTGTTTTGGACTCCTGCTGGCGCCGAGGGGTCTGGTTTTACCTCGGTCATCTCTAACTGTTTCTATTGTGCCTGGGAATCGCTCATTAATATGTAGATTACTGCCGGTTTCAGTGCTGTCTGCCTTCTGCAAATCGAATACACAGGAAAACTCTGCAAACTGCTTGTTTTTCTGAGACTGTCCATTTTTCCCTGCATTCTCAGCGAATCTCCATTTTAAGTCGGGAAGTGGCCAACCCAGGTGGCTACAAGGGGGCGAGGGCAGCAGAGCGCAGGGGCGGGTGAGGAGGAGCAGGAAGGGACCCCACAATAGCATGCGCAGAGAGGGGATTAGATCGACCCTGGGAGAGGCCACCTCACAAGCAGGAAGGCTACTGCCAGGAGGCATGAGTGAGAGGGGGATCACGGCGCATCTAGCGGGGGTTGGGGGGGGAGGCAGAGGGGTAGACAAATGAGGGGGCAATGAGAGGGGTTGGGGGATAACAAAACCACACCCCCAAAATGACACGGTGGGAGGGAAGGGCTCTCGAGCTCTCGTTGGCTTCAGCAGGCTTTTCTTGGCAACGTGGAACATGATGGTGCCGCAAACAGTCACTTTGGAGAGTCCCTAAACAAATGGAAACCCTAGAGTACAAGGGCTCACCCACATGGCGTACACACAGTTGGCAGCCATGTTGGGTGGCTTCTGTACTTAGGGAAACCCTGGAGTGCAGGGCCCGGCCTCATGGTAAAAACGGTGACAGCGACCATTTTGATGGCTCCCTAACAAAGAGAAACCCCGGAGTGCAGGGACGCATCCACTAGGTGAGTGTGGTTTATCCGGCAGGAGGAGGGGAACAAAAAAAACCCCCATCAGGATAGTCATCTGGAATATCAGGGGACTCAATGGCCCATTGAAAAGATCCATAGTTCTGGCCCAAAAGTTAAAATTCTAAATTGAGGCAAAGCCAATTTCGAGGGTACTCTGCAAGAACTTTGAAAAGTTGATTGGGCGAGCCTGTTTACAGGCCAGGGGACAGCTGGTAAGTGGGTATCTTTCAAAGTGTGTTAACGAGGGTTCAGGGTGAGCACATTCCTCTTCAAGTGAAGGGTAAGGCTGGGTGAAGTAGGGAATCCTGGATGACTCGGGATATTGAGGCCATGGTCAAAAGGAAGAAGGAGACATATAACATGCATAGGCAGCTGAGATCGAGTGGATCCCTTGAAAAATATAGGGCTTATCGGAGTAGAGTTAAAAGAGAAGTCAGGAGGGCAAAAAGGGGACATGAGATTGCTTTGTCAGATAAGGCAAAGGAAAATCAAAGAGTTTTTACAGGTACTAAAGGGCAAAAGAGTGACTAGGGAGAGGGTAGGGCCGCTGATGGATAAACAAGGTCATCTATGTGCGGATCCAAAAGAGATAGGAAAGGTCCTCAATGAATATTTCTCATCAGTATTTACTGTTGAGAAAGGCACGAATGCTAGGGAAATTGGGGAAATAAAAAGTGATGTCTTGAGGAGTGTACATATTACAGAGAATGAGGTGCTGGAGGTATTAAAGCGTATCAGGTTCGACAAATCCCCGGGACCTGATTAAATATATCCCAGGACATTGTGGGAGGCTAGGGAGGAAACTGCCGGACCCACGGCTGAGATATTTGAATCATCGACAGCCACAGGAGAAGTACCTGAGGATTGGAGGTTAGAAAATGTTGTGCCGAAGGGCTGTAGGATAAACCTGGGAACTACTGACCGGTGAGTCTTACTTCTGTAGTGGGTAAGTTGTTAGAAGGTATTCTGAAGGACAAGATCTACAGGCATTTAGACAGACAAGGGCTAATTAGGGAAAGTCAGCATGGCTTTGCCAGGGGAAAGTCATGTCTCACGAATTTGATTGAGTTTCTTGAAGGGGTAGCCAAGGAGACAGATGAGGGCAGTGCAGTCAATGTTGTCTACATGGACTTTTAACAAGGTACCGCATGATAGGTTGTTGCAACAGGCTAAATCTCACGGAATCCAGGGCAAGATAGCCAATTGGATACAAAATTGGCTTGGCGATCAAAGCCATCAAAGATGGTTGTGGAGGGTTGTTCTTCAAACTGGAGGCCTGTGACCAGCGATGTGCCTCAGGGATTGGTGCTGGGTCCACTGTTATTTGTTTTATATATATATATAAATGATTTGGATGAGAATCCAAGGGGCTGGTTTAGCTCACCAGGCTAAATCGCTGGCTTTTAAAGCAGACCAAGCAGGCCAGCAGCACGGTTCGATTCCCGTACCAGCCTCCCCGGACAGGCGCCGGAATGTGGCGACTAGGGGCTTTTCACAGTAACTTCATTGAAGCCTACTCGTGACAATAAGCAATTTTCATTTCATTTCATGTAGGAGGCATGGTTAGTAAGTTTGCAGATGACACCAAGATTGGTGGCATAGTGGATAATGAAGAAGGTTATGTAAGATTGCAACAAGACCTTGACCAATTGGGCCAGTGGGCCGATGAATGGCAGATGGAGTTTGATTTGGATAAATGTGAGGTGGTGCATTTTGGTAGATCAAATCAGGGCAGGATCTACTCAGTTAATGGTAGGGAGTTGGGGAGAGTTACAGATTGAAGAGAACTAGGAATACAGGTTCATAGCTCCTTGAAAGTGGAGTCACAGGTTGACAGGGTGGTGAAGAAGGCATTCAACATGCTTGGTTTCACTGATCAGAACATTGAATACAGGAGTCGGAACGTCTTGCTGAAGTTGTACAAGACATTAGTAAGGCCACACCTGGAATATTGTGTACAGTTCTGGTCACCCTATTATAGGAAGGATATTGTTAAACTAGAAAGAGTGCAGAAGAGATTTACGAGGATGCTACCAAGACTTGAAGGTCTGAGTTATAAGGAGAGGCTGGATAGGCTGGGACTTTGTTCCCTGCAGCATAGAAGGCTGAGGGGTGATCTTATAGAGCTCTATAAAATAATGAGGGGCATAGATAAGGTAGATTGTCAACATCTTTTCCCAAAGGTAGAGGAGTCTAAAACTAGAGGGCATAGGTTTAAGGTGAGAGGAGAGAGATACATAAGAGACCAGAGGGGAAATGTCTTCACACAGAGGGCAGTGAGCATCTGCAACAGGCTGCCAGAGGCAGTGGTAGAGGCGGGTACAATTTTGTCCTTTAAAAAGCAATTAGACACATGGGCAGGGTGGGTACAGAGGGATATGGGCAAAATGCAAGCAAGTGGGGCGAGCTTAGTGATAGAACCTGGGCGGCATGGACCAGCTGGGCCGAAGGGCCTGTTTCCATGTTATAAACAACCATGGCTATGACCATGAGAGTCTTTGCCCACCTGAAAGGTATGAAAACTGACATTGTCTTCCTCCAAGTGATATACTTGAGAGAGAAAGAACGACTCCAGGTAAGGAAGGGCTGGGTGCGACAGACCTACCATTCATGCTACAGGACGAGAGCTAGGGGTTAGCCATACTGATAAGTAAGAGGATGATGTTTACTGCGACGAGGATGGTTACGGATCCAGGGGGATGGTATGTCCTGGTCAGCGGTGTCCTAAACAGGGCACCCGTAGCCCTTGTCAACGTGTACGCGCCCAACTGGGATGGCACAGAATATGTAAAAAAGACCATGGAGGAAATCCCTGACATAGATATGCACCCAATGATCATGGAGGGGAGACTTTGTGTACCGGACCCATTGACAGACAGGTTGAACACCAGAAGAAGGAAGACGACAGGCATGGCTAGGGAAATGGGAACATTTATGGAACAGATGGAGGCAGTGGCCCCATGGCGGTTCATGTACCCGGGTAAGAAGGAATTCTCATTCTTCTTGCCAGTACACAAGGTCTACACCCATATCGACTTCTTTGCAATGGGGAAATCGGTGCTCCCAGAGATAGTCAGGGCGGAATACTCGTGATTGTAATCTCCGACCACATTCCATACTACATGGGTATGAGGTTGGAGACCGGCCATGCCCAACGCCCCACATGGAGGTTGGACATGACCCTGTTGACCGACATGGTCTTCTACCAGAAAATATCACAGGCCATAGGTGAGTATGTTACGAACACTTGGAACAGGGAAGTCTCACCTTCCATGTTCTGGAGGGCACTGAAGACTGTGATACGAGGAAAGGTTATTGCCTACAAAGCTCGCAGAGACAAGGGAGAGAGGGTGGCCAGGCAACAACTGATCAACTCCATTTTGGAGGCTGACAGACAGTGCTCCGAGGCCCCGGCCATGGAGCTTCTGGCGGAGAGGGAAAGCTACAAATGGCCTTTAACCTGCTGTCCACCAGGAAAGCAGTACACCAACTGCGCTAGACATGGGGGACCTTCTACGAATGCAGAAAGAAGGCTGGCTGCCTATTGGCTCACCAGCTGAGAAAGCAGGCAGCCACGAGGGAAACAGCACAGGTAAAGGAAAGTGGAGGCAGACTGGTATACGAACCAAAAAAGGTCAATGAAGCATTCGAGACCTTCTACCAGGGACTGGACGCCTCCGAACACCCCAACGGGCACTCGGGATGAAACAGTTCCTCGAGGGACTGGATATGCCAGTCGTGAGAGACGACAGACAGAGGGAGCTGGAAGCACCAGCACCACTGGAGAGACCATGGAGACCATCAGCTCCATGCAGGCAACGAAGGCACAAGGTCCTGACTGGTTCCCGGCAGACGCCTCTAAAGAATCTGCGCCGGCTCTTGGCCGCACCTGGGGAGATATTTGCAGGCTCGCTAACAAGGGGCACCCTATCTCCAACGCTAACACAGGCCAGCGTATCACTGATACCCAAAAAAGACAAAGACCCAACAGATTGAGGATCATACAGGCCAATATCGCAGCTCAATGTAGAAGCAAAAATACTTGCGAGCGTCCTGGCTAAGTGGCTCAACAACTGCATACCAGAGGTGGTCACAGGGGACCAGACAGGCTTTGTTAAGGGTAGACAGCTAACTGCTGAATGTGATAATGACCCCATCCAGGGAGAAAATACCAGCGGTGATTGTCTCCCTGGACGCAGAAAAGCCCTTTGACAGAGTCGACTGGAAATACCTCATTGAAGTACTAGAGCGGTTTGGGCTGCGGACAGGGTTCACCGCCTGGGTAAAGCTCCTGTACAACACCCCCAAAATGAGCATATGAACCAACTCCACCAGCTCGGAATACTTCCAGTTGCACAGAGGCACCAGATAGGATACTCGCGGACCCTGCTCTTAATCGCCCTGGCAATTAGAACATAGAACAGTACAGCACAGAACAGGCCATCCGGCTCTCGATGTTGTGCCGAGCATTGTCCAAAACCAAGATCAAGCTATCCCACTCCCTGTCTTTCTGGTGTGCTTCATAGGCCTATCCAATAACCACTTGAAAGTTCCTAAAGTGTCCGACTCCACTATCACAGCAGGCAGTCCATTCCACACCCTAACCACTCTCTGAGTAAAGAACCTACCTCGGATATCCCTCCTATATCTCCCACCCTGAACCTTATAGTTATGCCCTTATAACAGCTACATCCACCCGAGGAAATAGTCTCTGAATGTCCACTCTATCTATCCCCCGATCATCTTATAAACTTCTATTACGTCGCCTCTCGTCCTCCTCCGCTCCAAAGAGAAAAGCCTCAACCTCAACCTTTCCTCATAAGACCTATCCTGCAAACCAGGCAGCATCCTGGTAAATCTCCTTTGCACCCTTTCCAATGCTTCCACATCCTTCCTATAGTGAGGTGACCAGAACTGCACACAATACTCCAAATGTGGTCTCACCAGGGCCATGTACAGTTGCAGCATAACTCCGCGGCTCTTAAACTCAAGCCCCTTGTTAATAAACACTAACACACTATAGTCCTTCTTCACGGCTCTATCCACTTGAGTGGCAACCTTCAGAGATCTGTGGAGATGAACTCGAAGATCTCTCTGTTCCTCCACATTCCTCAGAACCCTGCCGTTGACCCTGTAATCCGCATTCAAATTTTTTCTACCAAAATGAATCACCTAGCATTTATCAGGGTTAAACTCCATCTGCCATTTTTCGGCCCAGCTCTGCATCCTATCAATGTCACATTTCAGCCTACAACAGCCCTCCACCTCATCCACTACTCCACCAATCTTGGTGTCATCAGCAAATTTACTGACCCACCCATCAGCCTTCTCCGCCAAGTCATTGATAAAAATCACAAATAGCAGAGGACCCAGCACTGATCCCTGTGGTACACCACTGGTAACTGGTCTCCAGTCTGAAAATTTTACATCCACCACCACCCTCTGTCTTCTATGTGATAGCCAGTTACTTATCCAATTGGCCAAATTTCCCTCCATCCCACACCTCCTTACTTTCTTCATCAGCCGACCATGGGGAACCTTATCAAACGCCTTACTAAAATCCATGTACACGACATCAACTGCTCTACCTTCATTACACACTTAGTTACCTCCTCAAAGAATTCAATCAAATTTGTGATTGATTACGAATCTGTGTTGACTATCCCGGATTAAGCTGCATCTTTCCAAATGATGTGGCGATGCCGCGTTGGACTGGGGTGAGCACGGTAAGAAGTCTTACAACATCAGGTTAAAGTCCAACAGGTTTGTTTCAAACACGAGCTTTCGGAGCACTGCTCCTTCCTCAGGTGAATGGAGAGGTATTTATATAGACAAAGTCAGAGATGCCAGACAATGCTTGGGGGTAATCAAATCATTACAGATCCAGAGATAGGGGGTGATGCCAGGGTAATGAGGTGCGAATTGTCTCAAGCCAGGACAGTTGGTAGGATTTTGCAATTCACACCTCTTTAACCTGGGATCATCCCCTATCTCTTGATCTGTAATGATTACTGTGTTCTTTCCAAATAGTCATAAATCCTATCCTTCAGGACCTTTTCCATTAACTTACCGACCACCGAAGTAAGACTAACTGGCCTATAATTACAAGGATCATTCCTATTCCCTTTCTTGAACAGAGGAACAACATTCGCCACTCTCCAGTCCTCTGGCACTATCTCCGTGGACAGTGAGGACCCAAAGATCAAAGCCAAAGGCTCTGCAATCTCATCCCTTGCCGCCCAAAGAATCCTTGCATACATCCCATCTGCCCCAGGGGACTTGTCGACCCTAAGGTTTTTCAAAATTGCTAATACATCCTTCCTCAGAACATCTACCTCCTACAGCCTAGCCGCCTGTATCACACTCTCATCCTCAAAAACAGGGCCCCTCTCCTTGGTGAGCACTGAAGAAAAGTATTCATTCAACGCCCCTCCAATTTCTTCTGGCTCCATGCACAAGTTCCCACTACTGTCCTTGACCGGCCCTACCCTAACCCTGGTCATTCTTTTATTTCTCACATAAGAGTAAAAAGCCTTGGGGTTTTCCTTGATCCGACCAGCCAAGGACTTCTCATGCCCCCTCCTAGCTCTCCTGAGCCCTTTTTTTCAGCTCATTCCTTGCTACCTTGTAACCCTCAAGCAACCCAACTGAACCTTGTTTTCTCATCCTTACATACTCTTCCTTTTTCCTCTTGACAAGACATTCAACTTCTTTTGTGAACCATGGTTCCCTCACACAGCCATTTCCTCCCTGCCTGACAGGGACATACCTATCAAGGACACATAGTATTTGTTCCTTGAACAAGCTCCACTTTTCATTTGTGCCTTTCCCTGACAGTTTCTGTTCCCATCTTATGCTCCCTAATTCTTGCCTAATCGCATCATAAATACCCCTCCCCCAATTATAAACCTTGCCCTGCCATAGGCCCTATCCCTCTCCATTGCAATAGTGAAAGACACTGAATTGTGGACACTATCTCCAAAGTGCTCTCCCAAAAACAAATCTAACACTTGGCCCGGTTCATTACCCAGTACCAAATCCAATGTGGCCCCACCTCTTGTCGGCCTATCCACATATTGTGTCAGGAAACCCTCCTGCACACACTGTACAAAAACTGCCCCATCCAAACTGTTTGACCTATAGAGGTTCCAATCAATATTTGGAAAGTTAAAGTCACCCATGACAACTACCCTGAGACCGCCACACCTATCCATACCCTGTTTTGCAATTTCTTCCTCCACATCTCTATTACTATTTGGGGCCTATAGAAAACTCTAAACAACGTGACCGCTCCTTTCCTATTTCTAACTTCGGCCCATATTACCTCAGTAGGCAGATCCCCTTCGAACTGCCTTTCTGCAGCTGTTAAACTATCTTGATTAACAATGCTACTCCTCCACCTCTTTTACCACCTTCCCTACTCTTACTGAAACACCTATACCCCAGAACCTCCAACAACCATTCCTGTCTCTGTTCTAACCATGTCTCCGTAATGGCGACAACATCGTAGTCACAAGTAGCAATCCACGCTCCAAGTTCACCTACCTTATTCCGGATGCTCCTTGCATTGAAGTAGACTTTCAACCCACCTTCCTGTCTGCCGGTACACTCCTGCGACCTTGATACCCTCCTCAGTACCTCACTACTCTCAACACCAGCTTCTGGACTACAGCTCGTTTGCCCATCTCCCTGACAAATTAGTTTAAACCCCCCCGAAGAGCCGTAGCAAGTTTCCCTCCCAGAATATTGGTGCCCCTCTGGTTCAGGTGCAAACCGTTCTGTCTGTTCAGGTCCCACCTTCCCCAGAATGTGCTCCAATTATCCACGTAACTGAAACCCTCCCTCCTACACCATCCCTGCGGCCAGGTGTTTATCTGCACTCACTCCCTGTTCCTCACTTCGCCAGCACGTGGCACCGGCAACAAACCAGAGATGACAACATGGTTTATCCTGGCTCTCAGCTTCCACCCTAGCTCCCTAAATTCCTGTTTTAAATCCCCATCCTTACTCTTACCTATGTCATTGGTACCCTACTCCTTAAGGATTCTGAAAACACGGTCCGAGACGTCACGGAACCTGGCACCCGGGAGGCAACATACCATCCGTGAGTCTCTTTCGTTGCCACAGAACCGTCTATCTGTCCCTCTAACTATCGAGTCCCCAATAACTATTGCTCTACTGCTCTCCCTCCTTCCCTTCTGAGCCACAGGGACAGATCAGTGCTGGAGATCCGTTCACCGTGGCTTACCCCTGGTAGATCATCCCCCTCAACAGTATCCAAAGCGGTATATTTGTTACTGAAGGGAACGACCACAGAGGATCCCTGCACTGACTGCTTCCTCCCAGCCCCTCTCACCGTCACCCATCTATCTTGATTCTTCGGAGTAACTACATCCCTGAAGCTTCTATCTATGACCACCTCTGCCTCCTGAATGATCCGAAGTTCATCCAGCTCCAGCTCCAGTTCACTAACGCGGTTTCTGTGGAGCTGGAGATGGGTGCACTTCCCACAGGTGAAATCAGCAGGGACACTGACGGCGTCCCTCACCTCAAACTTTCTGCAGGAGGAACATTGCACTGCCTTCCCTGCCATCCCCTCGAGATAAAACAAGACAAAGAAAGAAAGAGCTTACCTGTAATTCACTCTACCCCTTAGGTTAGAGGAGGTGGAAGGGTGGGGGACACTACAAGTGTAGTGTCTAGGGTTTAGGAACCGCCCAACTTAAATACAGTAGTCCCCCGTTATACCGCGCTCCGCAATGCCGCGGTTCGCGATATATGGCGGGGGGGCTTATGGACCCCAACTGTCAGATTCCCTCTCCGGATCAAAGTGAGCCGGCCGCTGAAGTTGACACTGCCGGCTGATTGGAGGGCGATTCAGTGAGAGAGGAGCAGCTCACACAGCGTCCGGAAGTGGATAGTGCAGAGCTACAGCTACCTCAACCCTGCACAGCAGACAGGTTCTTTAAACCGGTGGCGGTCAGAACATATTTTTGAAAGGCAATCCTTTCCTCCAGTTTGGTGAAACCCACCAGAGTTCCTGGTAAGTTTCTGTGGGTTTCCCTCTGGAATAACTCCCAGCCTCATTCTGTGGCAATCAGAGAGCTTGTTTTAATTAGATCCACGATGGGGGTTTTAAATTAATTTTAAAATCTATGCATGCGCTTCCCATTGTGAGTCTACGGGGGTCTGACCTCTCCCCCGCCCCCCGGAGACTCACAATGGGAAGCGCATGCATAGATTTTTAAATAAATTTAAAACCCCCATCGTGGATATCCGCGGCTCGGATGGTGGCTGTCTTGGACCCCAACACCCGCGTTATAACGGGGGACTACTGTACAGGTAAAAATAAAACACTTAACCAGCAACCACTGCGCCGCGCACGAGAACTGATCAGCTGATATGGGCCTGCGCAAACAATTTAAATCTTTACTACTTACCCAGCAGTCATTCTGTCCTCACTCCGACCGGATTTACTCCCCTTCTCAGTAAGCATTCACTCAGCAACCACTGCGCCCCGCACAATAACACCTCAGGGAAAAGAAAAACTACTTACCAGTCACCAGCCAATCACTTACCTGCAGGCTGTGACGTCATGGTTCAACTTCTTTCGACTGCTACCTGCCACTGGCAATTGAGCCTCTGGCAATTGCCCTCAGTGCGGCAAGAAGATAGAAGGGAATCCGAAGAGGAGACAGAGAGCTCAGAGCCTCACTCTATGCAGATGACCTGCTCCTCTATATCTCGGGCCCGCAAAGTGGCATGAAAGGAATCACAAAGCTCCTGGGAGAAATCGGAGCTTCACGGACTACAAACTCAACCTGGGCAAAAGTGAAGTATTCCCGGTGAACCCAAGAAGGGGAGGGACAGAGTTAATAATTAATAATCTTTATTGTCATAAGTAGGCTTACATTAACACTGCAATGAAGTTACTGTGAAAAGCCCCTCGTCACCACACTCCGGCGCCTGTTCGGGTACACTGAGGGAGAATTCAGAATGTCCAATTCACCTAACAGCACGTCTTTTGGGATTTGTGGGAGGAAACTGGAGTACCCGGAGGAAATCCACGCAGACACGGGGAGAACGTGCAGACTCCACACAGCCAATGACCCAAGCTGGGAATCGAACCTGGGACCCTGGAGCTGTGAAGCAACAGTGCAACCCACCTTGCTACCGTGCTGCCGAGTTGGAGGGACTACCATTTAAACAAGCCCAAAACAAATTCCGCTACCTGGGGATCCAGATTGCCTATAACTGGACACGGATCCACAAGTGGAAACTGACCAGTCTAAAGACCATCTCACCAGTATGAAGTCTAAAAGGACCCAGAGATGGGTTACACTCCTGCTCTCCCTGGCGGGGAGGGTACAGATAGTCAAGATGAACGTACTGCCCAGGTTCCTCTTCTTGACAGGTCCGTGCTTCCATCCCCACCAACAAAACACTCAACAAGGTTGGTAGCTACCCAGAGAATTTGGAAACCAGCTGAGGCAACACTTTGGTCTGAGAGAAATGTCTGTAACAGCCATAGGTTCACACCAGCCACGCTTGACGCCACCTTTAAGAGGTGGAGACAGGATTGGGGGGGGGGGGGGGGGGGGCATTGACGGTTAGGGACTTTTACAGTGAGGACAGACTAGCGACCCTGGAAGAACTGATGGAGAGACTGGAACTACCAAACAAAACAAACTCTGACGTCTACAGGTGCCCACCATGCTGCTGATCAACAGCACCACCCACAGCTGAAGACTGGCTGGCAGACTGTCAGAGTTTCTCCACCTGCAGAAGATCAAGTTCACTATCCGAGAGTCAGTGGATGGCTTCCACAAAGCATGGAGGCCATTCACCTACTTGTTCCAGAACCTGTTCAAGGCCAACAGCAGGTAGAGCACAAATTTCAAAAGTACGTAATTGGTTGTAAAGTGCTTTGGGGCATTTTGAGTTTGTGAAATATGATATAAAAATGTGAGTCCTTCCTGCCGTTACATGTTAATAGACTGGGGCAGTTTTCTTGAGGCCTATGTTTAGTCCCACATAACATTCACTTCACACAGGCACAGACCCAGGAGGATCTCCCCATTAGTGCCTTACAACATGGTCAACCCGTTCATGGTGAGCCAATCAGTTGTAAAAACCATCATCAAGACGAATATGGCAGTAATAACTGCTGCCACCCACATCCCAGGAACAAGTCATGTTGTATTCGTATTGCTCTGTGCTCTGTTACTTTAGAAGCATGAGTTCTTGGCACAACTGGTTCTTGTGCTGAATCCTGAATATTCCTGTGGGTTTCTCCAACGAAAGACTCCATTAACTATTTCCTCTGTCCAAGTACTAATAAACTGCCTTTTGCAACAGATGGTTTCCATTTGCTTCCATTAGCTCAGCCGTTAAAGTTATTTATAACACAGTTTTGGCTCGCACTATGTTTGAGGCCCCGAACACATTGTACAGAGCCAGGCCAAGCAGACGTGAAAGGTGAACGAGCCAACACCATTCCCCAAGCAGCAAACCAGGCCCCTTTGAAAGCACTTTCCTGGAGTCTACATCAACTAAAGTCTCCCCTTGATGAGTCAGAAGATTGTGGGTGGGATTTTCCAGCCCCCCCCCTCCCATTGGATCATCCGGTCTCACCGAAAGTCAGTAGACTTTGGCTTCACCATCACATCCCCCATGCCACCTTCTGCCAGAGCGGGACCACAAAATTCCGGCCTGCATCCCACGCTGGAGACAGAATGGGGGATGACAATTGACTTTAGCACTGCGGGATTGCCTCACTCTCAGAAGTGCTGTCTTTATGATGGTGATTGAGTGCAGCACAATGGGAGTGCTCCACTGTCAGAGGTACCGGGACATTAAATTGTGCACCTTGTGAAAAATGAAATTGCTTATTGTCACGAGTAGGCTTCAAAGAAGTTACTGTGAAAAAACTTGTGCAGGATACTCCATTTTGCAGACTATGTTCTCCCTCCAGAGTAGAATCATTTCTGGTCTGCACGGTTGCTAGGAGCCCCAAGACCGATTCACACTCCTTTGTCAAGCAAGTTTATGCCTGGCGGGGAGCCCCTCGGATTGCATTCAGAATCCCACAATCTGCTCAAAATGGCAGCCCGATACTGAGGCCCAGTGCCGGCCACCTTCTCCCATCCCCACCCCCACAATGCAAATCCTGCCCCCCTCCTCCCGCTGTCTCGAGGGGCATCCTCCACTCCTACCACCACAAAGGTTGCTGGCCTCCCACCCACAGCACACATACAGAAGGGTAACCCGACCCCCCACCAGTCCCCCCTCAGACCCCAATATCAGACCCTCCATATCTGACACCTCCCCATATCAGAGACTCCCAACAGACCTCCATATCAGAGACCCCCCTATGGCAGAGACCCCTCCAGATCAGACCCCACCATATCAGAGATCCCATATCAGAGACTCTTTCAAAGACCCCCCAATATCAGAGACCCTCATATCAGATACCACCCCATCAGTCACCATTGATAATAATAATCGCTTATTGTCACAAGTAGGCTTCAATAAAGTTACTGTGAAAAGCCCCTAGTCGCCACATTCCAGTGCCTGTTCGGGGAGGCCGGTACGAGAATTGAACCCGCGCTGCTGACCTTGTTCTGCATTATAACTCCTGATCTGGAGGTGTCTCCGTTACGGAGGGGTCTCTGATACGGAGGGGGGTCTCTGAAATGGAGGGGGGTCTCTGAAATGGAGGGGGGTCTCTGAAATGGAGGGGGGTCTCTGAAATGGAGGGGGGTCTCTGAAATGGAGGGGTCTCTGATACGGAGAGGATCTCTGATACAGAGGGGGCCTCTGATACAGAGGGGTCTCTGATACGGAGAGGATCTCTGATACAGAGGGGGTCTCTGATACAGAGGAGGTCTCCGATACGGAGGGGTCTCTGATACTGAGGGGTCTCTGATACGGAGGGGTCTCTGATACGGAGGGGTCTCTGATACGGAGGGGTCTCTGATACGGAGGGGTCTCTGATACGGAGGGGTCTCTGATACGGAGGGGTCTCTGATACGGAGGGGTCTCTGATACGGAAGGGTCTCTGATACGGAAGGGTCTCTGATACGGAAGGGTCTCTGATACGGAGGGGTCTCTGATACGGAAGGGTCTCTGATACGGAAGGGTCTCTGATACGGAGGGGGTCTCTGATACGGAGGGGGTCTCTGATACGGAGGGGGTCTCTGATACAGAGGGGGTCTCTGATACAGAGGGGGTCTCTGATACAGAGGGGGTCTCTGATACAGAGGGGGTCTCTGATACAGAGGGGGTCTCTGATACAGAGGGGTCTCTGATACGGAGAGGATTTCTGATACGGAGAGGATCTCTGATACAGAGGGGGCCTCTGATACGGAAGGGTCTCTGATACGGAAGGGTCTCTGATACGGAAGGGTCTCTGATACGGAGGGGTCTCTGATACGGAGAGGATCTCTGATACAGAGGGGGTCTCTGATACGGAGGGGGTCTCTGATACGGAGGGGTCTCTGATACGGAGGGGGTCTCTGATACGGAGGGGGTCTCTGATACAGAGGGGTCTCTGATACAGAGGGGTCTCTGATACAGAGGGGTCTGATGCGGGGTTCCGGGGTGGGGTGGTCAAGATTGTGGGGCAAGGGGATTCCAATGGACTGACCCTCTTGGCCCATCGGGAGGTCTACGGCATCAGGGCCACGCTGGGAAATACTTGGACCAATCCACGCCCACGTGAATCCCAGCCAGAGGGCCAGAGAATCACAGAGGCACGGTGACCCGGGAGTCTGGCCCGTTAATCAGATTCAATGGGTTCAATGACCCATTTGCATCCTCCCACTGGCTCGATGCGTGTAGCTCGCTGTTGGTGCCAGTGAGATCGAAATGAGATGCACCATCATATGGAGAAGCCCGCTACTGGTGGCGATTGGTAGAGAATCCACCCCTTCCTTCACGCAAATTCTCTACTGCATTTCCTACATTTCAACAATGAATACACCTCACTGGCATAAAGCCGTTTTTAGACAGTCCGGTGATTAGGAAAGATGCTGTATATAAAGACTAGTTCTTTCTTTCGCCTCGACTCTGCTGTGAGCAACCCTGGAAAAAAGTGTTGTTGATTAGTTTCAAAATATTTTAATAGCCATGCCTCATTCACAAAGCACTTGCTGATTTCCCAACCAAAATGGCAGTGTTAGCGAGAGCCTGGGATATGACGATCAGAGAGCAGGAGAACACCACTCGGAACCAGATGGAAAACCACGCTACAAGCAAGAGGAAAACCAATGGAAATGGGTGGGGGTGGGCGGACGCCAATGGCAGATTAAGCTGCAGATTTCCTGATGGACCTGTGGGAGAACTCCAGGCTCTCCTGAAGCTGTCTAGAGGATGGAAGAACTCCAAAACCCTCAGGAATTTTAGTGTCACATCATATATTACGATTTCCATGGAGACCAATAACTGGTTAAAAACAGATTCAAACTTACAATTATAATCGGAAAAAGTGATGGCAACATTTCACATTTTATTTCAATGAATGATTAAAAACAGTACTGAATAAACACTATTTCCTCTTTGTAGTCGACCTATACTTTCTGCCTGGGTGAGACACCTGTACAAGGCGAGCGACCGAACTAACACCACCAGTTCAGAATATTTCCAGCTACAAAGCGGCACAAGGCAAGGATGCCCGTTGTCCCCACTCTTGTTCGCTCTAGCAAATGAACCCCTAGCGATAGCCCTGCGGGACACGAAAAGCTGGAAGGGAGAGACAGAGAGCACCGAGTCTCACTCTATGCAGATGACCTGCTCCTGTACGTCTCAAAACCACAGGATGGACTGAAAGCAATCATGCAGATCCTGAAAGAGTTCGGACCCTTCTCGGGTTACAAACTCAACCTGGGCAAAAGCGAGGTATTCCCATGAACCCAAACGGGGGAGGGCCAGAGCTGGAGGGGCTCCCGTTGCAATTGGCCCAGAACAGATTCCAATACCTGGGGATCCAAATAGCCAGAGACTGGACACAGATCCACAAGTGGAACCTGATCAGCCTGGTGGAGGAAGTTAAAAAGGATCTACAGAGGAGGGACGCACTCCCACTCTCCCTGTTGGGGAAAGTGCAGACGATCAAGAAGAAAGTGCTGCCAAGGTTCTTCTTCCTGTTTAGATCCAAACCGATCTTCATCCCCAAGGCCTTCTTCCAAAATGTAGACAGTCTAATGATGTGTGTGTGTGTGTGTGTGTGTGTGTGTGGGGGGGGGGGGGGGGGGGGGGGGGTAAAGAACCTGAGAATTCCAAACCGACACTGCAAAGAGGAAAATCAAAGGTGGCCTTGCATTACCAAACCTGCAGTACTACCACTGGGCAGCAACGGTGGATAGAGTGAGGGGATGGGTAAACACACCCAATTCAAAGTGGGTACAGATGGAGGAGGCCTCCTGCAAGGGGGCGACCCTCCAGGTCTTGGCTACAGTAACACTCCCATTCCCGGTGGCAAAATACACATCAAGCCCAATGGTAGCAGCTACACTGAAAACGTGGGCCCAATTAAGACAGTACTTCAGGCTGACTAAGATGTCCCCAATGGCTCCCATCTGCGGCAACCACAAATTCCCCCCAGCCATGCTAGGCACCACCTTCAGGAAATGGAGACAGGACGGCGGCACACTGACAGTTAGGGATTTTTACGTAGGGCACAGACTGGCGACATTGGACAAACTAGAGGAGGAGTGGGAACTGCCGACAGGACTGGAACGGAGACACCTGCATATAAAGCACTTCCTCCGCAAAGAGACAGTAGGGTACCCTGGGGCCGCAGAGACCACACTATTAGAGGACATGATAAACACAGACAGTAAAGAAGGGCGGCTCTGTGGGAAAATATACGGACAGCTACTGGACAGAGCCCTGACACCACAGGACGAGACCAGACGGGAATGGAAGGACAAACTGGGGACAGAGGTAGGTGGGGACACTGGAGCGAGGCACTGAGCAGGACCAACTCCACCTACCCCTGCGCAAGGCTCAGCCACATGCAGCTTAAAGTGGTGCACAGAGCAGAGAGGCCCGGCCAACCACACCCACATGTTTTGGGCTTGTCCCAAACTTGCTGGGTTCTGGACAGCCTTCTCCGAGGCAATGTCCAAGGTTGTGGGGGTGAGGGTGAAGCCATGCCCGATAGTGGCAATCTTCAGGGTATCGGAGCAGCCAGAGTTACACATGGGGAAGGGGGCCGACGCCCTCGCTTTCACTTCCCGTATCGCATGCCGAAGAATCCTGTTCAGCTGGCTATCAGCAGCACCACCCACAGCTGCAGATTGGCTAGCCGATCTTTTGGAATTTCTCCACATGGAGAAGATTAGGTATGCCATCCGAGGGTTGGAGGAAGGCTTCCTAAACGCATAGGGGCAGTTCATCGGCCTGTTCCAGAATCTGTTCGAGGCCAGCAATAACGAATAAATAGGGAAACGGGAAGTTAGAAAGAAAAGGGAGAGGAAAAAGAGGGGGGAACCGTTGGAATGTGCAACCTGGGGGGAGGGGCGAAGATGAGAAAAGACTGGAGAGGAGAAACACAGCTGAAGCTGACAGCAGAAGAAAATAAATGAGGGGGGTGGGGAGAAGGGGAGAGGAAGGGTGGAGAAGCAACCCCCCCCAAAACAACCAGCGGGCAACACAAGGGAGGGATGGTGGGGGGGGGGGGGGGGGGGGGCAGGGAAGAGTGGGCAGGTCAACACGCCGAGCCAGATGGTGGTCGACTGTGTACAAGAGAACTTGAGGGAAGTAAAAGACAAACCTCTCTGTATTGTCCAGTGAATGAACACGGCCAACAGTGTACTTAATTGTTTATACATTTTTGAAAATGCCAATAAAAGATTTTTTTAAAAAGAACTGGTAATTAGTTATCCATGGCCCCTCTTCCCTTTCACCTTAGATGTTTGTAGCACAACTGTTTACAACAACACCTTTCTGGGACTTTGGGAGACTCAAGAGTCTATCCATGGTGAAGTGAACACAGGCTATTGCCATTATTTCCAAACATACCCTGCACATCCTTTTCAGTAAAACAATCAAAGCTTTCCTTTGACCTCAAACAATTGAGGTCAAACTACGGGGCAGCACGGTATCATGGTGGTTAGCATAAATGCTTCACAGCTCCAGGGTCCCAGGTTCGATTCCCAGCTGGGTCACTGTCTGTGTGGAGTCTGCACGTCCTCCCTGTGTGTGCGTGGGTTTCCTCCGGGTGCTCCGGTTTCCTCCCACAGTCCAAAGATGTGCGGGTTAGGTGGATTGGCCATGCTAAATTGCCCGTAGTGTCCTAAATAAGTAAGGTTAAGGGGGGGGGTTACGGGTATAGGGTGGATACGTGGGTTTGAGTAGGGTGATCATTGCTCGGCACAACATCGAGGGCCGAAGGGCCTGTTCTGTGCTGTATAATAATCTTCCAAAATTCATAATTATAACACATACATTGCAAGTCTAAAATTCTTCAACTGGCCAAGTACCATTTAAAATTTCAGACATGTTTATCAGATTAGCTTATCACCCTGTCTGTAATTTACTATCAGGTATAAATTTTAAACACTGACACAAATACCTGCCAGGGAATGGAAACACAATAGAGCAACCCAGAGGTCTTGTAAATAGTACAAATATTTGAAGCTTCATTCTGCAACAGTGTAGGAAACCTATAGCAAATACTGACAAGCTCTTGGGGACCTCCAGTAAATATTATTCATTTTAGCTAACATTAACACACTTTCACAGATTCCTGTATATACTAATGCACTTTCTGAAACTGAATATATTGCTGTGGATTTCCTCACAAATATTGACAGACTCCTGAAAACTCCTTTCAATTAATTGGCACATTCTTGGAGACTCCCTGCCAATACTGACACACTCCTGGGGGAATGGGAAGTTAGAAAGAAAAGGGAGAGGAAAAAGAAGAAAGACAGGGGGGGAACCATTGGAATGCGCAACCTGGAGGGAGGGGTGAAGATGAGAAAGGGGACTTTATGGAATTATGGACACATGCATGGCGACCACAGCAAATAGTAACATTGCCTTGGGAATCCCCAACAAATATTAAATGGGCTCTTGAGAACCCTGACTGATAATCTACTGGAATCCCCCTGCATATAGCGACACATTCTACGACACTTCATGTATCCTAGACAATCATCCAAGGACAAGAAGTGCCTTTGGTTGCTCACAGTCAAGGGTTTTGAGCTCAAGGTCAGTCAACAGAATTCCTACAGTGCAGAAGCAGGCCATTCAGCCCATCGAGTCTGCACCAACCCTCCCCCACCCTTTCCTGTAACCCCAACTAACATGCACATCTTTGGTAACTGAGGGGGAATATGGCATGTCATTCCACATCTTTGGACTGTGGGAGGAAGCCGGAGCACCCGGAGAAACCCACACAGACACAGGGAGAACATGCAAACTCCTCACAGACTAGTCACCCAAGGTCAGAATTGAACCCGGGTCCCTGGCACTGTGAGATAACAGTGCTACCCACTGTGCCATCGTGCTGTGCAATAATCACATAGATCTGATTGTCAAGAGGGTAGGCAGGCATTTCTGTGTAGAGCAAAGAGACTACAGAACTAAACGCTTCCTTCACAGAGTAATTCAGGTGGAAGGAGGTGCAGCTATTTATGCGTCTTTATCACCTGCAGCGAATTACAGTGTTGCTTTTGTCTTTAAACTAGGAAACTGCAACTTAATATTATTTCACTAGTAACTAATCAACTAATTGAATATATTATAAAAAGTGAAATGTCTATTTGTTGACAAACTCCTCCAAGGCCCTCAGATCAATCTCAACCAAACTTGCTGAGATTGTACCTTGAACCAAGGGACTGTTGTAAGGGAGTTCAAATCAAACCAGCTTCAACAGGGGGCGGGATGGGAGGCTTTGTGCTCCTAGCTGGGGATCCCGCAGCCCTGCCTACATCACATCCCCACTAACACCGTAACTCAGGCATGCTTTCATTAACCATATATTCCAAAAATCGAATGTGACAAATTTACGTCATCCATCCCCGAATTTCTTTTGTTTACCTCATATTTTACTTATTCTATAAAGTTGTGTTCCGAGACACTACGCATTCTTACATGGTAAGGGGAAAGCGACAGGGTCAAAAAAGCAAGACGTTGGCAGAAAGCAAAAAAGAGCCAGTGCTGCAAAAGAGACCAAAACTCATTGAGGAAAGTTTTATCTCTGATTCTCATCATCAGCGTGAGTCAGAGCCAGAACATGATCTTGGCAGTAGATCAGAGACATGTGAATAGCGATGCAACAAAGTTGAAAAAAGAGCCACGTTCAATGTGTTGCACAAATGGGAAAATACAATTGCCACGTTTAAGTGAGCCAGTGAACCCGCAGAATGTTCTTCCCGGGGTAACGACAAACCAAAACACTTCTGGATAAACGCCAGAAAATATAACAGCTGAATAGGATCACCAAGTAGTCTCTGCATTTTGGTTCCAGAAGGAAGAATTTCATCGTGCAATACTTGATTTAACGCGCACTGAAAATGTAGAGAGTGATAGTATGGATGCTGTCTTCAGCACAGAGATTAAAATGTCCTGGGCATAAACAAACAAGATTTTGATCCTGAAGATTTTGAGGATGACATTGAGATTGTAGAGAATGATTAGAAGAAATAACAGAGTAAAGATTCTGGGTGGGATTTTCCATCCCGGGTGGCCCGGAATGGGGTGTCAGAGGAAAATCGGAATTGGCGTCGGACGCTGATCTGGGGCGGGATTCTCCCCTACCTGGCGGGGCGGGGGGTCCTGGAGTGTTGGAATGGCATGAACCACTCCGGCGTCGGGCCACCCCAAAGGTGCGGAGCAAGCCCTAACATTGAGGGGCTAGGCCCACACCGGAGTGGTTGGCGCTCCGCCGGGAACGGCCTATGGCGCCATGCCAGCCGGGGCCGAAGGGACTTCGCCAGCCGGCGGACGTCCGCGCATGTGCCGGAGCGTCAGCGGCTGCTGACGTCATCCCCGCGCATGCGCACGGGAGGGGGTCAGTTCCGCCTCCGCCACGTGAAGACTATGGCAAAGGCGAAAGGAAAAGAGTGCCCCCACGGCACAGGCCCGCCTGCCGATTGGTGGGCCCCGATCGCGGGCCAGGCCACTGTGGCGGCACCCCTCATGGCCACATCGCCCCGCGCCCCCCCCCCCCCCAGGACCCCGGAGCCCGCTCGCGCCGCCTGGTCCCGCCGGTAAGATAGGTGGTATGATCCACGCCGGCGGGAGAGGCATGACAGCGGCGGGACTTCGGCCCATCGCGGGCCGGGGAATCGCTTGGGGGGGGGGGGGGCGACTGGCGCGGCGCGATTCCCGCCCCCGCCAAATCTCTGGTGCCGGAGACTTCAGTACACGGCGGGGGTGGGATTGACCCCGGCCCCCGGCGATTCTCCGACCCAGCGGGGGATCGGAGAATCCTGCCCCAGAATTCAATGCTCCGACTCCCCGCTGGTGCCGTGAACGAGGTCCAAAATGTGCGCCGGTGGGAGGGATGTAAACAAATGCAAATAGGTCTGAATGACCCGTTTACATCTGTTTAGCGGGCTCCGTGTCCTATGCTCCAGTTTCCCGTGATTGTCCGGTTCCCGCGGCCCAGAATCACATGGGCACGCATCACTTGTGGGTTCAGCAATCGTAAACCTGACGTGGTGAACTTGTGGTGGTCAAATGCGGCAGCCCTCTTGGGCCATCTCGAGGTCCACCATACCAGGGCCATGTGAGCCCAGCTGAGAGCCACTCCACCCCCAACAATGCACTGCCTGACCACCACTCCCATAGCAGAGCCCGCCCACACCCCCATGGGGACACCTGTAATAGGGGGATCCCCCAGGGACCCGTGTAATAGGAGTCCATCAACAGGGACCCTTCTAATAAGGGGACCACCCACAGTGACCCCGGCCGAAAGGATCGTCCTCCACAGACCCCTCACAGAGTGAAGGATGAGTGTTCAAGTGTCTAACATTCATGTATAGAACTGGACTGATATCCGCCGCCTTACATGTGCTTTTGGAAGCAGCAAGCCTGTTTGGAGCCTGCCCGTCATTCCAAGATGACAATTGGCTGGGCAAATACTGTTGGACAGAAGGTGGGATCAGGACATCAGGATCTGGCCCAACCAGCAATTCCCACCTCATGGATAAAAATTTGGCTCTGTATATCTGAAAGTGAGAAGCATTTTCAATGAATTGGATAAATTAAAAGCACAGATAGACTTGGAAGTAGGTAGAATGAACTCCAACTTGACGGAGTGTTGTGAGATAAAGTATTTATTTAACTCGGGCTACCTGGGTGAGCGAGAGATAATTCTAATCTTTTACACATCAAGGACTGGTCTGGGAGAGGGAGCGAGAGCCCCCAAGATACGCGAACTGAAGCCTGGAGCAATCAGGTAGGTGATGTGTTGGTCAGTTTTTGGAATGACAGAAGAATTTAGAATTGTCACAGCACAGAAAGAGGCCATTTGGCCCATTATGCTCTTTTGGAGGGACAGTGCAGACTCGATGGGCCGAAAGGTCTCCTTCTGCGCTGTAGGGATTCTATGAATTCTATAACAGTCTAATTCCCATTTGAATTACTCGGTGGAAACAGCCTCAACATACACTCAGGCAGAGCATTCCAAACACTGGCCACTCGCAGTGTGAATTGTTTTTACCTCATATCACTTTTGCTTCCTTTGCCAATTACTTGAAATCTGTGCCCTTTGAATCGCGATCCTTTCACAAATGGGAAATCCCATCTACTCTGTTCAAACCCCTCATGAATCAAATTTTGTCTCAGCTTCTTTTCTTCAAGGAAAATAGGCCTAACCACTCCAATAACGGAACCTCCCCATCCAGGAACCATTTTCATGAACCTTTCTGCACTCTCTCTAATAGCTTCACATCCCTCCTAAAGTGTGGCATCCAGAACTGGCTACAATACTCCAGCTCAGGCCAAACTAGGGTTTTATAAATTTTTAACATAATCTCCTTGCTCCTGTACTCTATGCTCCTATTACTAAAGCCTAGAATACTATATGCTTTATTAACATCTCTCTCAACCGTCCAGCCACCGTCACTGATTTATGAACATTTACAACCAGGTCCCTCTGCCCCTGTACCCGCTTTACAGTTATACCTTTATTCTGTATTGTCTCTCCACATTGAACAATATCTGCCACCTGTCTGCCCATGCCACTAGTTCATCTGTACCCTTTTGTAGTTCTAAGCTCTCATCACATTTCACAGCGCTTGCAAGTTTCATATCTTCTATAAATTTTGGATGGTGGTAGGTAGAGTAGATTAGAAATGTGGCAATAATTTGCGAATAATAGGGCATTCTATAATTATGGGCTAGATAACACCCTCCACAGCCAAGAATGAGAATCTGATGTGTGCTGTCTACTCAATCCCAGAGTAAGGAATATGCCACAGTTGCTGGAGGGAACTTGGAGAGAGAGAGGGGATAAATCCCATTGTGGTCCATGTTGGAACAAAGGACATAAATAAGAACAGGGAGGAGGTCCTCCTGCTGAAAGAGTATCAAGAGTTATTCTCAACATTAAAAAGCAGCACCTCGAGGGTAATAAGCTCTGGTTTATTAGTCAAGCAATGTGCAAATTGGTGTGGAACAGGCAGATCAGGAGAATTAGCGTGTTGTTAAAGGGCTGGTGTGGGCAAAAGTGGTTCCTTCTCATGGGCTTCAGGTACCAGTTCTGGAGCAGGAAGGAATTGTATAGGATGGAGGCCACCTGAACCAGAATAGGATCGGTGCCCTGGTGGAAAAGGGGAGAAATCTATAAACCACATAAGCAGCCTAAATATCAACAGTACAGGGAAGAATAAAGTAAGGGGGGATATTGAGGGCAAGGGAAGGGAATAAGTGCATAGAGTTATAGAAATGGGAGTCTAAAAAGATGATTACATATGACGTGAAAGAAACTTCTATTAAAAATGAGTTATCGTGTCTGTACAGCAATGTTCACTTGTCTGGGAATAAAGTAAGAAAGCTGGAGCGAATCATGTGTTGAAAGGAACCAGATATGGTGGGGATTACTGAGATGTGGTTACAGAAAAAAAGCAGGGTTAGGAATTAAAACATTGCAGGGTAAAACATATCTGGGAAAGGTCGAGAGGGAAAAGTGGGAGGTGATGTAGCTGTGTTGATTAGGGATAACATAGTCACAGTTCTCAGCAAGACAGAAATAGAAAAAATCTGGTTAAGGATCACAGAATCACAGAACTGTTACTGCACAAGAGGTGGTCATTTGGCCCATTGTGTCCGCCCAGCTCTGCAAATGAGCAACTCACCTAGTTCCATTCTCCTGCCTTACCCCCGTAACCCTGCACTTTATTTTCAAGTAGCACTCTAATGCGCTTTTGAATGCCTCAGTTGAATACTTGATTAAGATAATAAAGGATCCATCACACTAATAGGTGTAATCTACAAGTCATCTAATAAATGAAGGGAAGAATTGTGCAGACAAATTAGGGAATGGAGTAAAAAGCAGAACTAGGGGCAGCACGGTGGCACAGTGGTTAGCATTGCTGCCTACGGCGCTGAGGACCCGGGTTCGAATCCCGGCCCTGGGTCACTGTCCGTGTGGAGTTTGCACATTCTCCCCGTGCCTGCGTGGGTTTCACCCCCACAACCCAAAAGATGTGCAGGTTAGGTGAATTGGCCATGCTAAATTGCCCCTTAATTGGAAAAAAATAATTGGATACGCTAAATTTATTTTTTAAAAAGCAGAATTAGAATTCAAACGGTCCTGGTATTAATGGGTTATGATTCCTATAGAAAGTGAAAGGTTTATTAGAAAAATGAATTTTCTGCAACCAACAGAAATAAACCAAGGGATAGTATTTTTCATTTTAAGATTTCTACTGTAACAAACAAATTAAAATCAATATAACTCCCATATTAATTAACAGGCAGCTAAATTAAAGAAAAAATGAAAAGAGAGACATGCAGCTGAAGCCTTTCATCTGGCACAGGACAAACACAAGTTTGTCAAATTGCAGATGATCACAATTTATACTACAGGAGAAATAGGTGTTGATTGGTTTGCAAGTGTACTCTGATTGGTTGAAGCATCACTATGGAGAAACCAACAGCTCACGATAGGCCCACTTGCTTCTGGATCATTCAAAAAAGTGCAAAGCTTGAGCATATTCCTTTCATTTGCATGGAATGGTGACAATATTGAGTTCTTTACCCGCCAGTCTGGCCTCAGTAAAACTCGAGATGGATTTGTAGGTATAGTATTATTTATTTTTAACCAACTTGCAAGGCTGACTCGCTCCACAGAGGTTCAGAACACACAGGCGGTCTTCTGAAGCTCCAGAACCGAGTGAAATCGGAGACAAAGAAATCTCTGCAAATATCATTCAAATGGCATCAAGTTTCACATACAAGATTCCCATAGGTCATCCTATACACCTCCTGACCTGGCCATATATCCTGATTGGCTCATTGGCATTCCTCAACCCTGGGCCTCTTGTTACCCAGCATCCTTTTCCCCATCCTCCACAAGGCTCCCTCCCCCCTTCCTGGCCATGCTTTCTGAATCACTTTGTCCTTTGTTTGTGAACTCACTACTATCAGACTGGCTCACATCCACATTATTCTAACTAATAATCCTACTGTCTATCACATTCGTTTGTTCAATTCTTCAATGGGCCCCTGCATATGAATGAATGTCTCTTCTAACAAGCATAAATGAGCCAAGTTATGAGCTTGACTAATGATTGATTGCCAGCACAGCTATTAGCACACTCTGGATTGTGCAGCAAGTGCTGTATATTCATTGCATCACATCTAAAAGTAAATGCTTTATTTTGTAAAGGGGGGTGCTGGTTGAGTACAGTCTGTACTCTGCCTATTACAAATAGTTGGAAGAACATGTTCTTTGAGTCAATCAGCCAATATGGCCTAAGTACCTGGCATCATACCGGCACTGAAATTCATACCTACCCAGCTTAGAGTCCCAACTTCTGACAAACAAGAGTTTCTTTTACTACTTGCTGATTTACTTTCTTCCACTTTTCGCAAAAGAGCTCCTTTTTTATTTTACGTCGTCTGTCTGGCTTTTCCACATCCTCGGTTGAAAGGTTTTACAATGGATTTGCATTTCTCATGTTACTTTTTAAAATATGCATTGCAGCGTACACTATCTAGTTGCTGGAATAGTATTCTTAACAGACCCAAAGATTACCCAATTTGTTTGGTCTGGATAACTCTGTCAATCACAACATTGCTGATTGTTGGAAAGCCAGATTGCCTCTGGGTACCAGCGATTGTAAATTGGGAAGAAATCCCTTGTTATACCACTTTTCTTATGCTGGGCAACTTTCTTAGTTCTACTTTAAATCCAAAAACTAAATCATAATCAGGGTTTTCCCATTTTAAAACAGACCTTGAACCATTCTGTTCAGGTTTTAATTCTTGGTCTCCATTTTCTTCCCTGTCTGCATGTTATTTTTTAGTGCCCAAGCCTGTGAAAAATGTTTCAATCAGCCAAACAGCCAAAGTGATCTGTAGAGTAATTGAATTCACCTTGTACTGTTTAAATTCAGAATCACTTTTAATTTTAAATTATTTTCCATGAGTTAACCCATCAATGTTCTTTTCCAGGAACTGCAGATTTAACTCTGTCTCCCTTTTGTACAAGAAGTTCATTTTTTTGAAGAGTGAAAACCTCTTTAGTTGGTTCAAGAACTTTAAGGTTACCTTGATGTTCAGTTAAGAAAGCCAGATCTACTTATTTAGTTCATGAATTTTCCTAATTTCCTTTTGCATTCCCATTGCATTCAAGCTTTGTCTAATACCTTTCTAGCAAGAGTGATTGCTTCGTCGTTGAAGTTTTAATCTTTATTCAATAACACGTTCTTCATTGTTCTATACTCTCGACGTTGGATGCACGTATCCACTCCCCTTCAAAGCATTCCTTTCCTTTGTTTAATCATTAGTTTTGAGTTCTGCTACAATCAGATTTGCCACACCTTGCTCATGTTTTTTCTGCATTTGTAATTCAGTTTCCACTTGCCTCCAAATGCCATCAATGTTTCCTTTTCAGCCCAGTGCTCCAATGGCATTTTAAAACTTCCAAGGCTGAGTTCTGACTCATCTTTAGCTGAAATATTAATTCTCGCAGCACAGTTACAGAAATTTGTGGATTGTTTTGAGTCACTCAATTTTTCTTGGATCATTTCCACAACCTCAGCAGGTTTCTCAAAACCAATGACGATAGCAAGACCTTTGCCCCAGCCATTGGTAAATTATGAACCAACCCCTTACAAGTACAAGACTGGTAATCAAGTCACATTTTAAATTACTATTCAGAGGAATAGGGAAACAATTTCCATCAATACCTCGAACCGATATCTTTTACTTCGTGAATGTTCTGCAGGGAAATTCCTATCAGCTGCCAATATCAGTGAGTATGCTATTCGGTATCTCGAAGAATAACCATTGATTTGCGTGACTCTCCAGACAAGAATGAGGACACTGTTGTGTTATGTACTCTGGGATAACACAGGATGCAACTCGATGCAGCTTTGACCAAATTATACTCCAGACTTTGAAGTATGTTCAATGTGATTTATTGAACCATTAGCACAGTTCTCTATGAGTTCAACTCTCCTGCTAATCTGGCTATAGTAACTCAGTCTAACTAACCAGTCGGCTCTAAGCCACGTGGTGGGTGTGATGCTTCTGATCTGCCCCTGTCCTACTCTCTAAGTGTCGCCTGTGGAAAGAGATAGAGCATGTGTGCCCTGTCCGTTTATGTGGATTGTGTAATTCCCCCTTGTGGTAATGGCACCTCTGGGTGTCTTGAATGCCCATTGGTCGTGTCCTATTCTATGTATTCATTAGCTGTATGTCTGCATGTCATGACATCTCTGGTGCTCCCTCTAGTGTTTACTTAGTCGTACTGTATTTACATTAACTCCTTATGTATTTACAGTGATGCATATCACCACAGACACCTCTCATCTTTAAACAGAAAACATCTATAATTTCCTGCGCCCTGTCTCACCCTTAAAGGAGAATCTGCCGGTTGGTCATCAGTTTTACCCACTGGGATAATATTTTCCTGAGGGTACTATGTAATCTTACAAATGCTGTACTTTTCTTTTCTAATTTCCAACATTCAGACCGTTTTTTTTATGACAAAGACAATATATCTATACCATTCATTCAACCTTAACAAGCCAGTAGGGTGGCAAGGTGGCACAGTGGTTAGCACCGCTGCCTACGGCGCTGAGGACCCGAGTTCGATCCAGGCCCTAGGTCACTCTCCATGTGGAGTTTACACATTCTCCCCATGTCTGCTTGGGTCTCACCCCCACAACCCAAGGATGTGCAGGTTAAGGTGGTTGGCCACGCTAAATTACCCCTTAATTGGAAAAAAATAATTGGGTACTCTAAATTTATTTTTAAAAACCTTAAAAAGCCAGAGCGCCTTAAAAGCCACCATAGTCAGCGCCTGTAAGGACACACACGGGGCCTCGACCAGGAAACACCAAGACTGGTCCGACGAGAATGATCAGGAGATCCAGGATCTCCTTAACCGCAAACGCAAGGCCTTCCTGAACTGGCAGCCCCACCAAAGCTCGAATGAGAGGAAACAAACCGAGAGAGAACTGAAGGCCGAGGCGCGGCGTAAAGAACAGATAGTGGGTGGAAAGAGTGAAGGAGACTCAGCAACTCGCCGACAACCACAATGTGCGTGGCTTCTTCAGCACAATTAAAACCGCCTACAGTCCGAGTGCCCAGGGGCCCACCCCACTGAGAGACAAAAATGGAGAGTTGCTCATCAAAGACAGAGAGGCAATGAACTCCCGCTGGAGAGAACATTTCAAGGACCTTCTCAACCAAGGCACAGCCTTTGACGCAAGTGCCTCAACAGCATCCCACAACACGCTACCTGCTACCATCTCAGCACAACCCGAGCTCACAGTAGGATCAAAAAAGCCATCTAAAAGCTGAAAAACAACAGGCCTCTGGTGCAGATGGAAACAGCGCAGAAACATTACAATGCAACGTAGTGGCACACTTGACAAGAATCCACAACCTCATCACCTTTATCTGGAAGGAAGAGAGCATGCTGGGTGACATCAGAGATGCCTGAATTCGGACCATCTTCAAGAAAGTCCAACTGTGAAAATCACAGAGGATTTCCCTACTCTCTGCCACAGGAAAGATCATCGCGAGAATCCTCCTCAACTGCCTCCTCCCAGTGGCTGAAGAGCTCCTCCTCGAGTCTCAGTGCGACTTCCGCCCATCAAGAGGCACAATGGGCATGATTTTCAGCGCGCGACAAATCCAGAAAAAGTGCAGGGAGCAGTATCAACCTCTGTACATGGTCCTCCTCGATCTCGCAACGGCCTCTTGTCAATCATGAGGGATTGTGGAGCATCCTCCTCAAATAATTCGTCACCGTTCTCCACCTGCACTGTGATGGCATGAAAATTATGATCGTCATCAAAGGAATCACCACAGAACCAATACGTGTGCAAACTGGGGTCTCCTCCATCTTCCTCGCAGGAACACTCCACCCCATCACCCTGAAGCTCCCCGTTGGAGTGGAGCTAATCCACCGGACAAGGAAACTGTTAAACTTCCGACATCTCCAGGCCAGAACCAAGACCACCCCAACTTCTGTCATTGAGCTGCAGTACACAGAGGACGCCTGCATATATGCACACTCAGAGGCCGGGCTACAAATCATCGTCGACACATTCACCGAGGTATATGAGCAAATGGGCCTCAGTGTAAACTTCCGGAAAACAAAGGTTCTCCACCAGCCTGCTACTGTCACACGAAACTACCCCCGACCATCAAGCATCAAGATCCAAGATGAGCCCCGGGACAATGTGGATCATTTCCCATCCCTCGGGAGCCTCCTCTCGGCGCAAGGAGACATCGATGATGGAATCCAACGTCGACTCCACTGCGCCAGTGCTGCCTTTGGATGCCTGAGGAACAGAGTATTGACATTGACATTTGGGAATCGGTTTCCTTAGAACTCACCAACTGGAGAAAAAGCATTCGCGAATGCACCAATCACCTTGAGTGTCACAGTGTGGAGCACGCAGAGGTCAGGGGTACACAATGGAAAGAGAGCGTCAGAGCCACCCACCTCATCAAACCTCACCTGCCAAACCTGTGGCACAGTCTGCGAATCCAGGATTCAGCCACCGCAGAACCCACCTCCTCGGAATGAAAGCAAGTCATCCTCGACCCTGAGAGACTGCACAAGAACCTCTGTATTGTCTCTCTCACTAATCTGAGGAAAGTTTGTTTCTTCCCCCAGGCCACTTTTGTCACTTTAATCGGGTCTTTCATCTCTCCACATCCCTCTGTGTTGACAAACATAGGTTCGACAACTCTTGGTTATCTGCCATTCCTGTAGCCTCCGTTATCTTTGAATATCTATTGTTTTCCAGGTGGAACCTTATTCCCAAAGGGGCACTACTTTTAAATTGCTCCATGAGCATTGAGATTTTCAAAGTCTGCCTCAAACCTCAGCAACTTATTAAGCTCCATTTCCGGTTCTCAAGAAAATTCCACAAGCGTCTGTCTGTTTCTTGTTAAAATGTCAACATTTTTCTCTGCAATCCATTGGCAGGAACTCATTCGAGAAAACACCATATCATCATCACCAGACTATTTTCTGAAAGAAGAGAACCCCCCCACCCCCCCCCCAAAGCTTCTCTGCGTACACTCTCTGCACTAAAATTGTCCCACTTGCGTTCAGCCATTGCAGTCTTGTGTCGATTTTCTCAAATGACACAAAATAATTTTGAACTCACTTCCTGCCTTAATTTAGGCATTCAGCAAGTGACCCTCACCAAATCAAAACCAGGAGTTAGTTCTGAGTCATCATCGAGTCTCATCACCACCCCCATGTACACGCGATCAAAACTTTTCTCTTCCCTTTTCTCTTTGTCATTCTCTGGCTCGTTCTTTTTCTTCCCGTTGAAATTCTATTTTCCTGCGAGTGGAAAAGGTTGAGAGGAGATTCTATCGGGGTGTTCAAAACCAGGAGGGAACTGGAGAGTAGATTGGGGGAAATTGATCCAATTGGCAGCAGGGTTAAGAAGAGGGCATAGGTTGAAGGTCAACGGCAAAAGAACCAAAGCCAAGGAAAAACCTGGTCACATAGCGAGTGGCTAAGACCTGGAATGAGTTCTGCGAGAGGGTGGTGGAAGAAGGTTCGATCATGGATTTCATAAGGGGTTTGGTTAAGAAATTGAAGGAAGTAAAGTGAAGGAAAAGGACAGGGAAGTCGGTCTGGCTCAATTTCCCTTTTTCCAAATGGCCTCCTACACAGTAACTATTCATTGATTCTATGAACCAATGGGAGAAGAGAGTATTTTGAATGTATTATAATGCAGTGGCAAAAGATTCATTAATAATCTTTCAATAATAATAATAATCTTTATTGTCACAAGTAGGCTTACATTAACACTGCAATGAAGTTACTGTGAAAATCCCCTCGTCGCCACATTCTGGCACCTGTTCGGGTACACAGAGGGAGAATTCAGAATGTCCAAATTACCTGACAAGCACGTCTTTCAGGACTTGTGAGAGGAGACCGGAGCACCCGGAGAAAACCCATGGAGACACGGGGAGAACATGCAGACTCCGCACAGACAGTGACCCAAGCCGGGAATCGAACCTGGGATCTTGGCGCTGTGATGCCCTTGATCTTGTTATAAATGGGCCCCAGGGAAGAGTAGCCAAAGTAATTGGTTGTGTTTGAAGGTGATTTATTAAAGTCTGAAATTAGAGTTGAATCTAAACGAATAAAACTACAAAGATATCAGGGGCAAGTTGACTCCTGTAGATTGGGAAACTACATTAAAAGATGTGACTGCAGGCAGGCAGCGACGAGCTGTTTCAGAATTAATACATCATTTACAACAAATACACATTCCTTTAAGACACTAAAACCTCAACAACCTCAGATCAAAGTTAAAGGTTTATATTGTTACCAAAACGAGTAGTTAAGCCTGAGGATTGGGAGGATTTTAGAATTCAGCAAAGGAGGACTGAGAAACTGCAAGGACAGAGAGCTTGTAAATGTTCTCTGGGTACAGAAACAGGATGAGATTAGTGGAAGTAAATGTGGGCCCTTTATCAGCAGAGACAGCGGAATTATAATTTTGCGTAGATATTGCAGAGGATTAAACAATACTCTGGGCCCAGATTTCAAAACGGGGTCATGAACCAAACACTTTGAGAATTTCTGGGCCCAGGTGGTTGATTTAATAGGTGTAAATGTCCTGATTGGTCATGGGGGTGAGTTTGCACTCGATTTGACGTGCCTCTGCAAGAGGCAGGGCCTGGCCGGTGCTGGCAGCAACGGCAGAGGACAGTCACCGGGCTGACTGCTGCCTTGCCGGAGAGAGCAGGCAGCTCCTCAAAGCAGCAAAGTGACCTTACCGGCAAACGTAAGGCACAGAGTGCAACCTGAGTGGGGCAAGTTGTGCCTTGAACTGACAGCTGTTAATAAATGAGAAGAAACTTCCTGATTTCCCCACAACGAGCACCAATGTACACCAGACTGTCCTGTCCCATCCTCAAGCTCCTAAATGAGCTGATGGGACTGTTTAATTGAAGTGAGGGTTTCCCCATGCTCTTCCCCTGCTCTCACTTTGCAAATTGCGGACCATCCCACAGGCTATCCAGAAATCGCGCATGAATTCTCCGATTTGCAGGGGGCTGGCAGGGTCCTGGAGTACTCCTCACAGTTCTGGCTGCCGATACGGGGCCCTGCACTTCCAGTCGGGGGTCTGTACATGCGCACGGTGGCCTGTGTCGGGCGCCCCGCGCAACATGGCCGGCCCACACCACGGACAAGCACCAAGAAGATAGGCCTCCCCCCACCAGATCACACCGCAGATCAGTGGCTCCCGATCGATAGCCTGGCCGTCCGGAGGCCCCCCCCCCCCGATGAATGATCCCCCTGCCCCCCAACCAGGGCGGAAGCAGACTGAGTCCACAGTGGCCGCGTCGTGTGCCCGCCGGATGGAACCATGAGAGAATCACGCCAGCAGGAACTCGGCCAGCTGCAATTGGAGAATCGCCGCAGTGGCCTCTTTCAATGGCCCCCAACCAGTGCCGTTTCGACCCTGTGTGCCCGATTGGCACCAATTCTCCAGTGACCGATCTGAAGTCTGACGCCCATTCACCACCCCCGCGCCAAGCGTGATTTTGGTGCAGAGGCTCGGAGAATCCCGCCCCACTATCTGAAAATGGATTATACTGGAGAAACCAATGGGACTGACTGATGACCAAACCCCTGGACCTAACCACCTGCAACACAGCATTTTAAAAGAGATGGTTACAGGAATAATGGATGCTTTGGAAGTGATTTTCTAGAATTCCTTAGACTCCGGAACCGTAGCCAAGGAATTAAAGGTAGTGAATATAATTCCGCTATTTAATAAAGGAGGAAGAAAGAAATTGAAAATTGTCCACCGATTCGCTGAATATCAGAAGTCGGGAAAATGCTGAAATTTATTATTAAGGATGTGACAACGGGGCACTTAGAAAATCATAATATGTTTAACTAGATTCAACACAGACTAATGAAAGGGAAAGTATGTTTGACATATCTGTTAGCAATTCCTGTGGATATAACCAGTAAGAAATCTACGGAAAATGCGGTGTTGGCATGGTAAATTGGTTGAGTGACAGGACCCAGAGAGAGAAATGTTTGTTGCTACAGGACTGTATATAATGGTGTTTCCCGCGGTCAATTCTCTGACCACTGCTTTATTTCTTCAACATTAATAACAGAAACTGGAGTGTTGAGTGCCCAATTGAAAAATGATCAGGTGACACAAAACTTGGGAGATACTATGAACTGTGAGAGGGAGAATGCTAAACTTCACAAGGACTTGGCTGGTGGAATGGGGGGAAAAGCGATGGATGAAATTTATTGCAGAGAATGTGAAGTGATACATTTTGTTCGGAAGATCGAGGAGAGGCGAAATAAAATAAGGGGTACAATATAAACGGAACGCAAGAACATAGAAACCTAGTGGTATGAAGGCATGAATTGTTAAAGATGGCGAGGCAGATTAATAAAGTGGTTAAAAACTAATGATGGTCAGGGCGGCACGGTGGCGCAATTAGTAGCACTGCTGCCTCATGGCGCCGAGGACCCGGGTTCGATCCCGACTCCGGGTCACTGTCCGTGGGAAGTTTGCACATTTTCCCAGTGTCTGCGTGGGTCTCACCCCCACAACCCCAAAAATGTGCAGGGTGGGTGGATTGGCCATGCTAAATTGCCCCTTAATTGGAAGAAAAAATAATTTGGTATGCTAAATTTAAAATGCTTTTTTTTTTAAAAACAATGATGGCTTTGTAATGACGAACCTGTATAAAACAGTTGTATAGTCTCAACTGGAGCATTGTGTTCAGTTCTGAGAATGTTTGCAGATGATTGGTTGGAGAAGCTGGGGTCAGAAGTGGCAGTTTTAGGAGATTTGACCGAGGTATTCAAAACAATAAGGGGGATAGACACAGGAGATAGGGAGTACCTGTTCCCCATTGCAGGAGGGTAGAGAAGCAGAGGGCACAGATTTAAAGTAATTGGCAAAAGGACCAAAGGCAAGGAGACATTTTTTTTTTAAAAACAGTGAGTGGCTAGGATTTGGAATGGGCGCTGCCTGAGAGGGTAGTCGAGATAATCATGGCTTTCAAAGTGGAACTGAATAAGCACCTGAAGATAAAAAATGTTCGCGTAATTAGGGCAAATCAGGAGAGTGGGACTAGCTGACTTGTTCATGTCGAAAGCTGGCATGGACTCAATGGGTTAAATGGTGTCCCTCTGTGCTGTAACCATTCTACGATTCTTTCCATGCTGCCCCTTGGCAATATGGTCCAAAAATAATGTTAGTTTTCACATATACCCTGACAACACCCAGCTCTGCCACATCACCAGCTCACTCAAATTCTCACTTGCTGAATGATCCAATGGTTTATCTAGCATTCAGTGCCGGATGAGCAGAAATTTCTACCAATTAATTCTGAGAAAAAATAAGCCATTGTTTTTGATCCCCACTCCAAAATCTATTTCCCAGCTATTGAATCCAGCCCTCTTCCTGGACAGACTTGGACTAAACCAGACATTTTGCAACCCTGGTGTCCTAATTGACCACATTTGTGCCATAACAAGGATCCCGAGTTCCACCGTTGTAACATTGCCAGATTTCATCCCCGCCTCAACTCATGTGTTGCTTAAACCCTCCTTGAAGTCTTAATTACCTCTAGAATCAGTTATTCCAAAACAGACCGGCTGATCTCCCACATTCTAGCTCTGTAAACCTGATGTCATCCAAAACTATATAGGCTCCCGGTCAAGTTACGTCTTGATTTAAAAATGATCATCTTTGTTTTCAAACCGCTCCATGACCTCGCCCTTCCCTGCCCCTGTAACCTCTTGTGAATCCAGAATCAATGTGGGGGTGGCAAGCTTGTGTGATGCATTTGGCTAGGTTCACCACACTCTGTGGGCCATATCTCAAACAACGACAAATCAGGCGACAGGAGGGAGATAAATCGCTTGGTCGAATGGTGTACCGAAAACAACCTCTCTCTAAATGTCGGAAAGACCAAGGAACTGATCACCGACTTCAGGAAGCATAGCATGAACCACACTCCCACCTGCATCAATGACTCCAAAGTGGAGATGTTCGATAGCTTTAAGGTCCTGGGCGTCACCATCACCAACAGTCTGTCCTGGTCCACTCACGTTGATGCAACAGTCAAGAAAGTCCAACAACGTCTACTTCCTACGGAAGCTAAAGAAATTTGGGATGTCTGCATCGACCCTCACAAACGTCTACAGATGTGACATAGAAAGCATCCTATCCGGCTGCATCACAGCCTGGTATGGCAACTGCTCAGCGTAATATGGCAAGAAACTGCAGACTGTGGTGTATTCAGCCCAACGCATCACACAAGCTTGCCACCCCCACATTGATTCTATCTACACCTCCCGCTGCCTCAGGGAGGCAGACAGCATTATCAGAGACTCCTCCACCCAGGCATTGCCTTCTTCCGGACCCTTCCATCAGGCAGAAGATACAGAAGTCTGAAGACCCGCACATCCAGACATAAGAACAGTTTCTTCCCCACAGCTACAAGGCTCCTCAACGACTTCCCTCGGACTGATCTGTTTCCTGTTAGAACACTATTTATGACGCCCTATGCTGCTCTTGCTCATGTATTTGCTTTGTTTGACCCATTGTTCCACACTGTAACCGATCACTGTTTGTCAATGTACCATTTGTCAATGTTCTCTGTTGATTATTCTTTTTGTCTACTATGTACATACTGTATATGTTCCCTCGGCTGCAGAAAAATACTTTTCACTGTACTTTGGTACATGTAACAATAAATCAAATCAAAATCAAATCAAAAATCAAATCCCCCCAATTCTCTGGGTTATCTGTGTTCCTCTAATTCTGACCTCTTGAGCGCCCCTGATTTTAAGCTGTGATTTCAACTGCCTGGGCTCCAAGCTCTCAAATTTCTCCCATAAATCTCTCCACCTCGCCATCTGTCTTTAGGACATTTCTTAAAACCTGTCGGTGTGAAATGTCGGTGAATTTTCTTCAAACATTTTGACCAAGATTTTGGTCATCTGACAACATATCTCCCATTGTGACTCAGTGCTTTATAATGCTCCCATGATCCATCATGGAGCATTTTATTATATTAAAGGTGCTGCATAAATATAAGCTGTTGTTGTTGGAAGGGTACTACAATAATTGTGGGTGGTTTTAATCTTCATAAAGATCAAACAAATCAAATAGGCAATGGTACCCTTGAGGACAAATTCATAGAGTGTATTCAGGACAGTTTCTTCGAGCATTCAATGTGGAACCAACAAGAGATAGACTATTTTAAACCTGGTAAAGTAGAATTAATTAACAATTTCACAATAATGGATCCTCTGCAGAGGAGTGATCATAACATAAACATTCATATTCAGTTTGAGGGTAAGAAACTTGGGTTTGAAACTATTGTCAGAAACTTAAATAATTAGAGGCAATTACAAAGTATGAAGACAGAGTTGCCGAAAGAGGATGAAAGGTCGAGTGGTCAATCATTCTGGCAGATTTAAGAAGATATTTCATAACTCTCAGTTGAGAAAGAGAGACTCAATAAAAAGGCTGCACCACCCATGGCCAACTAAGAGAATTATCAATTAGAAAGAAAAGGTGTATAATGCAGGGAAGATTAGTCGTAGGCCAGAAGATTGGGAAAATTTTAGAAATCAGCAAAGGATGACAAAATATATAAAGAGAGAGGGTAAAATCTGAGTAAAGTCACAAGACCAGAATAGCACACAGTGAGAGTTTCTACAGGTCCACAAAAAGGAAGAGAGGAGTTAATGTAAATAATGATCCCTCACAGGATGGGGTTGGGGAATTAATAACGGGAAACAAGGAAATGGCAGAGATTTTGAACAAACTTATTCTCCGATTCTGCGGCTAAGTGCCGACGTCGGCGTGGGAACTGTGGCATTTTACAATGCCAAAATCGGTGTTGAACCCTCACCAATACCGGGACCAGTGAGGGGCTAACAGCCACGCCCGTTAAAACCACCGCCTCCCACGCTAAAAACGGCCGGTGAATGGCCGGTACCCTTGGCCGCGCATGCGCATGATGACGACCTGCAGCAGTCGCACTGTACAACATGGCGTCGGCCATCCGCGGACACAACCTGCCAAATACTGCCCCACAGGACAACCCCTGGCCACCCCTAGCCATCCCCCACCAGTCCCACCAGCCCTCACGGTAGGCCCACCCCCCACCAGGCCAGCAGCACGGCTTCCGGCCGACTGTGGCGGCGCTGGACACACTCTGCGGCGGCCACGTCGGGTTCCCATCCGCTCAGATCACAAGTCAACCGCGTGGTCAGGAACTCAGACCATCAGGGGCGGAGCATCGGGGGGAGGGCCTTCCGATGATGTGCCAATGGCATGCGGCGGGCCACGTGATGACGCCATTCTGGAGGGGACGCAGCATCACACCGACAGGCAGGGAACTTGGAGTGGGATTCAAGTTATGGAGACTGGCAGGAAAACACATCAAATCTTCTGGCCTAAACCTGATTAATTATGCATCCTGGAGTTTTGCACCATATATTGTGACAGGGCAGACCTGATGGCACACATTCCGCCAGTGTATCCAGGCACATATTGAAAATTTGCCCAACATTATTGACCCACTGTGGAGGTAAGAGATGGACCACCTGAGAAAGCAGACAGATATTCAAGAACATTCTGAGACTCAAAGATGGGCCTCCTCCAGGACATTGAATCTGGAAGGTCCGCCTGTCGATGCTCTCCCCCCTCCCCCCACATCCACTACTGTGAAGTTCCAGAGTCCAGGGTTGATCCCTGGCATTGTTCAGCCGAGTCCCTGCTTGTTTTCCCGCCAGTGCCACGGATAATCGGATGTGGGAGTACATCAGTCTTCATTTGCATCCCAGTAGCGAGATAAAAATCAGTTTTGTGTCAGCCTTTTGCAAGTTTCCTAATCCTCCATGGCGAAAACCAGTGGAAGATCCGGTGGGAAATTAATGCCGGCATAACACCGATTTCTGGGCCTCTCGTGGAACTCTTCCTCCCCACACACAGGCCACTGAATTCCGCTGGCAGGGAGCATGGGAGAATTCCACCCAAAGCCTCTGCAGAAGGATCTGGACAAAAATTTGGGGCTGGATTTTCCCACGCCGGCGTAAAACCGGTAGAGTTTTACTCCAGAAATTCCTTCCAAAAAGTGCACTTGGCATGCCACACTCCTTGCCACCCCCCTCTGCCCCCTCCCCTCACCCTCCCGGAGCAATACTGACCTTGGTGGCCCCCTGCAGGTTCCCCTGAACTGCTTCGCATTCTTCAACAACTGACTAGGGGGGGCATTCCCTGGACGGTGGGGAACAGATGCCGGGAAAGCCTATTAAATACATTTTTTAAATGTCTTCAAAGCAGGTTCCCACCCACCTCGTTGCATCACTCATGAGGGTGGAGAAAATCCGAAAACGAGATCCCACTGGATTGATTGTCAGCCCAGAGGTCTCGCAGGATTTCCCAGTCTGGCCATTTTCACCCGCGCTGGTCACCGGCTGAAAATCCACCCCCATCTCCCAGTAATGTGGGAAAATGTGAGCTAATCCACTTCTATAGGAACAATAGAAAAGCAGTATGATGTTTAAATCAAAAGAGTTTGTAGAATGCTGCGGTCCAGAGGGATCTGGGTAACATCATACATGATTCACAAAACATGCAGACACAGTAAGTAATGGAATGTTGGCCAACATTGCAAAGGGGATGAAGCATGAAAGCAGAGATTCTTGCTGCAATGTAACAGGGCATTGCTGAGACTGCATGTGGAGTACTGCAGACAGTTTGGGGCCCTTACTTAAGGAGGAACATAGTTGCATTGGAAGCAGCTCTAAGAGGGGTCCTGAATGAAGTGGTTGTCTTATCAGGAAAGGTTGACTAGGTGGCATCTATATTCAATGGACGTCAGAAGAATTAGAGGTGGTCTTATTGAAACATAAAAGATTCTGCGGGGGTTTGACAGGGTGAATGCTGAATGTTTCCCCTCATAGCGAAATCACTATCAGGGGTCTCCCATTTAAGATGGAGGTGAGGAGGAATTTTTTCTCTCAGAGGAAGAATTCACTTCCCCAGAGAGCAGTGGAGACTTTGAGTATATTCAAGGCTGACTTAGACAGATTTTTAATCCACAAAGGTGTTAAGGGTTACGTGAGACATGCAGGAGTGGAGTTAAGGCCACATCAGGTCAGACATGATTCCACTCAATGTGAGAATACTTAGCTGGAGCAAGCTAATTTCAATGAGTTGGATGGGTATCAATAGATTGTCCAGATGGATTGGCATTGAAGATAATCTGGTGAAACAGTAAAGCAGAAGTAGGATGCATTCAAAGTGGCACGGTGGCACAGCGGTTAGCACTGTTGCCGCACAGCGCCAGGGTCCCGGATTCCATTCCGGCCTTAGGTCACTGTCTGTGTGGAGTTTGCACTTTCTCCCTGTGTCTGCATGGGTTTCCTCCGGGTGCTCCGGTTTCCTCCCACAGTCCAAAGATGCACAGGTTAGGTGGATTGGCCATGATCAATTGCCCCATGGCATCCAGAGATGTGCAGGTTAGGTTACAGAGATAGGGCAGGGTGGGTGGGTGGGTGGGCGGGCTTGAGAATGGACCAAGGTAGAGTGCCCTTTCGGAGGGCCGGCATAGACTCAATGGGCCGAACAGTCTCCTCTGTACTGCAGGGACTATATGATTCTAGGAGATAGTTTCAGTACATGCTAGACACGTGCATATCAGGAGAAAAGGAAGGAAATACAAATAGGGATGACTTCTGAATCAGAAAAAGGAGCCGTAAAATAAATGTTAAAATACAACAGAGAATCAGGAAGAAAGTAAAAATGCAGAGGCAAATTGAAGGAGAAAGTAAACATAGTAAAAATATAATGCATATGAATAAATTAACGGGTAACATTAACGGGATAGAAATAAAAGTTGACTAAAGACAAAAAGAGAAGTATTCATACGGAGGCAGAGGGCATGGCTGTGGTTTGAAATAAATGCTTTCCATCTGTCTTCACCAGAGAAGATGGAGCAGTAAAGGGAAAAGTGGGACATTTGATAGGAAATATGGGTAAGGAAGAGGCACTCAAAATGTTGGCAGTTTTTAAAGTAGAAAGATCACCCTGTCCCAGATGGGAAGCACTCGAGGTTTCTGAGGGAGACTAAAGTGGATATCGTGGAGACTCAGGCCAAAGTCTTTGAATCCTCCTCAGATTTGAGAGTGATTAGAAAGTTTCAAATGCGCCATCCCTGTTGAAAAGAGGAGAGAGGAATATACCAGGTAACTTCAATCAGCCTCAGCTAGGGAGGTGGGATGGAAGTTTTCGGAAATGGGAGAAGGGGATTAAGACACAAAAAGATTTGTTTCTTGGGGGTCGATTTGCAGGATTGAAGGAGCTGGGAGCAAAGTATGGGCTGGAGCAGGGGGAAAGGTTTAGATACATGCAGGTTCGAGATTTTGCCAGAAAGGAGATACAGAACTTCCTGGTGGAGCCGGCATCCACATTGCTTGCTGGAGGAGGTGCAGATGACAGGGAACTGGAGAAGGGGGTAGTGTCAGCGGTTTACGGAGCTATTTTGGAAGGGGAGAAGGCACTACTGCAAGGAATCGAAGCAAAGTGGAAGGAAGAGTTGGGAGAGGATATGGAGGAGGGGTTCTGGTGTGAGGTGTTCCGGGGAGTGAACGCCTCCACCTCGTGCATGAGGTTGGGGCTGATACAGCTGAAGGCGGTGTACAGAGCACACCTCACGAAGGCGAGGATGAGCCGATTCTTTGAAAGAGTAGAAGATGTGTGTGAACGTTGCGGGGGGTGGGTGGGTGGGGGGGGGGGGGGGGGGGGGGGGGTCCATCCTAATCACGTTCATATGATTTGGTCCTGTCCAAAGCTAGAGGATTACTCGAAGGAGGTTTTTAGGGTAATTTCTAAAGTGGTGCACGTGAAACTGGACCCGGGCCCTCGGGAGGCCATATTCGGGGTGTTGGACCAGCCAGGGTTGGAAACGGGTGCGGAGGCAGATATCGTAGCCTTCGCTTTGTTGATCGCCTGCAGGCGGATCCTGATAGGTTGGAGAGCAACCTCTCCACCCTGTGCCCTGACATGTTGGAATTCTTGACTCTTGAGACGGTTAAGTTTGAACTCAGGGGAAGGATGGTTACTACAATTCATGGGAATTATTCATTATGCACGTTCAATAACTGGATAACATCAAACATTAGTTGGGGGTGTGTGGATGGGAGGGTTGGGGGGAGGGGGGCTGTGTGTGTTAATGGTGACTATGGGTGATCCCTAATTCCTTTTTGTCATTTGTTTGTGTGAACATGCGGGCTAATGTTTCGGGTTTGGTGGTGATGTGTTATGTACTCTGGGATAACACAGGTTGCAACTCGATGCAGCTTTGACCAAAAGGTACTCCAGATTTTGAAGTAAGTTCAATGTGATTTATTGAACCATTAGCACAGTTCCCTATGAGTTCGACTCTCCTGCTAATCTTGCTATAGTAACTCAGTCTAACTAACCAGTCTGCTCTAAGCCACGTGGTGGGTGTGATGCTTCTGATCTGCCCCTGTCCTACTCTCTAAGTGTCGCCTGTGGAAAGAGACAGAGCATGTTTGCCCTGTCCGTTTATATGGGTTGCCCCCTTGTGGTAGTGTCACCTCTGGGTGTCTTGACTTCCCATTGGTTGTGTCCTGTTCTATGTGTTAATTAGCTGTATGTTTGCATGTCATCATCTCTCGTGCTCCCTCTTGTGTTTACTTAGTTGTAGTGTATTTACATTAACCCCTTGTGTATTTACAGTGATGCATTTCACCACAGGTGGGAGGATGGGATCATTGTTATTGACATGGGGATTGACATATTTGTTACTAAGTATTGTTTATTGCTGGCGGTTGTAAATTTGGGAGAAAATGTGAAAAAGGAGAATAAAAATATATTTTTTTAAACTCCAATCAGCCTCATGTTCTTTTTTTTTTAATTTAGCGTACCCAATTCATTTTTACCAATCAAGGGGGAATTTAGCGTGGCCAATCCACCTAACCTGCACATCTTTGGGCTGTGGGGTTGAAACCCACGCAAACACGTGGAGAATGTGCAAACTCCTCGTGGACAGTGACCCAGAGCCAGGATCGAACCTGGGACCTCAGCGCCATGAGGCAGCAGGGCTAACTCACTGTCCACTGTGCTGCCCAGCTTCATGTTCTTAGTGGAGAAACCTTCAGAGATAATGGGCTGGTTACTGCTCCCCGACGCCAAAATCGCGTTCGGTGACGGGGCGGGGATCCATTTTGGCGCTGAAATTGGGTGCGGGTCGGTTTCTTAATCCTCCACTCCCTGAAAAGAGGCGTATTCTAGGAGTACGCCGCAACGAGTATCCACCGCCTGTGGCTCGAACCACAATGCTCCGTTGCCGACCGGCTGAATTCCCGACAGTGTGGGTTATGTGTGCTCACATCGTCTGGGATCCTCGTGTGGCGGCTGCAGACTCAGTCCGATCGGCGGACAAGGGGGGCTTCATTCGGGGCTGGGGGCAATGTGGGTGGGCAGTCCAGGGCGCGCGAGCAGTTGGAGGGTGGCACTACTTTGGCGGTCCAGGTCCACGGGCTCAGGCCGCCATGGAGCACGGCGTGGCCTCTGCAGGCCGCTGCCGTGCGCATGCACGACCTCTGTACCGGAAGTGCTGGGGGCTCAGCTGCGAGCTATACACCGGCTCCTGCTAGCCCCCAGCAAAACGGGGAAATCGGTGGCCTTTTGACTCCAGTTTTCCTGGCATTTTCACGCACGCATGGGGACTTTGTTTCCAAAACGGAGAATCCAGCCCAATACATATGGGGAAAATGAATGGTCACTTGGAAAACATGGATTAATAAAGGGCAACCAGGCAATATGAACTAAATAGTGGAATATTAAAGGGGATGCAGAAACAGAAAGACCTGAGAGTATACAATCTTAGAAAGAGCCAGCATAAATTGCTAACGTTGTTAATGATAAAGGAATCGAGTATGGAAGCAAGGAAGTTAAGTTAAACCTTTTGCTGGTTAGACTCCAGATGGAGAACTGTCTCCAATTCCCTCGACCACATTTTAGGAAGGATATCAAGTACATTGAGAGGGCGCAGAGGAGATTTACTGGAACGATACTTGGGTGAGAGGTTTCGGCTGTGTGGATAGACTGAAGAAGCTTTGAGAGAGGTATTCAAAATTATGAAGAGTTTTTAATCAAATAACCAGGGAGAAATACTTTCCATTGATCTAACGGTTGGTAACCAGAGGATACAGATCTAAGACAATTGAGAAAAAAATCAGAAGGGAGATGAGGAGACTATTTTTCCTCTGGTTTGGGGTCCCCTGGAATTCACTGCCAGTATGTCTGGCTCCTTAACTTCAACAGGGAATTGAGTAAATATTGAACAATGAACAAGGCAAAGTGAAAGAGCAAGGGCAGCACAATTCATCAAGTAAATCAGTTCAAAAGAGCTGGTGCAGACATAGGCCTTCTCCATTGTCGCATTTTATGAGTCCAGGGGACTTGCTTGCAAATATTGACCTAATCCTCTGGGCTCTATATAAATACTGACATAAACCCAAGGTAGAACTCGTGAAACAATCTGGTGAATCATCACAAATAGTGACACACACCCAGGGAATAAACAAATATTGACACACTTCCAGGTCCCTGTGTAAATACTGACACACTCGCAGGTCTCTGTGTAAATACTGACACACTCGCAGTGCACTGCATAAATATTGACACATTCAGGATCGGTATAAATGATGACACCCTTCCCCAACCATCACTGGTTCAACAATCTATCCATTTTCTCTCCGCCAATGGCCTCCTTCTGCACTGTAAATTCTCTGATTCTATGAACTCTCTCCACCATCCCTTCCTTCCCCCTCTACCCCCACCTTCCTACCTGCTCCCCTCACCCCTCTCTCTCCCCACCTATCCACTTCCTCCCTATTCCCATCCTCTTACATTCCTCCCCCTCACCCCTCCTGCACCACCCGCTCACCCCCTCCTCCTCCACCATCCCTCATCCCCCTCCTCCACCCCCTCACCCCCTCCTGCTCAATCCCATCCCCCCTCTCCTCCACCCCCTCCCCCACACCTCCTCCATCCCCCTCCCCCTCACCCCACCTCCTCCACCGCCCCTCACCCTCACCCCACCTCCTCCATCGCCTCCAACCCCCCTCACCCTCACCTCTCCACCCCATCCCCTCCACCACTGCCCTACCCCCTCCCTCCCTCCACTACATCCCCCCCTGCCCCATCCCCTACTCCCCATCCCCTCCACCCAGACACCCCAACCCCCTCCTCCCCTACCACTACCCTACCAGCCCCTCCCCTCCCCTCCCCCTCTCCCCTAACCCCACCTCCTCCACCCCCTCTCCCTCTCCCCTAACCCCACCTCCTCCACCCCCTCTCCCCCACCCTCCCCTACCCCCTCTCGCCCCACCCTCCCCTACTCCCTCTCGCCCCACCCTCCCCCCTCTCGCCCCACCCTCCCCTACCCCCTCTCTCCCCACCCTCCCCTACCCCCTCTCCCCACCCTCCCCTACCCCCTCTCTCCCCACCCTCCCCTACCCCCTCTCTCCCCACCCTCCCCTACCCCCTCTCTCCCCACCCTCCCCTACCCCCTCTCTCCCCACCCTCCCCTACCCCCTCTCTCCCCACCCTCCCCTACCCCCTCTCTCCCCACCCTCCCTACCCCCTCCCCTACCCCCCTATCCACTCTCCCCCCACCCCTATCCCCTCTCCCCACACCCCTCTCACCACACCCGCTTCCCCTACCCCCCCCCCCTTCCCCTACCCCCCCCCCCCCCCCTTCCCACGCTCTTCCCCCTCTCCCTTGCAGTTCTCCATCACTCTGTGTACTGAGACCTCTGTTCTCACATTCCTGGGACTCCAGTACAGTGTTATTCCCGGGAACAATCCCGCTCCCTTTACAAAGGAAAAATAAATCAGCAGAATGGGGAGTAAAATACAACAGCTGGATTGACGAAGAATCCTTGTCACTCCCAAAGCACAACCCCAGGCTCTGAAAACTCTGTTGAGTAGATTCCTCTGCAAAATACACGGAGCAGTTTACAAAGAGATAAGTTTCCTACCTTACTTTGAGTGCAAGCGAGAATGTGGCCAATCTTCCTCAGTTAGTTGTCTGGTGGGGGTGGGCTTAAGGTATGTCTGGGATCTCTCACTCACACAGACGGAGCGAGTTGCCTGTAACCATTCGGTGTGAGTGTGGCTGGGTTGAGGTTCCTGCTGTCCTCACACTGTGTTCCTCAGAATCAGCTGGGCTCCTTGCTGGAGGAGACTTTCCCGAGCCCACCCCCACTTTCCTCTCTCCCCCCGCCCCCCACTCTCAGACTTGTCCAGACAGGAGCCCGAGTTCAATTCAAGAAGGGTCCCGAATGACAGAGGAAAGGGGTCATGCAGGAATGTGAACCGCTTCAGCTCGAAGCGAATCCAGCAACAAATATTAATAACAAAAAAAAACAAATGGAAAAAAATCCGAGCGATTCCACAAACTTCTTTTGCTGTTGAGCCAGACGTGGATGTATTGACTGACGATCGATGGCGAGTTGAGATTCACATCTGGTTTAAAGATTGAGTTGGCGGGACATTGTAAAACAGAAATGTTCTGGAGGCGGGGTGCCTTTTAACTGAATCAGTGCAGGCAGTGGGATATTGCAGTGATATGGTCTTTGGGGTGGGGTAGGGAAGAGACATGGACACCTCCTCACTGCTTACCAATACTGAGGTCTCCATTGTCCAAATTGCTTGACCACTCCAGCCAGCCTCATGTCCACCACAGGTGACCCCCAGGACTAACCTCACGTCCACCAGAGGTGACCCCCAGGTCTAACCTCATGTCCACCAGAGGTGACCCCCAGGAATAACCTCATGCCCACCAGAGGTGACCCCCAGGAATAACCTCATGCCCACCAGAGGTGACCCCCAGGTCTAACCTCATGTCCACCAGAGGTGACCCCCAGGACTAACCTCATGCAATCTTTACATGGCACCATGAATGTGATGGAAATGGCTGCCAACCAATTCAATCTAAATATCCAAAGATCCTGCCACCTGGAAAACTCTCAACTGGAGACACTAGCTTAACAGAAATTCCATCCAGCTGTTATTCCATTGTAGTCTGTCTGACACAGAACATGTCCCCTGGCTGCAAACAGCTTTGTTTTAGAGGTGGCTTCCTTGCAGTCCACTTCCACAATCTTCTCCATCCCTTTACTCACAACTAGAGCTCTGGCTAACGATGGCATTTAACCTCAGTGCCCCTGCCCTCCAGCACACTTGCCATATTTTTTTGCCTGGCTGGCTATCCCCTCCTGCCCCTGCACCCCACCCCCCGCCCAACTCCAAAAGCCTCTTTCAGACTCGCTTCATTGACTACACTTTGTAGGCATCTTCCCCTTAGGCATCTTCCCCATGTCCAGCACATTGTCCATCTAGCCCTGAACAAATTAATTTCGGGATATTCCCGAAAGGTGGAATTTTCCCTGAGCTGAACTGAGTGTGGTGGTGGGCGTGAACAAAGACGAGCACGATTTTGCAAATCCTGTAACAGCTGGGAAATATCGCAAGAGACCAAAATACGGATTTGATCGATGTGATTTTGGATCACGATGTCCCCAGGCCCTCCCCCATGATACGATCTGGGCCAGGCCCAGAAGGGCGGCACGGTAGAACAATGGTTGGCACTGTTGCTTCACAGCACCATGGTCCCAGATTCGATTTCTGGCATGGGCCAGTGTCTCTGCGGAGTCTGCACGTTCTCCCCGTATCTGCGTGGGTTTCCTCCGGGTGCTCCTGTTTCCTCCCACAGTCGAAAGATGTCCAGGTTCGGTGCATTGGCCATGATCAACTGCCCTTAGTGTCTAAAAAGGTTCGGTGGGGTTACTGGGTTACAAGGATAGGATGGAGGCATGGGCTTAAGTGGTGTGCTCTTTCCAAGGACCGGTGCAGACTCGATGGGCCGAATGACCTCTTTGTGCACTGTAAATTCTATGATTAAAATGGTGAGAGCCTGATTTGAATGAATTTGAATAAATTTTAATCTGATTAGTGAGTTTAATGTTGAATCTTCTTCTAAAAACGGGATCCACACACCATGACCTCGGAGAGGGATGAAGGAGGTGAGACCCCCCCCCCCCCCCTCAACCTCGTACCAGGGTGTACAAGGGAGCTGGGCAGTCCCGGGGCGGTGCAGTTCTATGGTGTTGGGGTTGGGGGGGCTCCTACGGGATGGGGATCGTGGCTGGTGTTAGTTTTCCTGAAGTCTGCAGGCTGTGTATCTTTTTTTAAGATTTCAAAGCCATGCGTCAGTCTGCGAGCTTGGTTGTCAAAGAACAATACAGCACAGGAACAGGCCCTTCAGCCCTCCAAGCCTGTACCGGTCATGATACCAACCTTGGCCCAAACCCTCAGAATTTCCCAGTGCCCTATCCCTCTATACCTATCCTATCCATGTATTTGTCGAGATGCCTTTTGAATGCCGTTAATGTATCTGAACACCATTAATGTAATGTCAGGAAATGGGAAATGAAAATGAGCACTGAATTATTCAGCTGTTGGTGCCATTGGGGTATGTGGTACCTGTGGGTGCAGGGCTCATGAGGTGGGAGAAGGATGTGATGAGACTGAAGGAGGCCAGCTGAAGGGACTGATTGAATGAGACCCCAAAACAGAAGGAAAGACGGTGGCCAGCTTAGTAGGTGTGTGGGGGCTATTGCAGGGAGATGTGCAAGCATTTCAAATTCATGGAGCGGATGTCCAGGAGTCATAAGTATAAAGGGCTGACAGCAATGAGATCTCGGAATGATGCAGCCTGAGTAAGAATGGTGCCTCTTAGTCTTGCATATTCCTGATTCGGAGAGTAATTGTTTCCTCTAACATTCCTGAGACTCATGTTTGTCAAACTAATTGGCCAGCAGAACTTAACCCTTAACAGTTTCAGTTGCCCACATTGTCAAGTCAAGGATAGTGGTGAAAACTCAGATTTCAAGGATAAAAGATGGAGGGAGGGAATATGTAAGCACAATTGCCAGACCACCGCATCTGCCAGGAAGGATCCATTAGACATCAAGGTTGTGTCCAGTTGACCAAGCCCATGGAGGATGGACGACCATTGAAACAGCCTGTCAGAATCCCAGCCTGAGGTCTATTCTTGTGTCCATATTTAAGGTTCATTTCCACTTCTCTGCTGATGGACAAGGCATGGCTACATAATCTTAAAGTCAGAGTCACAGCATTCAGGAGAGAAGTTCATAAATTCCTCTTTAAGCAAAGTGTTACGACCCCTCCGGAGGTCACGGGTGATGCTCCATCCGGTTACTCGTGACTATCATGGAATATGAACTTCCCCAGTAAAATGGGGCAGGGTTTCCCCTTAATAAGAGGGAATCTCATTGTATTTAAACCCTGATCAGGGTGCAGGTCGGGGAGGGTAACCCTTCGGTGAGGAAGTGAGTTAACTGTGTATATCGAATAAATCTGTGTTCTTTTTACATCCTACTGTGTGTTCCTGTGTGTCTCTCTTCATTGGATTTTACACTAGTGATGAGGCTAAAGTGGAGCTGCTGCCAGCACCGTGTACAGCACCACTGAACCACTTTGTCTAGGCCCAAGGAGGCCTTTTGCTCCAGCAACCGAGATGCCCGACACAGGAAAAATTGAACCGTTCGATGTGAGTAACTGGGCTCAATATATTGAGGGCGTGCAATTTTTTTCCCGCTCAAACGCGATAATTGGAGATGAAAGGTGAAGTAGGATATTTTTTAAGGCTATATTGGATTCGTATTAATATTTACATCATCAAAGCATTCTTCATTTATTGGACTGATTGGCACCATTTATGATGTAAAGGGATGGGCATTCATTTGAATCCCATTTTTGCACAGCTGAGAAACCTTTTTCGAAGGAAATGGAGAATCTATAATCTGCCCAGCAACAGCACGAAGCTGCATCTTAAAACGGCACCATGGCCAGAAGATCGGGATATCTGCGAATCAAGACCCTGACAGTGGGGCAGATATATATATATTTTGATTAAAACTAAGACTTATAAAATGAAATGTTATAAAATGAAATGTTGTAAAACAAAAATGACCCAGGCAGGCAAAAGAAACCTAAGGATTAAATATATTGATTAGATTAGTTTTACACACAGACACAAATCCTATCAAACAGGAGGCTGACACAATAGATTCCCAGGTTAACCCAGGAACCACACTCAACACCTAATCAAGGTACAGCATAGAGATAATGGGACACCATTGTAAGTCAAGGGAACACCTATTAAAACCAAGCAGATACGAGACATTGACGTCAGAGTCAGGAAGCCCGGGAAATCATGTATCTGTACTATTTATCTGTACTATTCAAATGTAAAACGGCAAAAGCCCGTCAAAACCTTGCAAATGCTTGTACTCTCTATAAATATTGAACCTCGTCTGCATATCGGAGAGATCACTGTGGTCAAGCCATTGTTAGGAGCTGGCTGCGTGGGTCTCCCTGAAGGACTTCAGAACTTGTACAATACAGTAAAAACGCTTTGAACCTTGCCTTGAGACTCGACCTCTTGAATGCACTGGCACAAGGGATTTTTCCCTACAACAAAGGCAAACCATAATATTGCTGACAGCAGTGGGTGGACCAGCCTGTGTACTCACAAAGAGCCTAATCCACCCAGATGCACTAGGTTCCCAGCCCTTCGCCGCTTTGGTTGCCTAGGTCGAGGAGTATTTGAATCCCAACCCCCTGATTATGTCTGCAGGTTTTATATCCATAGTCCTCCCAGGTCCAAGGGGAGTCCAACAGTGACTTTTTGGTGCGCTTAAGGAAACATGCTGAAACTTGCTAATTTGGGCCCACATTAACTGAGTCCCTGCGAGACCGCTTCATTTGTGGCATGCACGATGCTGCCACTCAACGGAAACCACCAACTGAAACCTACTTCCTTTTATTAATTAAAAAAAATTTAGAGTGCCTAGTACATTTTTTCCAATTAAGTGGCAATTTAGCATGGCCAATCCATCTAACCTGCACATCTTTGTGTGTTGTGGGGGTGAAACAGAGGCAAACGTGGGGAGAATGTGCAAACTCCACATGGACAGTGACCCAGAGCCGGGATCGAACATGGATCCTCAGCGCTGTGAGGCAGCAGTGCTAACCATTGCTCCACCATGCTTAACAGAAACCTACTTAACCCTCCAGCGAGGAATCAAAATTGTTACCTTCCGCGAAAGCACAGTGCCTGGGACCCAATAGCTCCGTCAGGGATGTGGGGGTACATGCGGCAGACTCGCTGTCAGTCTAACGTCAGGTGTCGCAGCCAGAATGACGGTTCTAAACCTCAGTCAGCAGAACTAGAACCAAGGAGTGTAACCCCCAGCAGTGGACAGCTTGCCGCAGGGATGGTGGCCATAACCCAAAGTGCTCAAGGCCCACCAGGACAGCTGTCCCGAACTGGGGTATCAAAATAGCGGCTGCAGACACCAAGCCAGGCACCGGGACCAAGGCACCAGACAAACCCGCAAGGATCCCTTCTCCTGCCACCGCCAGGCGTTACAGGTCCCTTTGCGATCAGACGTACTAAGTGGATGACCGGGATAAGACCATAAGACATAGGAGCAGAATTTGGCCACTTAGCCCATCGGGTCTGCCCCGCCATTCAATCATGGCTGATACTTTTCTCATCCCCATTCTCCTGCTTTCTTCCCAGAACCCCTGATCCCCTTATTAATCAAGAACCTATCTATCTCTGTCTTAAAGACACTCAGTGATTTGGCCTCCACAGCCTTCTGCGGATTCCACAGATTCACCACCCTCTGACTGAAGAAATTCCTCCTCATCTCAGTTTTAAAGGACCGTCCCCTTAGTCTGAGATGGTGTCCTCTGGTCCCAGTTTTTCCTACAAGTGGAAACGTTCTCTCCACGTCCGCTCCATCCGGGCCTCGCAGTATCCTGTAAGTTTCAATAAGATACCCCTCATCCTTCTAAACTCCATCGAGTACAGACCCAAAGTCCACAACCATTCATCAGATGACATGTTCTTAATTCCAGGGATGAATCTTGTGACCCTCCTCTGGACCCTTTCCAAGGCCAACACATCCTTCCTGAGATATGGGGCCCAAAACTGCTCACAATACTCCAAATAGGGTCTGATCAGGGCCTTATATAGCCTCAGAAGTACATCCCTGGTCTTGTATTCTAGCCCTCTTGATATGAATGCTAACATTACATTTGCCTTCTTAACTGCCGACTGAACCTGCACATTAACCTTAAGAGAATCGTGAACAAGGATTCCCAAGTCCCTTTGTGCTTTTGATTTCCTAAGCATTTCCCCATTTAGAAAATAGTCTATGGCTAAATTCCTCCTTCCAAAATGCATAGCCTCACACTTTTCCACATTGTATTCCATCTGCTACTTCATTGCCCACTCACCTAGCCTGTCTCAGCCCTTCTTCAGCCCCCTTGCTTAATCAATACTACCTATCCCTCAACAGACCAGGTGGCACGGTAGCACAAGTGGATGGAACTGTGGCTTCACAGCATCAGGGTCCCCGGTTCGATTCCCCACTGGGTCGCTGTCTGTGCGGAGTCTGTACGTCCTACCCTCTGCGTGGGTTTCCTCCGGGTGCTCCGGTTTCCTCCCACAGTCCAAAGACGTGCAGGTTAGGAGGATTGGCCATAATAAATTGCCCTTAGTGTCCAAAAAGGTTAGGAGGGGATATTGGGTTACGGGGATAGGGTGGAAGTGAGGGCTTAAGTGGGCTGGTGCAGACTCGATGGGCCGAATGGCCTTCTTCTGCACTCTATGTTCTGGATATTTGTATCATCTGCAAACGTAGCAACAGTGCCTTCAGTTCTTTCTTCCAGATCATTAATGTATATTGTAAAAAGTTGTGGTCCCAGCACAGACCCCTGAGGCACACCACTAGTCATCGGCTGCCATCCTGAAAAAGACCCCTTTATCCCCACTCTCTGCCTTCTGCCAGTCACCCAATCCTCTATCCATGCCAGGATCTTACCCTTAACACCATGGCTCTTAACTTATGATGGGATGATTCCTATCAACAACTCCATTGCATGATGTCACCCCAAGTCGCCCCCATCCGGATAATGCTACAGATCAATGAGCACTCGATCGAGATGGAGCTCTACACCAAAGCGGTGGTCTCGGTCGTAAGCCGTGGTAAGGTCAACGAGATTCGACCCAGTCATCAGACTTTGACCCTCCAAGATATAGATGCCAGGTTGGCCACATATAGGGGGGAGCCTCTGGCCATTTATTAAACTGCGACTGGCTGTGACACCTGAAGTCAGACTGACAGCGAGTCTGCTGCATGTTCTCCCAGATCCCTGAAGGGGTCCTGGAAAAACTTCCGGTGGGTTTTCGGTGATGGATTAGACACCCTCAAGGGTGCTGTGGCAAAAATCAGCGTGGACCCACAAGCACAACCCCGCTCTTTCCGCGCCTGGCCAGTACCGTACGCATTACCCCCGAAGGTCGACGCTGAGCTGGGCCGCTTAGAGCATCTGGAAAATATTCGCCCCATCCGATTTGCCGACTGGGTTGCGCCAGTAGTACTGATATTGAAACCTGATGGGTCGGTGCGATTATGCGGTGACTATAAGATGACAGTGAACTGTATCTCCTGTCTAGACCGTTACCCGGTCCCACGGTTCAAGGACCATCATGCCAAACTCAGCGAGGATAGGCATTTACTGAACTAGATATGAGCCACGCATACCTAAGGTTGGTCCTCGAACCCGGCTCCAGGTGATCAGTCACCATTAATACCACAGGGGGCTGTACGAGTACAACGTTCTCATCATTGGAACTTCGGACAAGGAACATCTGGAAAATTTGGCTTAAGTACTCCAGCGATTTGAATAGGCTGGGATCCACCTCTGAAGGGAGAAGCGCATTTTCAACATCCAAAGACACCTACGTTGGGTATCAGGTAGACAAACATGGCCTACACCCGGTGGAGGACAAGGTGCGAACGATCAAGCAGGCACCCATCCCGAGAGGACAGACCGAGTTACGCTCATTCTTAGGGTTAGTTTATCCCGAACTTGACGACACTGCTCAACCCGCTCCACCAATTATTAAAGAAGGGGTACACTTGGGGGTGAGCCCTTCCACAACAGGAGATGTTCACAGAGGTGAAACAGAAACTGCCGAGAAACTGCTCACGCGCTTCAACCCTTCTATACCACGTCTGATAAGAACATAAGAACTAGGAGCAGGAGTAGGCCATCTGGCCCCTCGAGCCTGCTCCGCCATTCAATGAGATCATGGCTGATCTTTTGTGGACTCAGCTCCACTTTCAGGCCCGAACACCATAACCCTTAATCCCTTTATTCTTCAAAAAACTATCTATCTTTATCTTAAAAACATTTAATGAAGGAGCCTCAACGGCTTCACTGAGCAAGGAATTCCATAGATTCGCAACCCTTTGAGTGAAGAAGTTCCTCCTAAACTCAGTCCTAAATCTACTTCCTCTTATTTTGAAGCTATACCCCCTAGTTCTGCTTTCACCCACCAGTGGAAACAACCTGCCTGCATCTATCCTATCTATTTCCTTCATAATTTTCTATGGTTCTATAAGATCCCTCCTCATCCTTCGACAGTCCCAGTCTACTCAACCTCTCCTCGTAATCGAACCCCTTCAGCTCTGGGGTTAACCTAGTGAATTTCCTCTGCACACCCTCCAGTGCCAGTACGTCCTTTCTCAGGTAAGGAGACCAAAACTGAGGCAGTTAACACAATACTCAAGGTGTGGCCTCACTAACACCTTATACAATTGCAGCAAAACCTCCCTAGTCTTAAACTCCATCCCTCTAGCAATGAAGGACAAAATTCCATTTGCCTTCTTAATCACCTGTTGCACCTGTAAACCAACTTTTTGTGACTCATACACGAGCACACCCAGGTCTCTCTGCGCAGCAGCATGTTTTAATATTTTATCGTTTAAATAATAATCTTGTTTGCTGTTATTCCTACCAAAATGGATAACCTCACATTTGTCAACATTGTATTCCATCTGCCAGACCCTAGCCCATTCACTTAACCTATCCAAATCCCTCTGCAGACTTCCAGTATCCTCTGTGGGCCCAACACTGATCCCTGAGGGACACCACTAGCTACTGATTGCCAACCAGAGAAACACCCATAATCCCCACTCTTTGCTTTCTATTAATTAAACAATCTTCTATCCATGCAACTACTTTACCCTTAATGCCATGCATCTTTATCTTATGCAGCAACCTTTTGTGTGGCACCCTGTCAAAGGCTTTCTGGAAATCCAGATATACCACGTCCATTGGCTCCCCATTATCTACTGCACTGGTAATGTTCTCAAAAAATTCCACTAAATTAGTTAGGCACGACCTGCCCTTTATGAACCCATGCTACGTCTGCCAATGGGACAATTTCCATCCAAATGCCTCGCTATTTCTTCCTTGATGATAGATTCCAGCATCTTCCCTACTACCTTAGTTAAGCTAACTGGCCTATAATTACCCGCTTTCTGCCTCCCTTCTTTTTTAAACAGTGGTGTCACGTTTGCTAATTTCCAATCCACCGGGACCAGCCCAGAGTCTAGTGAATTTTGATAAATTATCACTAGTGCATTTGCAATTTCCCTAACCATCTCTTTTAGCACTCTGGGATGCATTCCATCAGGGCCAGGAGACTTGTCCACCTTTAGCCCCATTAGTTTGCCCATCACTACCTCCTTAATGATAACAATCATCTCAAGGTCCTCACTTGTCATAGCCTCATTTCTATCAGTCACTAGCATGTTATTTGTGTCTTCCATTGTGAAGACCGGCCCAAAAAACCTGTTCAGTTCCTCAGCCATTTCCTCATCTCCCATTATTAAATCTCCCTTCTCATCCTCTAAAGGACCAAAATTACCTTAGCCACTCTTTTTTATTTTATATATTTGTACAAACTTTTACTATATGTTTTTATTTTCTGAGCAAGTTTACTCTCATAATCTATCTTACTCTTCTTTATAGCTTTTTTAGTATCTTTCTGTTGCCCCCTAAAGATTTCCCAGTCCTCTAGTCTCCCACTAATCTTTGCCACATTGTATGCTTTTTCCTTTAATTTGATACTCTCCCTTATTTCTTTAGATATCCACGGTCGATTTTCCCTCTTTCTAACGTCCTTCCTTTTTGTTGGTATAAACCTTTGCTGAGCACTGTGAAAAATTGCTTGGAAGGTTCTCCACTGTTCCTCAACTGTTTCACCAGAAAGTCTTTGCTCCCAGTCTACCTTAGCTAGCTCTTCTCGCATCCCATTGTAATCTCCTTTGTTTAAGCACAAAACACTCGTGTTTGATTTTACCTTCTCACGAATCAATCCTGTCTCATTACACAGGACCAGATCTAGTCCTGTGAAATGAGACAGGATGATAACGTGTAATGCTTCCTTTATGGGGCTGGGCCATCCTCGCACACTGCATGCATGATGGATCAGAATGACCCAACGTATTCACACCATGAACACTCGCTGACGTGGAGCACAATTACACGAAAATTGAGAAGGAAGTCCTGGCTATCGTTTTATGGGGTTCACAAGACTACGACCACGTGTTTACGTCTTCACTGAACACAAGCCAGCGCTCGGGTTATTTAAAGAGGATTGAGTGATTTCCTCTTTTCGTGTTGGGCAGGACCCAATGGGGGGGCTTTGCTATTAGCCACGTACGAATATACTTTGGAACACTGCCCTGGCACACAGATCCCACATGCCAGTATGTTGAGCTGCCTCTCCCTCTCCACCAGGCCACAGGCACCAGCATCGGCCCAGAGAAGTCATTGCTGCCCTCCATTTTATGGGCTTTCCGCAGGTTACGGCAGCTCGCATAAAGGGATGGACCCAAACGGACCTTCAGTTATCCAGGGTCTGCCACATCATCCTGTATGGAGCCCAGCACCGAGCTTTGCCCGACAATCTGAGGGCTACATTTTAAAACTCCTGGAGCACAGCGTAGAGGGCGGCATCTTACTGTGGGGGACATGGACGGTCGTCCCAGGACATGGCGCACCCGCTGCTGCAGGACCTCCAAAGCTGATACCCCGGGTCGAAGATAAATAAGATTACCTGTAGCTCTGTCTGGTGGCCCGAAATTGACTCCGGCATAGAAAAGGTGGCTCAGCACTGTGGTCCATGCCAAGAGATCAAAAAGCTCCACTGGCAGCACCGATGCACCCATGGAATGGCCAGGCCGACCATGGTCCTGCACACATACAGACTTTACCGGCCCATTTCAGGGGCCAATATTCCTGATCATTGTGGATGTCCACTCCAAGTCGGTCGAAGTCCACAGGATATAGGCCATAAACACGAGTGTGCCCGTGGACTGGTTACGGCACACATTTAATACCCACAGCATCCCCAAAGTGCTAGTATCCGACAACGGCACTACTTTTACTAGCAGGGAATTCAGAACATTTATGGTTTAAATGGTATCCGCCACGTGCGGACCGAACCATATCTCCAGGCCTCGAACAGACTGACCGAGCGGGCGGTCCAAACCTTCAAGCGCGGGATGTATACTATAAGCTGACCGTGAATCTGATCATGGGACACCCGGTTCCTATTCAGCTATCGGACCATGCTCCATGCCACCACTGAGGTAGCACCAGCGGAATTGCTGATGGGGAGACGTCTCAGGACCCGCTTATGCCTGATTATCCCAGACATCGGGAACGGGTCCACCATGGGCAGGACAGATCAGAGGCGGATACAGGCCAGTGCTCACCACCGTGCTGTTTTGAGCCCAAAGACGCCGTCTATGTACAAACTTTAGGTGACAGCACCACGTGGGTCCCAGGCCTGGTGCTTCATTAGAACGGAGAAGGATGAGGGGCGACTTGATCGAGGTTTATAAGATGATCAGGGGAATAGATAGAGTAGACAGTCTGAGACACTTTCCCCGGGTGGAACAAACCATTACAAGGGGACACAAATTTAAGGTGAATGGTGGAAGATATAGGGGGGATGCCAGACGTAGATTCTTTACCCAGAGAGTAGTGGGGGCATGGAATGCACTGCCTGTGGAAGTAGTTGAGTCGGAAACATTAGGGACCTTCAAGTGGCTATTGGATAGGTACATGGATTACAGTAGAATAATGGAGTGTAGATTAATTTGTTCTTAAGGGCAGCACGGTAGCAGCACAATTACTTCACAGCTCCAGGGTCCCATTTTCGATTCCGACTTGGGTCACTGTCTGTGCGGAGTCTGCATATCCTCCCCGTGTGTGCGTGGGTTTCCTCCAGGTGCTCCGGTTTCCTCCCACAGTCCAACGATCAATGGGATTAGACAAAGAGAACATGGATTTATAAAAGGCCAATCATGTTTGACAAACCTACTGAAGTTTTTGAGGATGTAACTAGTAGAATAGTGTGGTGAATTCATACTGTATTGTAATTCAAACTGTATTGCATTGCATTGTATTATGTCCTTGTGGGCTCTGTATATGAGCCGTTGCGCGGCTCTGCCCATAGAGGGAGATGAGGAGTTTGTACAGGGCTCCACCCTTGGCTCCGCCCATGGCTCTGCCCATGGCACCTCCCACTACCGTAGGTATAAAGTGATGCAGCCGTAAGCCTGCTCTCAGTTCCTCTGCTTGCAGGCAGGCTCAGTTGTAAGACTATTAAAACCACAGTTTACTTCCAATCGTGTCTCTAGTGAATTGATGGTCACATCAATTAGATAAGTGTGATCCAGGTGATGTGGTATATGCAGATTTTGAGAAAGCTTTTGGTAAAGTCCCTCGTAAAGGTTCGTGCACAAAATTAAAACCCACGTGATTTGGGTAATATATTGGCATGGACAGAGAATCGGTTAGCGGACAGGAAACAGAGAGTAGGAATAAATGGGCATTTTTCAGAGTGGGAGGCAGTGACTAGTGGGGTCCCGCAGGGATCAGTGCTGGGGCCCCGGCTATTCACAATGTACATCAATGATTTGGATGAGGGAACCAAAAGTAATATTTCCAAGTTTCCTAAATGTGATGTTATCCACATCAGTTAGAGAAACAGAATTGCAGAGTATTATTTAAACAGTGATAGATCCGGAAATGTTAACGTACAGAGGTGTCTTAGTGCACCAGTCACTGAAAGCAAACATGCAGATAGATGCAGCAATCATTTAGGAAGGCGTGTTGTGCTTCATTGCAAGAGAACATGAGTACAGAAGCAAGGATGACATATTGCAGCTCTACAAGGCCTTGTGAGACCACATCTGGAGTATTGTGTGCAGTTTTGGTCACTTTATCTTAGAAAGGATATATTCGCCATAGAGGGGGTGCAGTGAAGGTTCACTGATTCCTGGGATTGTCGTTTGAGGAGAGATTGGGTCGACTGGATCTGAATTCACTGGAATTTAGAAGAATGAGAGGGGATCAGGGCAGCACGGTAGCATTGTGGATAGCACAATTGCTTCACAGCTCCAGGGTCCCAGGTTCGATTCCGGCTTGGGTCACTGTCTGTGAGGAGTCTGCACATCCTCCCTGTGTGTGCGTGGGTTTCCTCCGGGTGCTCCGGTTTCCTCCCACAGTCCAAAGATGTGCAGGTTAGGTGGATTGGCCATGATAAATTGCCCTTAGTGTCCAAAATTGCCCTTAGTGTCGGGTGGGGTTACTGGGTTATGGGGATAGGGTGGAGGTGTTGACCTTGGGTAGGGTGCTCTTTCCAAGAGCCGGTGCAGACTCGATGGGCCGAATGGCCTCCTTCTGCACTGTAAATTCTATGATCTCAGTGAAACGTATAATAATCTGACCGAGCTGGCCAGACTGGATGCCCGGATGTTGTTTCCTCAGGCTGCGGGAATCTAGAACAAGGGATCACAGTCTCTGGCTCTGTGTTGGCCATTTAGGACTCAGATAAGGAGAAACCTCTTCTCTCAGAGGGTGATGAACCTGTGAAATTCTCGACCACAGAAAGCAGTGGAGGCCAAATCACTGAATGTATATAAGAAGGAAATTGATAGATTTCTAGATTCTAAAGGCATCAAGAGGTATGGGGAGAGTGCGGGAGTTAAGATAGAGGAACAGCCATTATTATATTGCATGGTGGAGCAGGCTCAAAAAGCCGAATGGCGTACTCCTGCTCCTGTTTTCTATGTTTCACTCAAAGGCAAAACAGATTGGTGGGCCTGAGTGACCTCCGCCTGTTCCTGACTTCCTTCAATCCCACACACTCAGCAACTCACCTTTCAACTTATTTTCTAGTCTAATCATCTGCATGTCTTCAGAAGCCTATTTATTCTAGGTCAAGGGTAAGTCCATGTGACCCTTGCCCTGGTCTCCTATACCCAGGTCTCCATACTATCTGTTTCAGTAAAGATGCGAGTTGATGTTACGCTGTTTGAAAGCTGAAGTTGCATTCTATTGATATCTCCAGAAACAACCTCTTCATTTCCCTTTGCGCACTGAAGCAGGTTACTGAGTGATTATGTGTTGGGGGAAGAGTGGTGATTGGGGAATGGGGGAGGTGACGGGAAGGGTAGGGAGTGGGTTAGGGATGTTGGAGAGTTGGGGAGGGGTGGCATGGGGAGTGATGGGGTGTTGGGGGAGGAGTGGTGATTGGGGGATAGAGGAAAGGATGGGAAGGGTGGGGAATGGGGGGAGGGGATTCCCCCCATGGGGGAAGGCTAGGGGATTCACTTGATAACTGTCATGGGAAGGGACTCAAAGTAATTTCTAATCTCTAGCCCAGAAACATGGAGGGCTGTTGAAGTGGTGGTCTCCTCTTGATCCGAGGCTCAGAGCTATGCTCACTTTCATTGTTAGACTGCCACACACAGCAACTGGACTGAAAGGAAATGATGTCAGCACAGTCTGAGATTGGAAAACATGACTGGCTTGTACCTTTCTGCAAAGCAAATGTTTCTAATTTACCAGGAGGAAAACACACCAGACGGCTGCTCCAGAGGCAAAGGCGTAAATCAGCCTCTTGTCACAGGAGAAGGCATGTTCCTCCTCCTCAGGGAATGACAAGAGATAATAAACTTCGAGAGCAAACATGACTGAAGAACCGTGTTTGTGATAGAGATGAGGGGGTTGGGGGGGGGGGGGGGGGGGGGGGGGGGGGGGGTTCAATGTTACTTCAGGAACATCCGAGACACTGCAGCTGGATCATCATATTCCACACCAATTGGAAAACTCAGGATGAAATTCCAGCACTTGGAACTGCTCCAGCCTTTGGAGCCTCTTTCCCGTGTACTTCTTGCTGGTGTTAGTCATGGCTCTGGGGTGGTGACACTGACCTTTGAACTGGAAAGTATGGGTTCGAGCCCTGCCATGGTAAACTCAGCTGCGTGGTGCCGAGGGAGTGTTGCATTGTCTTTTTCATGAAATGTTAAACTCTGTTTACCCTTTCACAGCGCACCATTTCGAGGAAGGACAGGGAGGTCCTTCCAGATGGACTAGTCAATATTTATCCCTTTGCCAACATTCACGCTGCAGATTGTCTGGTGCGTGTCACTTTGGTGTTTATGGGGCTTTGCTGTTTGCTGATTGGCTGCCTGCCATGTTCCCTGCTTTACAACAAGCGGCTACATTTTCAACATACTTCATTGGCTGCAAAGCCACTGTGCGGGGGCTTGAGGTTGTGAAAGGCGCCATAGAAATGTACCCTTTTGTTCCAGTATTCATCCCTGTGCGCACAGTGAACTCTGACTCACTGGAGAATGTGGGTGGCACAGCAAGGCTGATCCCAGCTCCACAGACTACAGAGCGGTCCATTCTCCATTCACAGTAAAATACAACACAGAAAAGACCCTTCAGCCCATCGAATCTGCACCGACATGAAAAACATCTCACTTGCCTTCCTAAACCCATTTGCCAGCACTTGATCCATAGCCTTGAATGTTATGATGTGGCAAGTGCTTATCCAGGTACATTTTATACACCACAATCTGTGCACCTCATTGTGGGACACAGCTACACCACAATCGGTGTACCTCATTGGAGGAATAGGGTACACCATAAACTGTGTACTTCATTGTGGTACATAGGTAACCACAAATTGTGTACTTTATTGTGGGTCACAGGTACATAGCAATCTGTAATCCTCACTGTGGGAGATGTATACACCACAAGCTGTGTTCCTCAGTATGAGACCTGGATATATCACAATCTGTGTACCTCATTGTGGGACACTTGTGTAGCACAATTTGTGTACCTCATTGGGAGACTGGGGTACACCACAAACTGTATACCCCTTTGTGCAGCACAGGTGCATCCCAAACTCTGTACCTCATTGTGGAACTGGGGTACACCACACACTATGTGCCTTATTGTGGACATGGGTGCATCGCAGTGTATGTACTTCAGTGTGGGACAGAGGTTACCACAAACTGTGTACGTTATTATGGGACTCGGAGACATCTCAATCTGCGTAGCTAAAAGTGGGACTGGGGTACACCACCAATTATTTACCTTATTGTGGGCCACTGGTACACCACAATTTATGGACCTCATTGTGGGACATGGATTCACCAAAAGCCGTGTACTTCATTATGAGATCTGGATATATCATAATGTGTGTACCTCATTGTGGGACATTGGTACAACTAAATCTGTGTACCTCATTGTAGGACACATACACCACAAACTGTATACTTCATTGCAGGACACAGAGACAGCACAATCTGTGCAGCTCATTGGGGGACTGGGGTACAGCACACACTGTGGGACACAGGTACACCACAATCCTTGTACCGTAATTGAGGATTGGGTTCTACCACAATCTGTGGACCTCATTGCAGACTGGGGTACACCACAAACTGTGTACCTTATTGGGGAACTGGGGTACACCACAATCTGTAACTGATTGGGAGACTGGGGTACACCATAATCTGTATACCTCATTGTGCAGCACAGGTACATCCCAAACTCTGTACCTCATTGTGGAACTGGGGTACACCACAAACTATATACCTTATTGTGGACATGGGGGCATCACAGTCTATGTACTTCAGTGTGGGACAGAGGTTACCACAAACTGTGTACGTTATTATGGGACTCGGATACATCTCAATCTGCGAGGCTAAAAGTGGGACTGGGGTACACCACCAATTATTTACCTTATTGTGGGCCACAGGTACACCACAATTTATGTACCTCATTGTGGGACATGGATTCACCAAAAGCTGCATACTTTATTATGGGACCTGGATATATCATAATGTGTGTCCCTCATTGTAGGACATGGGTACAACTAAATCTGTGTACCTTATTGTGCGTCACGTGCACACTATAATCTGTTTACTTCATTGTGGGACACATACACCACAATCTGTGTACTTCATTGTGGGACACAAGTACACTGCAACCTCTGTAACACATTGTGGGGCATAGGTACATCACAATCTATGTACCGGATTGTGGCAGATACAGCACAATCTATGTACAGCCCCTGGGCTAAATCGCTGGTTTTTAAAGCAGAACAAGCAGGCCAGCCGCACAGTTCGATTCCCGTACCAGCCTCCCCGAACATGCGCCGGACTGTGGTGACTAGGGGCTTTTCACAGTAACATCATTGAAGCCCACTCGTGACAATAAGCGATATTCATTTCATTTTTTATTTCATTGTTCAACACAGGTACCCCACAATTCGTGTACCTCATTGTGGGACACAGGTACACCACAAACTGTATACCTCATTGTTGGACACTGTAACAGTACAATATGTGTAATGCATTGTGAGACACAGGTACACCACAATCTGTGTACCTCATCAGGGGACTGAGCAACACCATAAACTGTGTACCTGATTGTGGGACGCAGATACACCACACTCTGTGTATCTCATTGGGGACTGGCATACACGATAAACTGTCTATCTCAGTAGGGATCAGGGCACACCACAAACTGTGTATCTGATTGGGGGACTTAGGTACATCACAATCTGTTTATCTCATTGGGGGACTGGGGTACATCACAATCTGTGAACCTCTTTGTGAGACTGGGGTAGACCACAAATGATGTATCTTATTGTGGGACATGGGTACATCACAATCTTTGTACCTCATTGTGGGACATAGGTTACCACAAATTGTGAACCTTTTTGTGGCTCACGGGTACATCACAATCTGTGTACCTCATTGTGGGACATGTATACACCAAAAGCTGTGTACCTCATTATGGGACCTGGATATATTAAAATTTGTGTACCTCATTGTGAGACTGGGGTTACACCTCAAACTGTGCCCCTCACTGTATGACATACACGGTACGCCACAAACGGTGCACCTCATTGTAGGACATGAGTACACCACAATCTGTGTACTTCATTGCGGGACACTGATTCATCACAATCTGTGCACCTCATTGTGGGAATTAGATACATCACAACCTGTGTACTTCATTTTGGGAGATGGGTACACCACAAACTGTGTACCTCATTGTGGGACCGAGGCACACCATAAACTGTACTTTATTGTGGGATATGCGTACACCATAATATGTATGCTTCAATGTCGGATATGGGTGCACCACAAACTGTAAACCTCATTGTGCGACTGATGTACACCACAAACTGTGAACCTTATCTTGAGGCATGGGTACACCATAATAAGAACATAAGAACATAAGAACTAGGAGCAGGAGTAGGCCATCTGGCCCCTCGAGCCTGCTCCGCCATTCAATGAGATCATGGCTGATCTTTTGTGGACTCAGCTCCACTTTCCGGCCCGAACACCATAACCCTTAATCTCTTTATTCTTCAAAAAACTATCTATCTTTACCTTAAAAACATTTAATGAAGGAGCCTCAACTGCTTCACTGGGCAAGGAATTCCATAGATTCACAACCCTTTGGGTGAAGAAGTTCCTCCTAAACTCCGTCCTAAATCTATTTCCCCTTATTTTGAAGCTATGCCCCCTAGTTCTGCTTTCACCCGCCAGTGGAAACAACCTACCCGCATCTATCCTATCTAGTCCTTTCATAATTTTAAATGTTTCTATAAGATCCCCCCTCATCCTTCTAAATTCCAATGAGTACAGTCCCAGTCTACTCAACCTCTCCTCATAATCCAACCCCTTCAGCTCTGGGATTAACCTAGTGCATCTCCTCTGCACATCCTCCAGTGCCAGTACGTCCTTTCTCAAGTAAGGAGACCAAAACTGAACACAATACTCCAGGTGTGGCCTCATTAACACCTTATACAATTGCAACATAACCTCCCTAGTCCTAAACTCCATCCCTCTAGCAATGAAGGACAACATTCCATTTGCCTTCTTAATCACCTGTTGCACCTGTAAACCAACTTTCTGTGACTCATGCACTAGCACACCCAGGTCTCTCTGCACAGCGGCATGCTTTAATATTTTATCGTTTAAATAATAATCCCGTTTGCTGTTATTCCTACCAAAATGGATAACCTCACATTTGTCAACATTGTATTCCATCTGCCAGACACTAGCCCATTCACTTAACCTATCCAAATCCCTCTGCAGACTTCCAGTATCCTCTGCAATTTTCGCTTTACCACTCACCTTAGTGTCATCTGCAAACTTGGACACATTGTCCTTGGTCCCCAACTCCATATCATCTATGTAAATTGTGAACAATTGTGGGCCCAACACGGATCCCTGAGGGACACCACTAGCTACTGATTGCCAACCAGAGAAACACCCATAATCCCCACTCTTTGCTTTCTATTAATTAAACAATCTTCTATCCATGCTACTACTTTACCCTTAATGCCATGCATCTTTATCTTATGCAGCAACCTTTTGTGTGGCACCCTGTCAAAGGCTTTCTGGAAATCCAGATATACCATGTCCATTGGCTCCCCGTTATCTACTGCACTGGTAATGTCCTCAAAAAATTCCACTAAATTAGTTAGGCACGACCTGCCCTTTATGAACCCATGCTGCGTCTGCCCAATGGGACAATTTCCATCTAGATGCCTCGCTAATTCTTCCTTGATGATAGATTCCAGCATCTTCCCTACTACCTTACTATGGGACTTTGGTACACCATGATCTGTGTACAGTATTTCATTGTGGGACATGGGTACATCACAATCTGCACACCTCATTGTGAGATTTGAATACATCACAATCTGTGTACTTCATTGTGGGGCTGGGGTACACCACAATCTGTGTTCCTAATAGTGGGAATTTAGTACATCACAATCTATGTACCTCATTGTGCGACTCGGGTATATCACAATCTGTGTACCTCACTGTGGGACATGGGTACACCACAAACTCTGTACCTCATTGTTGGACTCGGATATATCACAATCTGCGTACCTCATAGTGCGATTTGAATACATCACAATCATTGTGGGGCTGGGGTACATCACAATCTGTGTACCTAATTGGGGGAGTTTAGTACATCACAATCTATGTACCTCATTGTGCGACTCGGGTATATCATAATCTGTGTACTTCATTGTGGGACTAAAGCACTCCACAGACTGTAACTCTGTGGGACTGAGATACGCCACAAATTGTGCAGCTAATTGTGGGACTGAGGTACATCACAAACTGTGTACCTTATTGTGGTACTGGAAATACCACATCACAATCTGTTTCTCCCATTCTCTGCCTTTGCCTTTCTCTGTATAATTTATTCTGATGTCGGAGATATTTAGTACCTCGTTCAGAATAGATTATTCTGTTCAGATGGACCCCTGGGTGAATTAGTCAAGTGTTTAATTGACAAATTCAGTTAGAGAATGTGGATCCAAATTTACTGAGCAGTAAGAGCAAGCCTTTAATTAAGAAGGAGGGCAGATTGTTACAACCCACATGAGACCTGCAGGGTAGGAGCAATCAGTCTGCTCCTCGTGAGTTTCGCCAAATACAAACTTCCCTGTTCAGGGCGGGGGGTGGGGGTGGGGGTGGGGGTGGGGGTGGGGGTGGGGGATGCCGCGGTGAGCCCGAGCCCGAGATCATTCATGATTAAAATCAGTACAAATTCAGCCAGGTATGGAACCAACAGAGAAGACCCGGTTGCGATCTTTTGCATATTGTAAATATAATTGCTTCACAATAAATCAAGTTTTCTTTTAACTAAGTCAGTCCGGAGTTGTTTGTGGCCTACTAAACATATATTCTCCATTGAAAAGACAAAGGTTGAAACTCCCTTCTGACTTCACATTTTTATTTTCTTGTATTTATATATCACCTCTCATATCCTCATGGTGTTCCAAACGCTTTATAAGTTAAAATATATATTTGAAGTGTAGTCACTGTTGTAACTGTTTCAAGCACAACAGCCTATTTGTGTACAGTGAGGTCTGAGAAACAGCAATTTGATAATCATAGAATCATAGAATTTATAGTGTTGAAAGAGGCCATTTGGCCCATTGGGCCTGCACCAGCCCTTGGAAAGAGCACCCTACGCCTCTCAATCCTATCCCTGTTACCCAACTAACCTTTTTGGAAATTTAGGGGCAATTTAGCATGGGAGGAACCCGGAGCACCCGGAGTACGCAGACACTGGGAGGTAGTGCAAACTCCAGACAGCCACGCAAGGATGGAATTGAACCCGTGTCCCTGGAGCTGTGAGGCAGTAGTGGTAACCACTGTGCCACCGTGCCGCCCCCAATGACCAAATGATTTGTGTTAGTCTTGAATTTGCTGCCCGAATTTGGTGATGGAGGCAGAGACCCTAAACTCTTTTAAAAAGTAGCTAGATCTGCGCTTTATGTGTTGTAAGTTACAGGGCTAGGGACTGAATAGAATTTACAGTGTAGAAGGAGGCCATTCGGCCCATCGAGTCTGCAGTGGCCATTGGAAAGAGGCCCCATGCCTCCACCGTTATCCCCATAACCCAGTAACGCCACCTAACATTTTTGGACACCAAGGGCAATTTAACATGACCAATCCACCTAACGTGTACATCTTTGGACTGTGGGAGGAAACCGGAGCACCCGGAGGAAACCCACGCAGACACGGGGAGGACGTGCAGACTCCGCACAGACCGTGACCCAGGCCGGGAATCGAACCTGGGACCTTGGAGCTGTGAAGCAACTGTGCTAACCACTGTGGTACCATGCTACTGGGTGCAGGAAGGTGGGATCAGAAAGGGCACCAGCTGTCCTCGGGCTGGAATGGACAAGAAGGGCCGAATCGCCTTCTTCTGTGCTCTAACTGTTCTATGATGCTGAGTTAGGGATATTTTGTGGCTGGAGCAGCAGAGTGTCATGGGACCTTTCACTGGCGATTGAGAGAAGAAAGAGGTTAATACCTCACCTGAAAGACATGCTTGTGATAGTGTAACGCTCCTGTGGTACAGCACTGCATTGTCAGACAACATCTTTGTGCTCACATTTCTAGAGTGGGACACGAACCTGAGCAGCAGTATGGGAATCTCAGTTTGTCTCAACACAATTGTGGTGCTGAAGAGAGAATCCACCAGGGCTCTGTCTCCTAAACGGAATCCAGTGATTCCTGCTGAGAGTGTGGGCTTTGGTGACAGCGAGCATAGAAATCCCAGACACACTTTCCACACTCTGGTCACCTTCCCCGGGATCAGGTCAAAAATGACAAATTAGCATAGGGCTGATGTTGTCAATTAAAATGACTCCTCAGTGTGAGTTAATCCCTGTGGGGGGGGAGGAAGAGAATAAACTGGAGGGAATTACTCCAGGTATTTAGAAATTACAGTTCAATCTGAGCAAAAAAAGTCTCAGTTCCACTGAGGAGCAATGATCACATCAGCTACAATGAAGAGAATTAAATACTTCAACGTCTATCTCAGCACTTCCAGCTCTTCCATTAGCTTCTGATTAAAGGAAGATAGAATGTGACAGATTCAAAGAGCAACTCCATTTCTTTCGAAGAGAACCTTTAGTTAAACAGATACATGGCCCGTTCAATCATCCTTTGCAAAGGCAATCACTCAGAGAGTATTGTGTATAGTTTTGACCTTGACATAGAATTTACAGTGCAGAAGTAGGCCATTTGGCCAATCGAGTCCACACTGGAAAGACTAGCCCACCTAAACCCACACCTCCACCCTATCCCCACAACCCAGTAACCCCACCTAACCTTTTTGGACACAAAGGGAAATTTATCATGGCCAATCCACCAAACCTGCACATCTTTGGACTGTGGGAGGAAACCGGAGCACCCGGAGGAAACCCACACAGGGACGGGAAGAACGTGCAGATGCCGCACAATGATCCAAGCCGGGAATCGAACCTGGGACCCTGGAACTGTGAAGCAACTGTGCTAACCACTGTGCTACCGTGCTGCCCACATCTCCTTATTTAAAGATGGATATTCTTTCCACAGAGGGTCACCGGACCAATCCTTGGGATGTTGAGTTTATCCTATGAGGAGAGATTGAAGAGACTGGGCCGGTATTCACCAGAGTTCAGCAGTTTGACTGGTGATCTCATTGGAATTTCCAAAATTCTTACTGGGCTTGGCAGAGCGGAAGCAGAAAGGATGTTTCCCCAGGCTGGGCAACCCTGGGCACACAGTCTCATAATGAGGGGCAGGCCATTTAAGATTGAGATGAGGAGGAATTTCTTCACTCAGCGGGTGGTGAATCTTTGGAATTCTCTATCCCAGAGGCTGGTCGAAGCTCAATTACTGAGTGTACTCAAGACAGGAATCGATAGATTTCTGGATACCAATGACATCAAGGAATATGGGGATAATGCAAGAAAGTGGCGTTGAGATAGATGATCGGCCATTATCTAGTTGAATGAGGAAGCACGCTCGAGGGGCTGAATGGCCTACTCCTGTTCCTATTTCCTATACTCCTACATTCAGGCTGGGTATTCTGGAGAGGATAATTATCAGAGCATGTAGCAGTCGGAGCGAATTGTAAGCTGGCAGTGAGTAAGGCACCCCACTGCCTACATCTTCTCAAAAAATTACTCTGAATAATATAATTCCTTTTCTATAAATACAACCTCATGTAAAGGGTTCTTGTGTTTTCTACCACCCCCAAGATGGTGCCTGGGAAATGATTTATCATCCTGGAAAAATGTGAAACAGATTGTTAATCAGACGACATTTTCCAGTAATGCATGCTGGTCCAGAGAAACAAACAGTGTTCAGTCTCCAACCTTTCTCTGTCTTCCTGCTATCCCTCTCTCTTCATTTGTCTTGTCCTCCACCCTTCTCACCTCCCACCATCCCCAGTGTCCAAAACCTTTCTAACCTTAAATACTCCCATCGGTTCCCTGGGCGGTAGCTTAATCAAAGCCATTAACCTGAAATTGCTCAGACTCATGCTTTCACTGAAACACAAGGCAAAACCAAAGCTGTTAATTGTTAAATATCAACAAGTGGCAAGTAACACTCACGCCATACAAGAGCCAGGCAAAGACCATCTCCAACAAGAGGGACTCTAACCATCTTCCATTGACTTTCAATGGCATTATCATCGCTGAATCCCCCACTATCAGCATTTTGGGGTTACCATTGATCAGAATCTGAACTGGACTAGTCATATACATACTGTGGCTGCAAGTGTAGGTCAAAGGCTATGAATCCTGTGGCATGTAACTCACCTCGTGACTCTCCAAAGCCTGTCCACCACCTACAAGGCACAAGTCAGGAGTATGATAGAATATTCCCCACTTGTCTGGATAGGTGCAGCTCCAACAACACTCAAAAAGCTGAACACCATGCAGGACAAAAAAGCCTGTCTTATTGGTAAACCTTCTCCCAGCTTAAACATATACTTCTTCAACCACTGATGCACAGCAGTAGCTGTGTGTACCATCCACAGGGTGCATTGCAGCAACTCAACACGGCTCCTTAAGCAGCACCGTCCAAAACCACAACCACGACCATCTGTAACAGGGTTTTTCAAAGTGTACGTGCTGGGGTGTGGCCCATGGGTGGGTCGCGGGCGGGTGTCATGGGAGGTGGAGTGATCAGTGGCGGCATTCCCATGGTGGTTCCGATCACGGGAAAAGCACTCAACAGCTTTTACATTGAGAATGGTGGCCTCTGCTGCCTTTTAAAAGAAAATAAATGTGGCTGTGTGGAGTCTTCCAGTCAGAAGCAGCAGCCGTGAGCAGGTCACACGCTCAGCATGTACACTTGATGCTCTCCAAGTACATGTTCTTGGCGTCAAATGACAGCACAGAGCTGCTTCCATTTTATAGCTGCTGACAAGAGGAATGTGAAGATCGATCATTTTCTTAAAAATAAGAGAACGGCAGAGACTCAAATAGGCAGTGTACCTACTGGCCAGAATCTCACATGTGAATCTGCTGGAGAGAGCTGCGCAGGAGAGTCCAGAGCAGGACAGAGCAGTGCTAGTATTAGCCCTGTTCAAAGCTCCAGGGCCTCTGGTTAATAGTCTACAAAGAAGAAACATACCTTGGGAACAAAGCAGTATAAAAATGATTTCTTGAGGTATGGTTTTGTCAATTGTGGCAATGCAAATAAGGTTGCAAAGCCCACGTGCAAGGAAGTACCGGCAAATGAGAGAAGCAGTTTCAGATTGTGATAGAGAAGTGGTGGGTGTAAAATTCCTTTTGAGGTTGAAACCACAGAGTTAATTATTAACTGACAGCTGACTCCAAATGAAAAGATTATGCTGCTCTACTTGACCTGTGATACCACATTTAAAACACACCAAAAGCACATGAAGCTGAGGGTATTCTGGAGTAGCATCTCCCAGGAGTATCCAGTGCTGAGTAAAACACACATTTTGTTGCTTTTGCCCTTTACAACAACCTACATGTGCAAGGTTGGATTTTCCATTTTCATAAAAATGAAAACGGCACAAAGGAACTGGTTTTGCACCTGATATGCACATTGACCTCTGTTCCTTTGAACTGGATTCAAGTGAGATTGTGAGGGCCAAGCAGGCTCATGTGGGTCGGCTGCTGTGGGTCCTGAAGGTCGGTCGGTTGGTAAAAGTGGGTCCCGGGGATAAAAGGTTTGAAAAACACTGATCCAGAAAGACATGATCAGCAGATACATGGGAGCACCACCACCTGCAAATTCTGTCCAAGTCACTCATCATCCTGATTTGGAAATATATCATCATTCCTTCACTGTCGCTGGGTCAAAATTCTGGTACTCCCACCCTAACAGCACTGTGGGTGTACCTACACCACATGGACTGCAGCAGTTCAAGAAGGCAGCTCACCATCACCTTCTCAAGAAAATTTAGGGATGGACAACAAATGCTGGCCTAGCTAGTGATGCCCACATCCCATGAGTGAGTAAAAAATAATATTCACTGATTCATCTGAGGATTAAGATCCAATTATTCAAAGACAAAAGGTTCCAATAATTCTTAAAATCATGGATGAGATTTATTTGATGAAGCGCAAAATCAAAATCCTCAATTAGATTCCAGCCTATAATCCATTGCTAGATACAAGTTATTTTATATACTTTGGCCTGAAATTTCTGTCTGTCGCTCACTCTCGGCAGTGATATAGTTCCCACTCAGGATTGTCAGGGCACGTCCTGCTGATTCCCTTCGTTCCTTTTTTTTTCTTTTGTCTTTATTATGTTTGGTCCATGGATCATTAATGGAGACATACCTTTCAGTCGAGCAGAGGAAGTAAGTTTGGGGAGCCCAGCGAACCATGCCCATATATTTTGGGCATGCCCGGCACTGGGGGAATTCTGGCAAGGGGTGGCGAGGACGGTGTCGAGGGTGGTAGGGTCCAGGGTCAAGCCAGGCTGGGGACTCGCGATATTTGGGGTTGGGTGGAGCCGGGAGTGCAGGAGGCGAAAGAGGCCGGTGTTTTGGCCTTTGCGTCCCTAGTAGCCCGGAGGAGGATCTTGTTGTAATGGAAAGTTGCGAGACCCCCAAGCGTGGAGACCTGGATCAATAACATGGCGGGATTCATTAAGCTGGAGAAGGTCAAATTCGCCCTGAGGGGGTCGGTACAAGGATTCTTTAGGAGGTGGCAGCATTTCCTCGACTTTCTGGCTCAATGATAGGGAACTAGGTCAGCAGCAGCGGCAACCCGGGGGGGGGGGGGGGAGAAGGGGGGTATTGTTTATGTTAATTTAATTTATTTTAAATTTATTTTGTTGTCCACGGGTTTGGGGGGCTCGTTATATGCATTGTTACGGGTCCGGGGGGTGTTTATTATTGTTATTATTATTGTTTTGTTGTTATACATTTTTCAAAAATTTCAATAAAAATTATTTTTAAAAAAAAACTTTGTACACCTCAATTAAATCACCCCTCAGCCTTCTTTGTTTCAAAGGAAAATAACCCCAACATATTCAATCTCTCCTTGTAGCTAAACGTTTCTAGCCTTGTCAACATTCTTGTAAACGTCTTCTGTACTATCTCCAGAGCAATAATGTCACTCCTGTAAGGTGGTGTCCAGCACTGCACACAATATTCCAGATCTGGCCTCAGCAGTGTTATCCAATTCCATCATTATATCCATACTTGTATATACCCTACGTCTTCCAATGATGGAGAGCATTCTATATGCTTTCTAAACAATCTTGTCCACTTGTACGCCAAGATCTCTCACTTCACCTACCCCTCTTAGTATATTCCCATTTATTGTGTACTCCCTAGAACTGTTTGACCTCCCTAAATGCACGACCTCACACTTCTGTGTTAAATTCCATCTCCCACTTTATCGCCCGCTCCACCAATCCACCTATATAATTTTGAAGATTATAGCTATCCTCTACACTGTCCACCACTCAGCCAATCTTTGTGTCATCTGCAAATTTGCCAATTGTGCTCCCCACACGCACGTCCTAATCGTTAATATATAACACAAACAGTAAGGGTCCCAACACAAGCTCTGTGGAACACCACTTGAAACAACTTTCCAATTGCAAGGGCAGCCATTGACCATTACCCCGTTTCCTGTTACTAAGCCTAGTTTTTATCCAGTTTTCCAAGTGCTTTCACTTTCTTGACCAATGTGCCACGTGGGACTTTGTCAAACACCTTGCTAAAATCCATGTACACAACATCCACTGCACTACCTTTATCAATTCTTCTTGTCACTCCCTCAAAGAATTCAATCGAATTTGTGAGGCAAGACGTTCCTTTAACAAATCCATGCGGACTATCCCTGACTCGTCCATGCCCTTCTATGTGACAGTTAATCCTATCTCTCAGGATTGATTCTCCAAATTTGCCGACCACTGATATAAGACTAACTGGCCTAAAATCATTTGGCATTTCCTTCAATCCCTTTTTAAACAATGGGACCACGTTTGCATTTCTCCATTCCTCCGGTACCTCCCCTGTATCTGGTAATGATTGCAACATCATCCTCAGAGTATCTGCTTTCTCCTCCCTGACCTCCTTCAGTAGCTTCGGAAACAATCCATCTGGCCCTGGCGACTTATCAACTTTCAAGGATTCCAATCCTTTGCGTACTTCCTCTCTCTTTATGATTATCCCATCCAATATCTCATAGTGTTTCTCCTGGAATACTATATCTGCTTCATCCATTGCCTTTGTAAACACGGAGACAAAATATTCATTTAAAACCCTTCCCACAGCCTCTACATTTACACACAAGTTCCCTTCTACATCTCTGATAGGTCCTACTTTTTCCTTAACTAACCTTTTCCCATTAATATATTGGTAAAACATATTTGTGTTTTCTTTAACTTTACTTGCTAATCTTTTTTCATGCCCTCTCTTTGATTTCCTTATTTCATTTTCGACTTAATTCCTGCACTTCCTATATTCATCTAGTCTATCTGCAGTGCTAAAGTCATCCAAAAATCTGATACCCTGATCCTAACTCACACCGAATCATGCCCCTGCGTTTGCTGACTTAAACTGGCTAGCCATTAAGTAAAGCCTCGATTTTAAAATTCTCATCCGTGTTTTCAAATCTCCCTTGTCCTGTCTCCTCTCTATCCGTGTCATGTTCTCCAGCCCTCTGAGATACCTGCTCTGTTCCATTTCTGGCCTCTTGAACATCCCCAATTTAAAACACACCACCACTGGTGGCCATGAGGTTTGTTGCCAAGGCCCCAAGCCCCCTTGCTTTCCTCATTTAAGACGCTACCTAAAACCTACTGGTTTGGGCAAACCTTTTCATTATGTTTCTGAATATCTCCGTTTGTGTTTTTTGTTATCACCCTTTGCTTTACATAGCCTCCGTGAAGTGCCTGGGGACGCTTTGTGACTTAAATGGCACTAGATAAATGCACATTGGTGTTGTTGAACACTGACTTATTCTGAATCCTGTCTTATCCTGTGCACCCTGAGTACTGCCGTTTGCCAGACCCACAGCAACATGGCTGATATATTTTGCCGACAGATTTGTTCGACTGTTACCAACTTCATAATGACTGGGTAATTAATCACTTCTATAATAAGCGCTTGATACATACACAAATTCCTTCAAAATCCTCGGCACGTGGCCTCTGATTGTTGGTGCTAACCACAGAGCAGTTATCTCTGTGTGGAGAGGTTACAGTCCCACTCAACGACAGTTTGAGGCTGCCACCTAGTGTCTCAAACCTGAGAAAGAACACATCAGTGTGCATTGTGCAGACAGAGTTCCAGTTTCAGCTCCAACCAGTAAGTCTTCAAACTTTATTTCTGCTGGTTTATGCAATTAGCTGGATTCCATAAATACAGATCTGAGGGTGGTACTTACTTTAAATGAGACAAATCAGCAATGTGGCATTATTCACTGGCTGAGAATTTTTCACCAGGTATTATTGGGCCATTCCCCGTTGCAGCAGGGACAAGTGAGATGCCCTGACTTTCACTGCAGGTGGACAGGACCAGAATCATGGTTTGGGAGATATGATGGAGGGGTGAGAATGTCTCCAGACCAGCCACCCAGAGGCCTGGGCTAATGGTGGGGACAAGGCCTCACATTCCACCATAGCAATTCATTGCTTAATAAATCTGACATTGAATCTGGAACCTCAGTAATGGTGACCATGAAACTATCTTAGTTGTTGCAAAAACCCATCTCGTTCACGGATGTCCTTTAGGGAAGGAAATCTGCCATCCTTACGTGATCTGGCCTACATGTGACTTCACACCCACAGCAAAGTGGTTGACTCTTAACTGCCCCTCTGAAATGGATGAGCAAGCCACTCAGTTCCAGGGCAATTAGAGATGGGAAACAAATGCTGGCCTTGCTAGTGATACCCACAACCAATGAAAGAACAAAAACAAAATCCTGCCCCCACTTCCGGTGCCGGCAGCCCTTCCTGGTCCGGCGTCTTCTCGTCCTCCTCCTCCTCGGAGCTGTTTGCATGTTCCTCCCACTCCACTTCTAACACATTGCCCTGTTGCTGTGTCAGGTTGTGGAGGGCACAACAGACAGCCACAAAGCGGGCGACCCTCCGGGGGGGGGGGGGGGGGGGGGGGGGTATACTGCAGTGCACCACCAGAGCGGTTGAGGCATCAGAACAGCTTTTTGAGTAGACTTATGCTCTGCTCAATGACAGCTCCGGTGGCCACGCCTCATTGTATCGGGTCTCCGCATCGGTCACCAGCTTCCTTACTGGCATAATTAGCCAGGTCCTCAGAGTGTACCTCTTATCTCCAAAGAACCAATCAACTACCCTGGGATGGTCCTCGAAGAAGACAGGGATGTCCAACTGCCCCATGATGTAGTTGTCGTGCACACTCCCTGGGAAGCGTGCACACACGTGCATGATCTTCATGTGGTGGTGGCACACAGGTTGGACGTTCCATGAGTGGCACCCCATCCTGTTGATGAACCCCCCAGTGCATGCAGACATGTGCTATCTATTACCCCTGGACTTGGGCATCCCATTTAAGGTGGAGATTCCTGCTGCCAGGGTATCTTGTTGGGCTTGGTTCATGTCAAAGTTTATATAGTTAGTTGCCAGGGCAAACAGGGCATCCATGACCTCGCAGATGCACTTGTGGGCTGCAGTATGTGAAATGCCACACAGGTCCCCATTCAAGCCCTGGAATGATCCTGAGGCGTAGAGGTTCAAGGCTGCGGTGACCTTGATGGCCGCCGAGAGCGAGTAATCTCCTCCTCCACGTGGTGCCAAGTCCATGAGGACTTTTCAACTTCAATCTGTGAAGGGTCAAAATGAGGGGCGGGATTCTCCAATAATGGGTCAATGTTCCCATGTCCACGAGAAAACACGCAAAATTGGAGAAAGTCCAGAGTGATTCTCCGTTTTGAAGGGGGCTTCCAGGGCCCCGGAGTAGTCCTCATAGCTCCAGTTGCCGATGCGGGGCCCTGCACTACCGGCCGCGACGGTGGGCCCGTAAGTATAGCCCCCCCCCCCCCAGATCGCACACTCCCGCCGATCGGTGGCTCCCGATTGCGAGCTTGGCCATCCTAGAGGCACCCCCTCCCCGGTGACGGATCCCCCCCACCCCACACCAGGGCGGCCGCAGACTGGGTCTGCAGTTGCCACTCCGAGCTCCCGCAGGGTGGAACCATGAGTGAACCACGCCAGTAAGAACTCTGCCAGTTGTCGGCAGAGAATCGCCGCAGGGGCCTCTTTCAATGGCCCCCGACCAGAGCCGCATCGACCACACGTGCGCGACTGGTGGCGATTCTCCGGTCCACAGAGAATCGCGGGAAGATGTCGGACCCGATCGCCGGTCTGACGCCCCATTCCCCCCCCCCCCCCCCCCCCCCCCCCCCCCCCCGCGGTGGAGGCTCAGAGATTCTCGCCTGAGAGATTCACAGGTGGTTCAGGCAAAGGAGGTCTACTTGGAGATGTTAAGGAGAGTTTTCCTCAGGTTAAAAACAAAACCTATCATAGTGGTAGAGAAATAAGAAATAATAAATTTGGGCACATAAAGTCGCATTGTTTGAGACTTAAGAAATCTACCGGGAAGACAAACCCTTTAACACAGGATAAGCCAGTGGAATTTATTAAAATGGAAAGAAAAACCATGGTTCCAGTGGAAGAGGTGCAACAGAGTGCACATCCTGTTCAGAATTTGGTGGATTAGCAAATGACAAATCTTTTTAAAGATTTTGTTTGTAGAGGTATGGTTCACTCATATGGACAAGGTGGAGTAGGTAAGGAGGTTAAGATCTTAAGGGATACAGGAGCAAGTCAATCTTTAATGATGAGAGATAAGGAGATATGTAATCCAGAAAAGGTGGTAATGTGTGGAATTAATGGTGAGGGGAGTAGTGTGCCACTATATAAGGTTAGAGAGCCTGGTGAAAAGTTGTGAAGTGGTGGTATGAGTAATACAGACATTGGGCGTGATTCAGCCACCGCATTGCGCTTGGCGCAGAACAGGACTCAATGGGTGAATCACGCGAGAGACCCAAATCAGGAACCGTGCCGAGCGCCGGGCCGATCACAAGTCTCCTGACTCACTCCACTCAGCGCGATCTGGATCACTCCCAGCGACGGCGTGATCCAGATCAGCACACTTAAATATCTGGACGTCACCTTCGCCTGCGCCTGGGAGTCAACGGGGCACTTTTTAGCACTGGTTTCCAAAAATGTGAGATGCTCTGGTGGTTGGTGGCAGGACAGGGTGGCGCATCAATTAGCGAGGGGTCAATCCTGCTGGCGTGCTCAGCTCCCCAGTGCAGGAATTCAACTAAAGTGTGGAATTGTCAGGGAGAAACTCCCAAGGCCCAAAAAGTACCAGTAAATGGCGGGATGAATTTCAGCACTGGAGCCGCTGAGAAGTACCCTACCAACTGTGCCTGAAAGCGGACTTTGTCTCAAGTACAATGAATCATACCCATGATCTTTCTCAAGGGTACAATTTATCCTGGGTAATGGTATAGTTAGATCAAAGGTGGCAGTGATGCCTACTGTGGTTGAAAAGCATGTGGAATGTCAAGCAACTGAGGTGTTGCAAGAAGCATATCTTCCTGATTGTGTGGTGACAAGATCACAAGATCACAAAGCCACAGGTTGAGACAGGAGGAAGAGAACTTGAGCAGTGCCAATAGGGAGGCTGAGGTTCAGTTATCAGAAACAATCTTTGATCAGATGGGTGATAAAAAACAAGAGTGGGTGGTGGATAAAGTGGATATCTTTAGCTCAAGAAAGTTGGTAGCATCACAGCAGAAAGATTCAGAGATAAAGCAGTGGCATCAGAAAGCATATACAGAAATAGAATCTGAGTGTGTACCAGAGGGTTACTACATTAGAAATGATGTATTAATGAGAATTGAAAATATTTACGTATTCAGGCAAGTGAGAAGCGGGCAGAAGTTCATCACGTGGTATTACGGTGGGTTATAGAATGGAGATTTTGCAGGTAACCCATGAGATTCCAGTCTGGGGTCATTTAGGAGCAATGAAAACTCAAGCAAAAATGCAAAAACATTTTTATTGACTTGGACTGCATTAAGATGTAGTTGAATTTTGGCGTACATGTCACACATATCAAGTAATAGGAAAAGAAAGGGAAAATACTGGAAAATCTCAGCAAGTATGGCAGCATCTGTAGGGAGAGAAAAGAGCTACTGTTTCAAGTCCGATGACTCTTTGTCAAAGTAATAGGGAAATCTAGGCGGCACGGTGGCGCAGTGGTTAGCATTGCTGCCTCACAGCGCCAAGGTCCCAGGTTCGATCCTGGCCCTGGGTCACTGTCCATGTGGAGTTTGCACATTCTCCCCGTGTTTGCGTGGGTTTCGCCCCCACAATCCAAAGTTGTGCAGGGTAGGTGGATTGGCCATGCTAAATTGCCCCTTAATTGGAAAAAAATGAATTGGGTACTCTAAATTTAAATTTAAAAGAAGTAATAGGGAAACCTCAAGTGGTAATCGGACTTTAATACCCTTTCCAGAATTTGAGGAACCCTTTACTAGGGTCTACGAGAGACATGGGAGCCCTCCCGAAAACAAAAGGTGGGAATCAGTATTTGTTGACCATTGTGGATGTATGTATTAAATTTCCGGAGGTCATTCCATTGGGAAACATTACACCTAAGAGGGTTATAGAGAAGGTAACCAAATTTCAGATCAGGGACCCAATTTGACGTGAAGTTATTCCAACAAATTATGAAAATCTTATTGTGAAAATGAAAGATATTGGGGAGTTTCCAATAGCATCAATGAGGAGAGATTTCTGGTCCTAAGTGTTTTTTACCAGAATTTTGTGCCAAATTTTAGTTGTGTGGTTGCTCCACTGACTGAACTTCTGAAAAAGCACAGGAAATTTCAATGGGCATCAGAATGTCAAGAGGCATTCGATAATCAAAAAACTGTGTTAGCCTTCTTATTCTTCTTGGGCAGTCCCTCAGGATCAAGGATGACTTGCTTCCAATCCAGGGAGGTGGGTTCGGTGGGAGTTCAGTAGTCCAATCCTGGAAAAGCACTCTCTGTCACATTTATGGGTGACACAGTGGTTAGCACTGCTGCCTCACAGTGCCTGGGACCCGGGTTCAATTCTGGCCTCGGGTGACTCTGTGTGTGTGGAGCTTGCCTTTTCTCCCTGTGTCTGCGTGGGTTTCCTCCGGGTGCTCCGGTTTCCTCCCACAGTCCAAAGATGTGTTGGTTAGGTGGATTGGCCATGATCAATTGCCCGTAGTGTTCAAAAAGGTTAGATGAGGTTACTGGGTTAGGGGGATAGGGTGGAAGTTTGGGCTTAAGTAGGGTGTTCTTTCCAAGGGCCATTGCAGACTCGATGGGCTGAATGGCCTCCTTCAGTACTGTAGTGATTCTTTAATTTTGACATTTATGTTGCTAATTCATCAGGGCAACTGTTTATGCAGACTATAATCCATTCAGGGTTTTGGAAAAGCTTTTCTTTCAAAAGATATTTATTCCAAATGTGAACAATAACAACACCACATTCCAGCAAAACAATTAACAGTTTGTACGTTTTTCCCCTTTTAATCCCCCCCCACCCATCGCCCCACTCCATCCCCCGCGACGAATGGCTCCTCAAATATCGTCATGAAGGGGACTTCTGGTGGCAGCCAAGGAGTGAGTGGTCGCACAGTGGCCGAACAGGCGCCGGAATGTGGCGACTAGGGGCTTTTCACAGTAACTTCATTTGAAGCCTACTCGTGACAATAAGCGATTTTCAATTTTCATTTCACATTGGGTGGCTCCCGCTTGAGGTGGATCTTTTCAGTCCTTCCCAGCCCGAATCGTGTGATGTTGGATGGCAGACAGTCATGAGCCACTGTGAGGGTGAGGGCCACTGTGGGTGAGAGGTGATGGAAGGCTGAGCCCCAGAGGCCTGCCCTTGCTCCTCATCCTCCTCCAGCACAGTGCCCCTCTGCTGGGCTATACTGTGGTGGATGCAGCAGACCACACTAATATGGCTGACCCTCCTTGACTCGTACTGGAGGGCCCCCTCCAGAATGGTCCAGCAGCCTGAAGCGCATCTTCAGGACCCCGGAGCACTTCTCAACAACTGGTCGCACAATGGGCATCATTGTAGCGGTTCTCCGTGTCGCTTTGTGGCCTCCGTATAGGCGTCATCAGCCACAACCACAACAGGTAACCTCTGTCGCCCAGAAACCAGCCCCGCAGCCAGTGTGGGGAGGGGGGGGGGGGGGGGTCCTTCGAACATGTTGGGGATGAATAATTGCTTCAGGATAAACAAGTCATGCTCACTGCATGGGTACCGGGGCACAGACATGCAGGATCTTCATCTGGTGGTCACAGACCACCTGTACGTTCATGGAGTGGTACCCCTTCCTGTTTGTGAACATCAGCCTGTTATCCGCCGGTGCCCATAGGGCGACAGTCACGCCATCGATTACCCCCTGGACCATGGGCATCCTGATGATGGCAGGGAACCCCGCTGCACGGGCATCGTGGTGGGTGCGGTCCACAGGGAACTGGATGTAGCGATCCGCAAGGGCAGACAGAGCGTCTGTGACAACGCGGTTACACCTGTGCACCGATGCCTGTGAGATACCGGACAGGTCCCCACTCAGCGACTGGAATTACCCCGTTGAAGTTGAGGGCGACCATCACCTTGACGGCCACCAGTAGCGGGTGCCCCCTATGGTGAATGTGATTCACACCGGATTATAACCTGTATATACATGTGTCTATATTGTAAGTGCAGTTGCACTATCTGACCTCCAGGGGGAGTAGCTCTGGGAATGCTTGAGAGTTGTACGGGGCTTCTCCCTTGGCTCCACCCAGGACTCCTCCCCCGGGAGCTGCTGAATAAAGATCAGTGCTACAGGGTCAGCCGGCCAGTTCACCGAAGGTTCAACGGCTAACAGGCTGGCTCTGTTGTAAGTATATTAAAACCGCTATTCTAATCCTACAAGCACGTGTCCATAGAAATGTTGGTTCCAACACCCCCCCCCCCATTCCCCTTAGTCCCACGCAGTGCCATGTGTGCCACCATGTGACAGATGTGAGCGACGGTTTTCCGGCTCATCTGCAGACTCCGGGAGGTCATCGAAGGACATGCACCGCCAGTACACGCGGGACCTCATCAGGCACCTCCTTGGCACCACCTCCTCCTCCTCGTCCTGTCAGGCAGGCAACCTTGCAGCCTGAGCAGCTGGAACCTGCCCCTCTACAGCTCGCTCCTCTGCTGCGGCCTCCACCTCCTCTCTGAGCCGCATGCACTCACGCTGCCACAGGGCTGCATGCAGGTCAGCGGCCCCCGTCACGGAGGCCAACATTGCAGGGTGGTTCCCAAACATTATGATCTGCAGGGGCTGAAGGGACACAATGTTAACATGGCGCATACACCCCTGCACAACCTGGTGCCGGTTGGGTGGGATGGCCGGGGACGGTGCCGGCACCCACCCATGCAGCCGCGAAGCCTGCACTCACCCAGAGCCCGGGGTGGGTGCCCAACACATGACGCCCGTAATGGTGTCCATTGCGTGGGCAATGCCCTGTCATGTCAGGGGCTCCCCGACTGCTCAGCCTGCTCCCCCCCCCCTTCCCTGACCACCCCCCCCCCCCATCCCCTGCAGCAGCCACGGCTGGTGTCCATTTCGGGAGCCCGTGGGTCCCCCCCCCCCAACACAAACACCTACCTCCTCCCGCCGCCGCATCAGCCACCACACCGGCTTCACAAATCTCGTGGTTCGAACTATGCCGTCTGGACTTTAGCCCATCCGGGCCGCAGAATCACTAAGGCCCAGAGAATCTGTCGTCGCGCAATTCTCCAGGCCACGCGGTGGGCACCCCGATTCTGTAGTGCTGGGGAGTTCGGAGAATTGGAAATCGGCTCTAAACCGGCGTCAAAGCCGATTCTCTGGCCGGTCGCGTTTCTCGCCCAGAGTTTCTTCATGGTTCTAGCGGGATTCAGCGGCGGGTTCTCTCAGCCCGGGGCCAGGCCGGAGAATCGCCACGACTGCCGCAAATCACCCCACGCCACCCTGCGCTGGGACACGATTCTCCTCAGAGCTGAAAATCGGCACGGTCGGCATGGCACCGCCGCTTTACGGGGCCTCCCCAGCGATTCTCCATCCGGGATGGGCCGAGCGGCCGTACAACAAAACCCCAGTCCCACTGACGGAGTTCTGCTGTTAGCCGGCGGGACCTCGGCATGGAAGGGACCAGGGATGGCCTGTTGGCGGGGAGGGTGAGGCCCGACCATGGTGGGGGGGGGTCTCCGCTGTGGCCTGGCCCGTGATCGGGGTCCACCAATCGGCGGGCCAGTCTCTCGGGCTGGGGGCCTCCTTTCTTCCGCGCCGGCCCCTGTACCCCTACGCCATGTTGCGTCGGGGCCAGCGTGGAGAAGGGAGCCACTGCGCATGCCCGCGTTGGTGCCAGTGCCACTGCGCATGCCCGCGTTGGTGCCAGTGCCACTGCACATGCACAAACACCGCGGCGCCCAGTTGATGCCGGGATCAGCAGTTGGAGCGGCGTGGGTCGCTCCAGTGCCGTGCTGGCACCCTGTAGGGGCCAGAATAGCTGATCCTGAGACCATGTTGATGCCGTCAGGAAACGCGATGTCGTTTACAATGGCGTCAACACTGAGCCTCAGGATCACAGAATCCCGCCCCCGGTCTTTTTTTTTAAAGCAATGTCAAAAGATCTCTCTTTCTCAAAGTAGAGTATCCAGCCATCTCTGTACAGCAGGTATTCTTGAGTGCTGATTGATATGGTTGTGTTGCTTGAGTGGGAATTAGCATAGTAGTTCAGGGTTATTGTGAGCCTGTATTGATGAGCATTGTCTATGGGGTAATTCTAATCCATTTTCCTTGGGCGATATTGAAGGTATCTTAATACTATGTTAGTAATAACATTTATTTAAATATACCATATCCCTATTTCGCGTGAATTCACTCCTGGAGCGAGGTATCCTTTCCTCAAAGTCATACAAAATTAAAATTAAATATTGGGGCTTCTGTCCAGTATCCGAGCCACTGTTGGCGTCTGGTCTGGGATTGTAATAGACACACACACACACACAAACACACACACAAACACAAACAGACACACACAAACACATACATACACACACACACACACACAAACACACACGCACACAAACACAAACACACACGCACACAAACACAAACACACACACAAACACAAACACACACACAAACACAAACACACACGCAAACACACACACACACAAACACACAAACACTAACACACACACAAACACACACACAGACACAAACACAAACACATACACACACACAAACACACACACAAACACACAAACACACACACAAACACACACACACAAACACACAAACACTAACACACACACAAACACACACACGCACACAAACACACGCACAGACACAAACACACACAAACACATACACACACAAACACACACACAAACACACACACACACAAACACACAAACACTAACACACACACAAACACACACACGCACACAAACACACGCACAGACACAAACACATACACACACAAACACACACACACACAAACACATACACACACACACAAACACACACACAAACACACAAACACACACACAAACACACACACACAAACACACACACACACAAACACAAACACACACACACACGCACATAAACACACACACACACAAACAAACACACACACACAAACACAAACACACAAACACGCACACAAACACAAACACACACACAAACACACACACATAAACACACGCACACAAGCACCCGCACACAAACACACACAAACACAAACACACACACACAAACACACACACACAAACAAACACACAAACACAAACACACACACACAAACACACGCACACACACAAACACTAACACACACACACGCACACAAACACACACAAACACACACACAGACACAAACACACACACAAACACACACAAACACACACACGCAAACACGTACACACACACGCACACACAAACACACGCACAAACACACAAACACACACACACAAACACACGCACACACACAAACGTAAACCACACACACACGCACATAAACACGCACACACAAACAAACACACACACACAAACACACACAAACACACAAACACGCAAACAAACACAAACACCCACACACACACATAAACACACGCACACAAACACCAGCACACACACAAACACACACGCACAAACACACACAAACACACACGCACAGACACACGCACAGACACAAACACACACACACACAAACACACACACAAACACAGGCACACAAACACAGGCACACAAACGCACACAAACACAAACACACACACACAAACACACACACACAAACACACACACACACGCACACACAAACGCAAACGCACACACACAAACACACACGGTAGCATTGTGGATAGCATAAATGCTTCACAGCTCCAGGGTCCCAGGTTCGATTCCCGGCTGGGTCACTGTCTGTGCGGAGTCTGCACATCCTCCCCGTGTGTGCGTGGGTTTCCTCCGGGTGCTCCGGTTTCCTCCCACAATCCAAAGATGTGCAGGTTGGGTGGATTGGCCATGCTAAATTGCCCTTAGTGTCCAAAATTGCCCTTAGTGTTGGGTGGGGTTACTGGGTTATGGGGATAGGGTGGAGGTGTTGACCTTGGGTAGGGTGCTCTTTCCAAGAGCTGGTGCAGACTCGATGGGCCAAATGGCCTCCTTCTGCACTGTAAATTCTATGAAACAAACACACGCACACACCCAAACACACACACACACATACAAATACACACGCACAAACACACACCCAAACACACACACACACACACGCACAAACACACACACAAACACACACACGCACACAAACACACACACGCACACAAACAAACACGCGCGCATGCATGCACACAAACACACAAATAAAGAACCAAAAACACACAAAATATAAAGAGTCATACTCACAGGCACACAAACAAAGGTGGGGATTCTCTGAGCCTCTACGCCAAAATCGAGCTCGTCGCGGGGACGGAGAATGGGTCTCAGACCCACGATCGGCTCCGACACTAGGATGCGATTCTCCGGTGAGCAGAGAATCGGTATCAGTCGCGGTCGATGCGGTGGCAGTCGGGGTCTGTTGAAAGAAACCCCCGCAGCAATTCTCCGCGGTCGACCGGCCGAGTTCCGCCGGCTTGGTTCCCGTATGGTTTCACACGGCGGGAGCTCGGACTCACTGCCGTGGCCGTCCTGCTGGGGGGGCAGGGGGGAACAGACTCCGGGGGGGCTCCACAACGGCCAGGCCCGCGATCAGGAGTGGGGCCTCTCTTCTTCCTCGCTGGTCCACTGTGTGGCTCCGCCATGTAGCATGGGGGCCGGCGCGGAAACGGCCGCCGTGTGCGTGCACGGACCCGCGGCTGGCCACTGCGCGCATGCGCGGACCCACTGCCTGACGTGCAGGGCCCCGTATCGGCAGCAGGAGCTGCGGGGCGCACGTCGGGGCCCTGATATCCCTCTTGAGGTCAGAGAATCACTCCGGACGTTTTGAAAAAAAGGTTTCTGGCGGGCGTGGGGACATAGCCCCATTTTTGGAGAACCCCGGCCAAAGCGGTCGCTGTTCGGAACGGCAGCGACCGATTTTGACTGGCAGACGGCCGCAAAGTGGCCCTTCTTGCCGCAGTTTTTCCAGGTTGTGGTGCGGGTCGGGCAGCATGGGCAGGGGTGCTTGGCCTGACCGCAAAAGTAGCAGTGGGGGCCCGTGGGTTTATCGGGGTGTCCCATGGCACAGGTCTGGGGGGGGTCAGAGGTGGCGGGGGTGAGGGGGGGTCGCGTGGCACGCTGCCCAAGGGGCCGCCGCGCAGCCGGGGGCATACGTGCGGGCGTTGCGGTCAGTGACCTCTAAGGAGGATGCGAGGGTCCGTGCCTCAGCGAGGCTTAAAGTGTCCTTTTCCAGAAGCTTCTGGCGTATCTGGGATGATTGCATGCCCGCACCGAAGGCGTCCCTGATCAAGAGTTTGGTGTGCTCAGCTGCAGTGACCTGCGGGCAGGCGCAATTTCTCCCCAGGACAATGAGGGCCCGATAGAATTCGTCGAGGTACTCACCGGGGATCTATTGCCTCGTAGCCAGGAGGTGCCGCGCGTAGACCTGATTCACTGGCCTGATGAAATGTCCCTTCAGCAGGTCCATAGCGGCGTCATAGTCCAGTTCATCCTCTATCAGAGAGTAGACGGCGGTGCCCACGCACGAGTGAAGGATGTGGAGTTCCTGTTTCCTTATCGGGCGGTTTTCTTGCTGTGGTGAGGTAGCTGTTTGAAACATGCCAGCCAATGTTTAACCAGCCAATGTTTAAACGCTGCTGACACATTTGCAGCATGCGGGCTGATGCGGAGGCAGTCTGGCTTGATCCGTAGCTCCATTTCAAAATTCTAGTGTATTAAATTGATGCACCATCAATTGGACTCGAGCCGTGAAGTAGTTCCAAACAACAGGCTTTAATACACTAGATGTGTGCCCAGCAGTAGACGTACAGAGAAAGGCCGACTGCCAGCTGGTACAGGTTCTTATACCCCGCCTCGTAGGTGGAGCTACCAACCTCTCAGCCAATCGGTGGGTAGTCACATGACTAGCCTCAGCCAATTGGCAGAGAGGCACATGACTTGCCTGGGCCAATGGGCACCGAGTCTTCTGTACCAATGGCAGCTGGTTCTAGGGTACCGTAATCTCCCTAGTCATACTACCACATTAATATAATGGAGTTGTGGTGAATTATAAACCTAGTAATTCACACTGTGTTGTATTATATGTATTGTGTCCTTGTGGGCTCTGTATACGAGCCATTGTGCAGCTCTGCCCATAGGGGGAGATGAGGAGTTTGTACTGAGCTCCACCCTTGGCTCCGGCCATGTCTCCGCCCATGGCTCCTCCCATTAACCGGAAGTATAAAGCTCTGCAGTCGTGAGCCTGCTGCCAGTTCACCTCGTCGCAGGCAGGCTCAGTTGTAAGACTATTAAAACCACTGTTCACTTCCAATCACGTGTCTTGTGAATTGATGGTCACATCAGGAGTCCTCAAATAACAAATGCTCCTCTTGCTTCAGCCAATATACTAATTATAATTAAGCTGTATTTAGTTGGAAGTTTGTTATGTTTTGTATTAAACACTCTGAAGTCTGCCACACTGCAGTTAGTACTGTATTCACTGAACTCAGCTTCCTGGAGAGTGATTGAAGGTGTGGGTTCTGAGTGAATTCTGGCCTTCTTGTTCCAGTGATCTCTGCCATTGATATATAGAAGCATATGGAAGCATAGAATTTACAGTGCAGAAGGAGGCCATTCGGCCCATCGAGTCAGCACCAGCACTTGGAAAGAGCACCCTACCCAAGCCCACACCTCCACCCTATCCCCATAACCCAGTAACCCCACCCAACACTAAGGGCAATTTTGGACACTAAGGGCAATTTAGTGTGACCAATCCCCCTAACCTGCACATCTTTGGACTGTGGGAGGAAACCGGAGCACCGGGAGGAAACTCATGCAGACACGGGGGGGAACGTGCAGACTCCGCACAGACAGTGACCCAAGCCGGGAATCGAACGGGGCCCCTGGAGCTGTGCTCTGAAATTTGTCAGAGTAAGTTTATAACTCTTTACCCAAGTGAGATAGACTATGTGATGCTATACTGGATTCTAACTCCCTGCACATTTGAACCATGAGTTGTTATTTTGTTCCACAGGTTGAGACCCCAACTTATACTTCAAATTAAATGGATTTAGTCAATGACAACCATAATTACCAAAGTTGTTTGTCTTCATGAAGGTACAATGTGTAAAGGAGTAAAATTAAAACAAGAAATGAATGTATGTGTCACCCAACTACTGAAGCATTCTACCTAAGCCCTTACCCAGCTCCCAATCGAAGGGCAACACGATAGCACAGTGGTTAGCACTGTTGCTTCACCACAGCAGGGCCCCGGGTTCGATTACCACTTGGGCCACTGTCCTCGCCGTATCTTGTGGGTTTCCTCCGGGTGCTCCGGTTTCCTCTCACAAGTCCCGAAAGACATGCTGTTATGCGAATTGGACATACTGAATTCTCCCTCAGTATACCCGAACAGGTGCTGGAGTGTGGCTACTGGGGGCTTCACAGTAACCTCATTGCAGTGTTAATGTAAGCCTACTTGCGATAATAATAAAGATTATTTATTATTTATAATTATTATTATTGATCTACCCTCCCACCCAGTCACCTATCTGCCCACACACTTACTCATCCATCATACACATCAATTTATCCACTTACCAATTCATCTACCAGTCATGTTATCAGCTCTCTAACCTGTGAAGTCGTACAAATCTAATTTCCATATATTGTCCGCAATCAAAGGGAGTGGGATAGAATTACAGACAAGACAAGATTCTACCTTGATTTCAGAGTAGATGTGAAAGTTGCTATGACACTTTTTCGAAGAAGGTGTTTGGCGTTCTCCCAGGGTCCTGGGCAATATTTATTCCAACATTAAAATACTATCTGGTCATTGTGACAGAGCTGTGTGTGGGTCCTTGCTGTGTGAAAATTGGCTGCTGCATTTCCCATGTTAAAACAGTTTCATTAGCACCTGGAGAATTTATGTACAAACCCAACAACTGGATTTATTTACCCTCTCTCGCGAATGAGTGGGACATGCATATCAAGGGGTTAGTGTGCAGTTTACCCTCTTACATGAGTTGGATTAATGTGATAATATATAAAAACATCAACGCCGTCATTCTCTTCAGGTTAGCGTTTCGAAGGGCAGCACGGTGGCGCAGTGGTTAGCATTGTTGCCTGCGGCGCTGAGGACCCAGTTTTGAATCCCGGCCCTGGGTCACTGTCCGTGTGGAGTTTGCACATTCTCCCCGTGTTTGTGTGGGTTTCGCCCCCACAACCCAAAAGATGTGCAGGATAGGTGGATTGGCCACCCTAAATTGCCCCTTAATTGGAAAAAATAATTGGGTACTCTAAATTTATTTTTAAAAAGGTTAGCGTTTCGTTAATACTCTCAAAGTTCCGTATGGTGTAGTTTACACCAAGGAGTTGACTGGATCCAATCTGGCTTTTCTTTTACTTTAATGGCTGTTCGGGTTGTTAGCAGCACTTGGTAGGGTCCTTTCCATCCAGGAGAAAAAATAATCTTTGTTTAATACTTTCACATATACTTGATCTCCAGGTTTAAAGGGTGCGTATTTCCCTCTTTTGGATGCATCTGAGCCTGTCGCAACATTTCATGTATTTTTTCCAGCGGTTTCACACATAGCCTGGGCATATTTTAGTGATACCTCCTCTGCCCATATTAAGGCTACTGCCGCTGGAGTCATTGGGGGTTTAGTTCCAGTTGTCATGGGACGTTCCATTAATATCTCATACGGTGTTAAACCATATTACGGTTTCTCTGATTTCTCAGGGCATACATTACTATGGGTATGGCATCTGGCCATAGCAGCCCATTTTATTGACACACTTCTGTAACTGCAGTTTTAATTATTCCATCCGCCCTTTCCACCATTCCTGAGGATTGTGGTTGATATGGTAAATGCAATTTCCAATCAAATCCCATGGCTTCTGTTAGGGCTTTGGTCAATTTGCTAGTGAAATGAGTTCCCCTGTCACTGTGAATACCCATTGGTATCCCAAACCTAGGTATTATTTCCTTTCACAGAATATTTACCACTGTTGTAGCATCATCTCTTTTGGTCAGAAAAGCTTCTACCAACCGGGAAAACAGGTCCACTATCACAAGCATGTATTTGAATCCCTTAGCCAGGTATTATGTTTAAATGTTGTTTAAATGTTGCTCGGGATGATGTCAGGGCATGGGAGCGAGTATGTCAGCATTGCCTCCATGGTCCCAGCAACTTAACAATCAGGTGCCTATCATACGTCCATTCCCCTTGCATTAGTCATAGAATTTACAGTGCAGAAGGAGGCCATTCGGCCCATCGAGTCTGCACCGGCTCTTGGAAAGAGCACCCTACCCAAGGTTAACACCGCCACCCTATCCCCATAACCCAGTAACCCCACCCAACACTAAGGGCAATTTTGGACACTAAGGGCAATTTATCATGGCCAATCCACCTAACCTGCACATCTTTGGACTGTGGGAGGAAACCGGAGCACCCGGAGGAAACCCACGCACACACGGTGGAGGATGTGCGGACTCCGCACAGACAGTGGACCCAAGCCAGAATCGAACCTGGGGACCCTGGAGCTGTGAAGCGATTGTGCTATCCACAATGCTACCGTGCTGCATTATAACCCACGCTGTGCTGCTGAGGACACTGTAATGTAGGAGGGAATTGTCGAAGGGACTTTAGTTTGCGGATTAGTTGCCTTAATATCCTGTATTCATTTTTAACAAGCTGCTTGACTATATTTCATGGAAATAGGCACTTGGCAAAGTATGATGGATATTTAGCCTTATGTCAGTCAAGAGTTTTGTATGAAATAGTCAGAAGGTCATACAATGTAAACAAGTGCACAGCTGCACATCTTTTGTTGACAGCATATGATTTTTATTTGTGGATGTAAGGCGTACCCGTGGTTACCAGAAAATTGGAAAGGCTCCTGCTATTGGGGATATGTAGTCCCTTCTGAAAATCACGTCCAGCAATTGCAGGACCATCCCCATCACAGGACGACACAAAGTGTTATGACATGGGCATAAATGCTGGGAATAATGATTCCATCATTAGGAATAGCCACTACTGCATACGAACTACGCAAATTATGAGACATCCTTGAGCAGGTAGCTAATGACACTGCAGAAGGTGTTAACCAGATAGAAACTGAGATGGTTGCTACAAGAGCAGTTGCCCTGCAGAATAGAATGGCCCTTGATTTCTTGTTAGCTGAAAAGGGAGGCACTTGTGCCCTGATTGGAAGTGACTGTTGCACGTGCATTCCTGTTAACTCAGAAAAATTGATAATCTGATGGATGACATTCATAGAGAGGTAACAAGATTGCATGAAAATGAAGGATGGGACTTTGGCTTTGGATGGTAGGATCATTAGGACAGAGGATTGTGTTCTGGATTATAATTGCCATTGTAATCTTGATTGTCGTATGGTTACTGTTTTAATATTGCACAAGATATTTTTAGTGCACGAACACGGGAACAGCCCTAGCTGCCTTGCCTCCTTGCTACCAGGCTCATAACATTCAGGGAACTGTCATACGTCCGCTCCCCTTACATTATAACCACCCTTCTCTACGGAGGACATGACAGATTACTAAAAGGTGTTGATCTAAAGGTCAACAAGGAGGGAATTGTGGAAGGGAAATTAATGAGTTGCCAACTTAGAAGCATGCTGGAAAATGCTTGACTATATAGTTTAACACTGCGAAAATAAGTAGATCAGGTAACATAAACAAAATGCTGCTTAATATTTTGGTCTCGGCCTTATTATGATAACACATTGTCCTCCGAAAGATAACAAAATGTGTACTCGAGTTATTTTTAGCCAAGAGCAAGAACATACGTCCTACGTATTTCATCTTACGTACTTTCCAATGTCTATTTAATATAAACATGGCTCTTTACTTCCAGCTGTTATTTCAGACTATAAAGATATGCTTCCTTCAATCGAATCTCAGAGTGCAGTGCACTGGTTATGCAGCCGGAACACTCTCTCTCCACAAATATATTTGTGTAAATAAATTCCCTTAAATCAAACCTCAAGGAATTTGTCTTTATTATAATTTCCATGACACTGAGGTACGAAAGAGGCCATTTCAATCCAAGCACATCTTCATAGAATCCCTACAGTGCAGAAGGAGGCCATTCAGGCCCATCAAATTTGCACAAACCCTCTAAATGAACATCCCCACCTTGCCCCCTCCGGTAACCCCAACCTAACGTGCACATCTTTGGAGACAATTTCAGCATCGCCAATCCACCTAACCCGCACATCTTGGACTTTGGGAGGAAACCGGAGCACCCGGATAAAATCCACACAGACAAGGGAGAATGTGTAAACGCCACACGAACAGTCACAAAACATCAGAACCCGGGTCCTTGGCACTATGAAGCAGCCATGTGCCACCATGCCGCCCTTTTTGTTCAACACAGTGAAAACACAGGAAAGGGAAGAGCTTTCAGAATAGCATTCAGAACGAAGAGGAAGAAGCAGAGAGGCAGTGGGAATATAATAGCAGATTGCTATGACTTGTATAGGTTCTTTATTCAGGATGCATTCCAGCCAGAACTGCAGCCAAAGATTTAAAAAGAAACTTCTTGCGAATCCTGCCACAGGATTATTAATTACTCTGAGACCAACAGCAGAAGTGAGGGCCAAGCAGATTTATTGGCCAATTTGAAGGGGTGGATTCGGAAAGAGTTTTGTTAACCACTGCAGCTCCAGATTCCTTGTGATCTAGAGATACTGTGCAGAAGATTCGAGCAGGGAATATTCGCACATGAAATGGTCCCGATTCACCTCCGAAATGTCCAAAATAGCTTTGTAAGTGTCTGGAGATGAACTTGGTCTCCATGGCTAAGAGCAGTCAGCATGTCCAGCACCAAACTGGAGCATCGTAAGGCCTCTGCCTGAACATAATGAAAACCTGCTGTGAATTGTCACAGATGGTGCAGTTGAATATTTCTGAAAGATGGTGGTTGAATAACATAAGTAACTCATTGAGGGAGATTGTGTCTCTGTGTGTGTGTGTGCCTGGAACAAGACAATACTTCCAGTTCAGACAGAAAAATACAGGCCAGATGTCACGATGACTTTCTGACTTGCTGTAAGTATTTAAATTCAAGGCCCAAAATGCAGTGTTACTCTGCAATTGGCATATTGTAATTCACATTCCTGTGTGTATGATGTGTGTTATTCAGAGTAAGTGTAATTGTAAGGGCAACACGGTAACATAATAGTTAGCACAGTTGCTTCACGCTCCAGGGTCCCAGGTTCGATTGCCGCTTGGGTCACTGTCTGTGTGGAGTCTGCATGTTCTCCCCATGTGTGCATGGGTGAACTGGTTTCCTCCCACAGTCCAAAGATGTGTAGCTTAGGTGGATTGGCCATGCTAAATTGCCCTTAGTGTCCAAAAAGGCTAGGTGGGGTTACTGGGTTAAGGGGATAAAGGGAGATAGGGTGGAGGCGTGGGGCTTAAGTACGGTGCTCTTTCCAGGGTTGGTGCAGACTCGATGGCTGAATGACCTCCTTCTGCACTGTAAATTCTATAATTCTATACTCTTGGGCACTTTATGCTCCGTGTAGAAGAAATGGCCATGTCCGGAAAACGGCGCCGGCTCCGATTCGGTCCGCAAACGGGGATGTCTCCGCCCGATCGCAGAAGTGATTTTGGCATCTGGCAATTGAGAATCTCGCCCTTTATGTCCACAAATGGGAGTCCAGGAAGGTGCCAGGTTCAACGATATCTCAGAGTGGTTGCAGAACATTCTCAAGGGGGAGGGTAAGCAGCCAGAAGTCGTTGTACATGTTGGCACAAATGACATAAATAGAAATAGGCATGACGTCCTGAGAAGTGATTGTAGAGAGCGAGGAAAATGGTTCAGGAGCAGGATGTCAAGGGTGGTAATCTCTAGATTAATTCCCGTGCCACATGCCACTGAGGGTAAGAACAGGCGAGTATGAATGCGTGGCTGAAAAATTGGTGCAGGGGGGCAGGGATCCAGAATCTTAGATCATGGGGGCCTTTTCTGGGGCAGAGGTGACCTGTTTAAGAGGGACGGATTGCATCTGACTGGAGGGGGACCAATATCCTGAGGGGAAGATTTGCTAGTGCCACAGGGAGGGTTTAAACTAGATTTGCAGAGGGGTTGGATCCTCAGCAGCAGGAAAGCAAATGAGGGGCTGAAAGGAGATGCAGTACTCAGCAATGGCGAGCTCAATAGACATGATACGCAGGCGCACGGCAGGGAGCAGGGAAAACCTGTTGGATTAAATTGCATCCATTTCAATGCAAGAGGGCTGACAGGTAAGGCTGATGAACCAGGGCAAGGATAGGTACGTGGGACTGGAATATTATACCGTAACTGAAACATGGCTAAGGTAGGGACAGGACTGGCATGTCATGTTCCAGGGTGCAGGTGCTTTAGGCGGGACAGTGGTCGAGGAAAGAGAGGAGGGAAGTTGCATTTTTTGATCAAGGGGAGCATCACGGCAGTACTCCGAGATGAAATAACCGAGGCATCATCCAGCAACGCTTTGGGGGTGGAATAGGAAAAAAGAAGGGGACGGTGACCTGATTGGGGTTGTAATATGAGCCCACAAATAGTCAACGGGAATTAGAAGAACAAGAATGCAGGAAGGTCGAGGAGACTTGCAGGAGTAATAGGGTTGTCATAGTAGGGGATTTTAATTTTCTTAACTTTGCTTAATGGGGTGGAATTTGTTAAGTATGTTCAGGAAAGTTTCCTCAGGCAGTATGTGGAGGGTCCTACTCGGGAAAGGGCAAGACTTGACCTACTCGTGGGAAATAGGGCAAGGCAAGTGGCTGAGGTGACGGTGGGAGACCACTTTGGGAACAGTGACCATAGTTCTATTAATTTTTAAATAGTTATGGAAAGGGACAAAACTGGTCCACAGGTGCAAGTTCAAATTGGGGAAAGGCAAATTTTGATGGAATTAGACAGGAGCTTGCAAGGGTTGATTGGAGTAGTTTGTTTGAGGGCAAAGCGACCTCCGGCAAGTGGGAGGCCTTTAAAAGTGAAATAGCTAGAGTTCAGGGTCTATCTGTCCCTGTTAGGGTGAAGGGCAAGGCTGGAAGGGGTAGGGAACAATGGATGACAAAAGATATTGAGGTTTTGGCCAGCAAAAAGGAGGCGGCATGGGTCAGGTACAAGCAGCTGGAATCAAGGGATTCCCTGGAGGTGTACAGGGGGTACAGGAGTAGACTCAAGAAGGAAATTAGGAGGGCAAAAGGGGGCATGAGGTAGCTTTGGCTGAGAGGATTAAGATGAATCTAAAGTGATTCTTTAAGCATATTAAAGGAAAAAGAATAATAACTAGAGAGAGAATAGGACCACTCAAGGACCAAAGTGGACATGTATGTGTGGAACCGCAGGAGATGGGTGAGGTTCTCAATTAATATTTCTCCTCTCAGTTTACCCTGGAGAGAGACATGAAGACTTGGGAATCTGGGAAGGTTAGTGGCGATATATTGGGGACAGTTTGCATTACAGTAGAGGGGGTGTTGGACGTATTAAAATGTATGAAGGTGGATAAATATCCGAGCCTTGACCAGGTATATCCAAGAACACAGCGTGAGGCTAGAGAAGAAATTGTGGGAGCCCTGGCTGAGATATTTGCATCGTCATTAGCCACGGTAAAGGTACCTGAAGACTGGAGGGTAGCAAATGTTGTGCCTTTATTTAAGAAGGGCTGCAAAGAAAGACCTGGGAATCATAGACCGGTCAGCCTAATATCTGTGGTCATGATGTGGAGACCTGTGGTCACCTGAGGAAGGAGAGGTGCTCCGAAAGCTCGTGTTTGAAACAAACCTGTTGGACTTTAACCTGGTGTTGTAAGACTCCTTACTAACATCTGTGGTGGTTAAGTTACTAGACAGGATTCAGAGGAATACCATATACAGGCATTTGGAAAGACAGGTTTGATTAGGAGTAGTCAGCACGGATCTGTGCTTGGGAGATCATGCCTTACAAATTTTTTAGAGCTCTTTAATGAAGTGACCAGGAAGGTTGATGAGGGCAGGGCGGTAGACATAGTTTATATGGACTTCAGTAAGTCCACATGGTAGGCTGCTCTGGAAGGCTCGATCACATGGAATCCAGGGAGAACTGGCAAATTGGATGTACAATTGGCTTGGTGGTAGGAAGCAGAGGGTGATGGTGAAAGGATACTTGTCGGCTGGAGGCCTGTGACTAATGGGGTCAGTTCTGGGCCCATTGCTGTTTGTTATTTATATCAACGATTTGGATGAGAATGTACAAGGCATGATCAGTAAGTTTGTAGATGGCACTAAAATAGATGGTATTGTAGACAGTGAGGAAGGTTATCAAAAATTGCAGCAAGATCTTGATCAGCTGGGAAAGTGGCTGAGAAATGGCAAATGGAGTTCAGTACAGACAAGTGTGAGGTGTTGCATTTTGGAAAATCAAATCAAGGTAGGACTTTCACTGTGAATGGTAGGACCTTGGGGAGTATCGTGGAATAGAGGGACCTTGGAGTTCAGGTGCATGGTTCTCTAAAGGGGTCACAGATACATAGGGCTGTGAAGAAGCAGGTAGTCAAGTCTTTACAGATCCAGAGATAGGGTTAAGGTTAAAGCGGTGTGAATTGTCTCAAGCCAGGACAGTAGGTTGGATTTTGCAAGCCCAGGCCAGATGGTGGGGGATGAATGTAAAGCGACATGAATCCCAGGTCCCGGTTGAGGCCGCACTCATGTGTGCGGAACTTGTTATAACGTTTCTGCTCACGATTCTGCGTTGCCATTCGGCCTGAAGGCCGCCTTGGAGAACGCTTACCCGGAGATCAAGGCTGAATGCCCTTGACTGCTGAGTGTTCCCCGACTGGAAGGGAACATTCCTGCCTGGTGATTGTCACGCGATGTCCGTTATATTCGTTGTTGCAGCATCTGCTTGGTCTCGCCAATGTACCACGCTTCGGGACATCCTTTCCTGCAGCGTATGAGGTAGACAACGTTAGCCAAGTCGCATGAGTATGTACCGCGTACCTGGTGGGTGGTGTTCTCACGTGTAATGGTGGTATCCATGTCGATGATCTGGGCACGTCTTGCAGAGATTGCCATGGGCAGTGTTGTGTGGGTGTCGTGGTCGCTGTTCTGAAGGCTGGGTAGTTTGCTGCAAACAATGGTTTGTTTGAGGTTGAGCGTTGTTTGAAGCAAGTAGTGGGGGTGTGCGGATGACCTTCGCAAGATGTTCATCTTCATAAATCGATGACGTGTTGGAGGCTGCGAAGAAGATGTTGTAGTTTCTCCGCTCCAGGAAAGTACTGGACGACAAAGGGTACTCTGTCGGTTTTTTGCTGTGGCGCGTTGGAACTGTCGATTGATGAGTCGAGCGCCATATCCCGTTCGTACGAGGGCATCTTTCAGCGTCTGTAGATGTCTGTTACGCTCCTCCTCTTCTGAGCAGATCCTGTGTATACGGAGGGCTTGTCCATAGGGGATGGCTTCTTTAATTTATTTCGGGTGAAAGCTGGAGAAGTGGAGCATCGTGAGGTTATCTGTGGGGCTTGCGGTAAAGCGAAGTGCTGAGGTGACCGTCCTTGATGGAGACGAGTATGTCCAAGAATGCAACTGATTTTGGAGAGTAGTCCATGGTAAGTCTGATGGTGGGATGGAACTTACTGATGTCATTATGTAGTCGTTTCAGTGATTCTTCGCCGTGGGGTCCAAAGGAAAAAAATATCATCAATGTATCGGTGTATAACTTCGGTTGAAGGTCCTGTGCGGTGAGGAGGTCTTGTTCAAACTTGTGCATGAAGATGTTGGCGGTATTGAGGTGCGAATTTGGTCCTCATGGCTGTTCGTGCATCTGGATGAGAACTTATTGTCGAAGGTGAAGACGTTGTGATCCAGAATGAAGCGGAGGAGTTGCAGAATTGCGTCTGGAGATTGGCAGTTCTCGGTGTTGAGTACTGAGGCTGTTGCAGCAATGCCGTCGTCATGGGGATGCTGGTGTAGAGTGCCGAGGAATGTTCCTGGTTCAACTGGGTCCATGGGTGCTGAGTTTCTGTCGCGACAGAAGCTGGGCGTACCTTGTACGATGGTTTAAGATGCCCTCGATGTAGCCAGAGAAGTTCTCACACAGGGTCCCATTGCCTGAAACGATAGGACCGGCCTGGTGTGTTGGCCTTGTGTATTTTCAGGCCAACGCACCAGGGACATAGGCCAAATGCAGACAAATGGGGTTAGCTTAAATGGGCTTTTTGGTTGGCATGGACCATTGACCATTTTGGGCCAAAGGGTCTGTCTCCATGCCATAGATTCTTCAGGACACACAACAATGCAGAATCGCCGAGCAGAAACTTATAGCCAAGTTCCGCACACATGAGTATGGCCTCAATCGGGACCTGGGATTTCATGTCGCATTACATTCACACCCCCCCCCCCCCCCCCCCCACCCCCCCACCGTCTGGCCTGGGCTTGCGAAATCCTACCAACTGTCCTGGCTTGAGACAATTCACACCTCTTTACCCTGTGATTATCCCTCTCTTCAGTTGCTCCGTCTGGACCTGTAGACTTAATTATCTGCAAAGACTTGCATTCTAAGTATCGTATTGCATCTTTGACTTTGTCTATATATATGTTTCTGGAACCCACCTCTTCATTCACCTGAGGAAGGAGCAGTGCTCCGAAAGCTAGTGATTCGAAACAAACCTGTTGGACTTTAAACCTGGTGTTGCAAGACTTCTTACTGTGCTCACCCCAGTCCAACGCCGGCATCTCCACATCATAGATTCTATGAAAAAGAAATGGAGATGAAGCAAAAGGAAAAGAGGTTGGAATTAGAGGGAGTGGAAAAAGCAAATGAGAGAGACTTCCAGCGTAAGGCACTGGAAATTAGAGGGGAGTTGCCAGGAACTATAGGGGAGGTTAATCCTCGTGAGGAACCCAGTGGTGATAGGTTTAAATTTATACAAGCCCATCCAGAGTTCAAAGACAAGGAGGTAAAAATCTTTTCTCGGGCTTTTGAGAAAATAGCAACCCAATGGAGTGGCCAAGAGAAAGGTGGACATTACCCATATGGCGTAAATTGACGGGCGGGGGCGCAGGAAGTTTATGCTTCCCTCTCAGAGCGGGAGTCTAAGAATTATGACGAGGTAAAAAAAGGCTATTCTGGATGCATTTGAATTAGTTCCCGAATCATAGAGACAAAAGTTTGGGAATTTAATGAGACAGCCGGGACAGACTTAGGCTGAATTTGAAAGAGTTAAGCAGAAAATTTTAATGTGTGGGTACGAGCATTGGGAGTTACAACTACATATGAAGCCCGGAGAGATGTCAGTCTCTTAGAGGAATTTGGTTGAAGACTTGCTTTCTGGACTTATTGGATTATAGAAATTCCATAAAGTGGATATTTCAGAGCCTATGTGCAGATGAATTTGGCAGCCGAATCAGTCACTACTCACCATGGTAACACACAGGTTTGTTTTGTTACAAAAGGCTTCCTTTTGGAACAACATCTGCGCCTGTGATTTTTCAAAGATCCATGGATCAAAATTCTAAGTGAGTTAAATGGAGCGCAATGTTATTTAGATGACATGCTCATCACCGTTTCAAGTGGACAGGAACATCTGGAGGATTTGGAAGCTATCCTGAAGTGGTTACAGAGCAGCAAGCTGAGAGTTAAAAATGGGAAGTGCGACTTATTCGAGTCACCCAAACATTACCTTGGTCATAGCGACAAAGATGGTTTCAATAAATAACCTAAGAAAATGGTGTGCTGTATTAAAAGCACCACTTTCTCTAAATGTGAGACAATTAAGATAGTTTTTAGGATTGATCAATTATTACAGTAAATTCATACTGAATTTAGCAACACGATTGAAAACTTTACACACAGTGTTACGTGTCAACCTGGCATGGCACTGATCAGAAGACTGTGAGAATACATACAATTAAGTGAAAAAAGCTTTAATCAAGTCGGAACTGTTGGTTCATTATAACCCCAAAATGAAGTTGCGATTAGCTTGCAAAAACCGCTCGCCCACTCGGTTTTAACTTCCTTACATGACCAAGATCAGCATGCAGGGAGATGAGTGCGGGGCAGCACAGTAGCATTATGGATAGCACAATTGCTTCACAACTCCAGGGTCCCAGGTTCGATTCCAGCTTGGGTCACTGTCTGTGCGGAGTCTGCACATCCTCCCCGTGTGTGCGTGGGTTTCCTCCGGGTGCTCCGGTTTCCTCCCACAGTCCAAAGATGTGCAGGTTAGGTGGTTTGGCTATGATAAATTGCCCTTAGTGTCCAAAATTGCCCTTAGTGTTGAGTGGGGTTACTGGGTTATGGGGATAGGGTGGAGGTGTTGACCTTGGGTAGGGTGCTCTTTCCAAGAGCTGGTGCAGACTCGATGGGCAGAATGGCCTCCTTCTACACTGTAAATTCTATGATAATATCTTAGAGTGACCCAGCACCTGGAAGAGCTTTACCTAGCATTTTGCTGTAACCTATGGGGTTAAATGAGGTTCTTGACCTTCCTGGGCAGAAACTTTGTTATGTCAATGGCAGGGGGCAGGGCAATCGGGCCACAAGATCTCGTCAGCTTGAATCTTGCTTTTGGCCTCCCAAGATTTTTCTCCCATTGTCGCCATTTGCACTGGCGGAAAACATGGGCGCAAAATCCCAGCTGTAATTTTGAAGTTAAATGAAGTCTTTGTCGTGATCATGCTGTCTCTTGAGGTAAGAAAAGTGATCAGACCCTTCTTGTTGCGTGTCAGTGTCTGACTGGTAGTTGCCATGCCACAGTGCTGAAAGGTCAACCATAAGCTGGCACCAGAGACAGGAGGATGGCAGAGGTTGGGTACGAGAATTTTATCAAAACAAATTTGTTATACTCTTGGTGTAGCATAAGCGGCTTCCTTGATGTGCACTCTGACAAAGGAAGGTTCAGACGTGGAGATAACTTCAACACGTTTATTGAACTATTGACAATTCTCCTACTCGGGTTTGACTATACTGTTGATCCTTCTATCGCTACTCAGACTGACAAACCAGTCTGCTACAATGAACGTGGTGGGTGTGATCCTGAATCAACCCTGTGTCTCTACTCACTGAGTGTCTCCACTGGAAAGAGGAAGATCACGTGTGCGTGTCCTTTATATATGGCGTGGTGTGATGCCCCCTGTGGTAATGTCACCTCCGTGTGTATCGGAATGCCCATCGGTGGACTTCCGGTTGCGGTATGCGGAGCTAAGCTGCACGTTCGGCAGCTCCCGCTATTTAGGGATTTTTGGCCGTTTCGAGGGCCCCAAACGGCGCTGTTTCTACGCATCCCGGTGGGGAAAGGTGCCTGGAAGAACTTGCCCCACATTATATGGTGAAAAAGGCTGCAGTAACTCCCCCCAAAAAAAACGGGAGAAGAAAAACAAAATGGCAGCCGGCGCTCCCACTATTTAAGGACTTTTGGGCCGTTTTGAGGGCCCCAACGGCGCTGTTTCTACGCATCGGTCGTGTCCTATCTTGCTGACCTATTGGTTGAGTGTCTGTGTGTCATGTCTCTGGTGCTCCCTCTAGTGTCTAGCTAGTCTATTTGTACTTACATTAACCCCTTGTGTATTTACAGTGATGCATATCACCACATCCCTCCTTTTTTCATGTTACATATTTTCTGTACACTTAAAGAAAATTGAACAAAAACAGGTAGATAAGTGATGGTATGTACAAGTCATGAGAACAGTGATTAAACAATAAGTCCAAATCATATGTGTGAGTCCAAAACCCATTATCATGGTCGAATGTCTTTCTTGTTGGGTTGGTGATTTGATGGTGCTTGTCCTTGTGAACGCCATCAGTGTCCCTGTGCATCAGGAACCAAGAAGTGGTCAAATCACTTTGTTGTCTGATTTGGAGTCTTTTTTCTTCTGATGCTTGTGATAGTGATGTTGGATGGCATCTGTCGTGAAAACTAGCATGCCTGTTGGTAATGCAGCACATGTGAATTGGGAAGATGCATCGTCCTGCCATGGTATGTCATTGTACTGAGCTGAGCAGTAACAGTGTCCCTCATGGGCAGAGTCGTACCATGTCGTATCAGTCATAGTTCCATTGGTGTAGTCTTTGTCGTGGTACGCGTCGTGCCGTTGTCTTTGATATGGTTTTCATAGGTTGTGATGTTGTGTTGGATGGTTCTGTTGTTGTGTTCGCTGCACTCAAGGACCACCCGCTGTGGATAATACAAGTCCTTCACGGACTTGTGGGCAGCACGGTAGTATTGTGGATAGCACAATCGCTTCACAGCTCCAGGGTCCCAGGTTCGATTCCGGCTTGGTCACCGTCTGTGCGGAGTCTGCACATCCTCCCCGTGTGTGCGTGGGTTTCCTCCAGGTGCTCCAGTTTCCTCCCACAGTCCAAAGATGTGCAGGTTAGGTGGATTGGCCATGATAAATTGCCCTTAGAGTCCAAATTGCCCTTAGTGTTGGGTGGGGTTACTGGGTTATGGGGTTATGGGGGTAGGGTGGAGTTGTTGACCTTGGGTAGGGTGCTCTTTCCAAGAGCAGGTGCAGACTCGATGGGCTGAATGGCCTCCTTCTGCACTGTAAATTCTATATATAATTCTATGATTCACACAGTCACTCGTGTCAGTGTGCGTTATGGCATCTGCTGCCGTCTTGAGCGTGCCGTCACTGAGTTTGCAGCTCTCCCCGTCTGGAGTCAAGTCCGGCTTACTTGAATCAGAGTCGGCGTTTGGTTGCTCCCCATCTGGAATCTGGTCTGTTTCACCTGAGTCAGTGTTGGTTTGTCGATGCTCCCCGTCTGGAGTCTGGTTTGAGTCACCTGAGTCAGTTGTGGTTTGTCGATGCTCCCCGTCTGGAGTCAGAGCAGATTCACTGGAGTCGGCTGAGATTTCTTGATGCTCCTTGTCTGGAGTCAAAACATTCAGGAATGCATTTGCTTGTGGAGAGGCTCGAGCGAGTGAGGTTTGAAGTAACGTGGTGTCACCGGAGTCACCAGTAGTCCTCACTGTGATCGTCGAGTGCCTCTGTACACACTAGCTGAGGTCTGTCACATTGCACATCTTGTATGGGAAGTGGGATGCTGTCGTCACTTATCTCACATACAGTGGGTGGAGCCTCAGTGTCTTCTTGTTGTTCATTTGAGCTGGGTAGACTGTCAGAGTCTTCTTCTGGTGGCTCAAACAATGTGGGTGGACTGTCATAGTCACTTTGTTGTTCACTTGAGCTTGGTAGACTGTCATAGTCTTGCTGTTGTTCACTTGAGCATGGCAGACTTGCATTGTCTGCTGCTTGTTGCTCAGAGGAAGTTGCTAGACCCTCATGGTCATGTTCAGGCAAGGACTGAGCTTTGGAGTCTTGCGTTGCTTCTATCGTGGAGGCTGTCTACGAGCTCGCTGTGGAGGCTTGTGTCACCCGAGTCACTTCTTGTTCATGCAAGGACTGCGGTGTGGAGTCTTGCGTTTCTTCTATCGTGGAGTCTGTCCACGAGCTCGCTGTGGAGGCTTGTGACACTCGAGTCACTTCTTAGAACATAGAACAGTACAGTACAGCACAGAACAGGCCCTTCGGCCCTCGATGTTGTGCTGAGCAATGATCACCCTACTCAAACCCACATATCCACCCTGTACCCGTAACCCAACAACCCCCCCCCAACCTACTTTTTAGGACACTACGGGCAATTTAGCATGGCCAATCCACCTAACCCGCACATCTTTGGACTGTGGGAGGAAACCGGAGCACCCGGAGGTAACCCACGCACACACGGGTGAGGACGTGGAGACTCCGCACAGACAGTGAGGCTGTCTTGTGTGGAGACGTGCAGTTGTCTCGCTGTGGAGTCTTTCATCACTTCCTGTGTGGAGTCGTGGAACCTTTAGTGGTGCGTGGACCATTCTCTGTGTGGAGGCTGGGACCCTTCGCGGTGCGTGGACCACTCTGTGTGTGGCAGCAGGCCGCTCTCTGTGGGCTTGTACCGCTTTCTGTCCCTCGGTGTCAGGCCGCAGCATAATCCTGCCCTCACGAGTCGGGATGTCATATTTTCTGGGCTGAAGATCCTCAAATTCGAAGAACTCGTCATCGGAGTCTTGAATGTACAACACGTCTAGTTGTGGCTCAGATTTGGTACTGGGGTAGCCTCCCAAGGTGAAAGGTTCGTCTGAGTCGTAGTCTTCTGGGACCATAGCATCACTGTTTGTGTCGGAGCTGACATTGGGCTCGCGATGTCCAGAGAAGAAATAAAGGTCGAAAGAAGAAATAAGAAGAAATGAGTGTCTCCACTGGAAAGAGGAAGATCATGTGTGCTGTGTCCTTTATATATGGCTTGGTGTAATGCCCTCCTGTGGTAGTGCACCTCTGTGTATCGTGAATGCCCATTGGTCATGTCCTATCTTACAGGCCTATTGGTTGAGTGTCTGTGTGTCATGTCTCTGGTGCTCCCTCAAGTGTCTAGCTAATCTACATATATTACATTAACCCCTTGTGTATCTACAGTGATGCATATCACCACAAGCACGGCTGGGGGGAACGCTGGGAGTGGGGCACAAACTCATTTGTTTTGTCAGTGAGCTTTTGCCGCTGACTTTTTAAACTCAGCCATGGAAGTTGGATTGCACTTTCCTGTCTTCTCTTCAATCACAGAGTGCCCACCCGATGACAACCTAGGCTCTGTCAAAGGAAGGATTTCTGTTTCATGAAAATCAGTCAGGTTTTGTTATGTATCAGAGTGACACCATTGGCTGGTGTATTATGTGTGTTGCAATACCATCATTGGAGCGTTTTGTGGGCTTTTGTGGAGTTCACCATTGTGCCCTGTTTGAGAAGCATCTTGTAAATAACCCCTTGCACCATACCAACTCAACGTGTGCCACCTCTGACAGATTCAGAATAGTTGCAGGTCATGCTTCACCATGGGCTGGTGTGGGGTCAATTCCAGTCCCACTTGGCACAAAGGTAACATTAAGTTTTAATTTCATAAATACCAAAGTATTTGGTTTATGACCTTTGACTGCCCAGTAACTACAATCACCAGATTTGTAAATTTAAACACAATTGATGTTTATTAATATTAATAACCATAATTAAATGGACAACAAATACAACTGGTTAACTATCATCTAATTTCTAAACCCTTAACTCACCCCCACCCTCTACACACACACAAGTTAAACAAACACAGGGGGGTGTACAAAAAGATTGGAAGGGTAAAAGTTTCTGTTTCATATTGACATCTTCCAATTAGATTATTTCAGTCTAGGCCTCCAGTTCAATGATGTCTTTTCTGTCAGCCTGTGATGGTTTTCACTGTAGACTCATCAGGGTCTAGAGACTTCTGCCTTAGACATTAGGCAGCAGAGCAGAGAAAACTGCTTGCACATTGAGAGTCCTGTGGCTTCTCTGCAGACTCAGAAACTGCAGGCAGCCAACATTTGAGAGAAAGAGAGAGAGAGGGATGTGCCATAAAGTCTGGGTTCTGCTGTTCAGATTCTAAAACCTCACAGCACAGTGCACTATTTTGCAACTCACTTCCTCTGCTCAACTCCATTAAAGATTCATGGATCAAAAACGATAAAGACAAAATAAAAGAAATATGAAATAAGGGAATCAACAGGAAGGGCCTTTACACAAGAAACCTTAAATGTGGTAATGTGAAGGCAATGTAAGTGAAGAGATGAAAGGAGGATATGAGAAGGCTGCTCAGTCACCCAAACCACCCCCCCCCCGCCCATCAAAGCCCCCCCACCAGCTTCTTCTGACTTTTCCCTGAAAGTCACGCTGCAGGAGGTAAGCAGGAATGTGCTGTTCCCTCAACAAGGGATGAAAAGGCCAATCATGTAGATTAACATGCACGACTGGAGTGTGATGCCCAGGACCTAGGCACGGTGTCAAAATGGTTTAATACCCTCATTAGGTCAGAAAATACCTGCAAAAAGATCAGGGTCGGTTTCTCCACCCCTGTGCCGGGTCAGAGAATCACCGGGTGGGGGACACGAGAATCGCGCCACACTGCCACAACGCCGGCTCGATTCTCGGGTGCACGCGGGATAGCTGCCATGCTGGTTGGGGGCCGTTGAAAGCGCCTCTAACCCCCCCCCCCCGGCGATTCTCCGGGCCTCGACGGGCCGAGTGCCCGCCGAGTTCGGCCGAGTCCCCCCCGGCGTGGGTTACGTATGGTCCCACCTTGCAGGAAGTGGAAGTTCTGTCTGAGGGGGCCGTCCTGTTGGGGGTGCGGGGGGGGGGGGGGGGGGGGGGAGGGGTTAATCCGAACCGGGGGGGGGGGGGGGGCTCCACGGTGGCCTGGCCCGCGATCGGAGCATACCGATCGGGGGAGGTGGGCTGGTTCCGTGGGGGCCTATATTCCTACGCACCGGCCCCTGCAGGCCTCCACCATATTGCCAGGGGGCCGGCGTGGAGACGGGAACCCACACGCACATGCATGAACCCTGTGCCGGCCGTGGCGCGCATGCGCGAACTCGGGCACCGGAGCTGCGGAGATCACTCCGGCGCCGTACTAGCCCCCTGGAAAGGGGTGGATAGCGGTCAGGTGAGGCCCGTTGACGCCGGAGTGCCTCGTGCCACTTTTCACGCCGATGTTAGAACTTGGCCGCAGGATTGGAGAATCCCGGCCCAGGTCTGCACCAAACCTCAGAATCAGCCATCCTACCAAGGCCCATTCTCCCGCCCTATCCACGTAACCCCACGCATTGATTTTGGCCAATCCACCTAACCTTCACATCTTTGGACTGTGAGAGGAAACCGGAGCACCCGGAGGAAACCCAGGCAAATATGGGGAGGACGTACAAACTCCACACAGACAGTGACCCAAGGCTGGAATAGAACCCGGGTCCCTGCTGCTGTGAGGCAGCCGTGCTAACCACTCTGCCACCATGCCTCCCAACATGAATGTAAATTTAATTAAATACAGATGATTTGGTTATTTACTAAACTGCTGTCTGTGGCATCTTGTGACAAATAAACTGCCACGTCTCCTACATTACCAGAGTGACAACATTTACTTTACATATCATTTTTTTTGACTACACACAAGATGCAATGAAGGGGCTCTCCGGTTGTCCTGGAGTGTTTATCAATCACAAGGGGTTTCATTCCCTCAATGTTCAACTTTGTGACCGTCACAAAGTAATAGTTACATGTTAGGTCGATTGGCCATGCTAAATTACCCCTTAGTGTCCAAAAGACTATGTGAAGTTACTGTGTTATCGGGATAAGGTGGGGCCTGACCCTAGGTGGGGTGCTGTTTCAAAGTGTCAGTGCAGACTCGATGGGCCAAATGGCCTCTTTCTGTATTGTAGGAAGTCAATGTAAAAGAAAGTAAATGGTTTTTCCAAACTGTTATTGTGTATTCGTTTAGACATGTCACCCAGTTATATCTGCATCCCATCGGATACGCCAGGGACAGGAAAGGGGAGTCCGAGGTGCTGAGGTGTTCTGCCACCTCTCCATCACCCTCCTCCCTCCTCGGAGTGCCAGATAACCTCCGGACTACTCCTTGTGCCCCCCAGAGGGGGCAGTCCCTCTGGGACTGTGCCACATCACATAGTGACTGCGCCGCGTCCCTCTGGGACTGTGCCACATCACATAGTGACTGCGCCGCGTCCCTCTGGGACTGTGCCACATCACATAGTGACTGCGCTACGTCCCTCTGGGACTGTGCCACATCACATAGTGACTGCGCTAACGTCTCTCTGGGACTATGCCGCATCACGTAGTGACTGCGCTACGTCCCTCTGGGACTGTGCCACATCACATAGTGACTGCGCTACGTCCTCTCTGGGACTAGTGCCGACATCACATAGTGACTGCGCTACGTCTCTCTGGGACTGTGCCACATCACATAGTGACTGCGCTACGTCTCTCTGGGACTATGCCGCATCACGTAGTGACTGCGCTACGTCCCTCTGGGACTGTGCCACATCACATAGTGACTGCGCTACGTCCCTCTGGGACTGTGCCACATCACATAGTGACTGCGCTACGTCCCTCTGGGACTGTGCCACATCACTAGTGACTGCGCTACGTCTCTCTGGGACTATGCCGCAATCACGTAGTGACTGCGCTACGTCCCCTCTGGGACTGTGCCACATCACATAGTGACTGCGCTACGTCCCTCTGGGACTGTGCCACATCACATAGTGACTGCGCTACGTCCCTCTGGGACTGTGCCACATCACATAGTGACTGCGCTACGTCCCTCTGGGACTGTGCCACATCACATAGTGACTGCGCTACGTCCCTCTGGGACTGTGCCGCATCACATAGTGACTGCACTACGTCTCTCTGGGACTGTGCCACATCACATAGTGACTGCGCTACGTCCCTCTGGGACTGTGCCGCATCACATAGTGACTGCGCTACGTCCCTCTGGGACTGAATCACCCCTCTCTGTGACAGGTTAAGGTTGGCCAGCACCCGGTCAATGCCACCAACACCCTCTGCCATGACCTGCAGTTACTGGGCCAAGCTCTGGAGCGCCGCTGCAATGTCAGATGGCTTTGGTACATGGCTGCCCATGTCTCGGCCACCGCCCGCACAGAGTGCCCAGGATCCTTACCCATGGGTAATACTTTTGCTCCCAAGGTCTCCACCGCGGACATCACCCGTGCGATATTGGTCTGCGTGGCATGCATTGTTGGCACTGGCTCCTGCCCTGCAGGCAGTTAGACTCCTCCAAATGCACCTTTAGATGCTGGATGTTCGCTGACAACACCTCATATAGTCCCCGGCTCTGTGTCTGCATCTCCACTAATGAGGGGACCGCCCTTTCCAGAAGCCCAAAACCCATCTGAACGGCAACTAGTCCCAGCCCGCCCACCGACCGTCCACTCCCCCGGAGGTTCCTACCTCCACCTAATGTACTGCAGCATGTGTGTGGCAAGCACCAGATAGTGCCTCAGGAGCCTCTTCACTAAAGTGCCCAGCCGAGGTGAGTGTCTCTGGGATGTGGAGCGTGTTGGAGACGGCTGTGATGGGAAGTCAGTGTCATCTCTGGACTGGTGCTCTGGGGTGTCTCGGGTTCGAGAATGACCAAGTCACAGGGAAGGTCAAGGGCAGCGGAACGCATGTGAGTAGGAGGCATAGGCAGGGGGAGCGGCAGTCAGTGGGCATGGGACAGGGGTAAGATCAGCTCCGGGAGGGAGGCCACTACACGAGCAGGGAAAGTTAGCAGAGGAAGTATGATAGCTCGGGAATTGGGAACATTCATGGAGCAGATGGGGGCAGTGGACCCGTGGCGGTTCCTACAGCCTGGTGAGAAGGAATTCTCGTTCTTTTCGCCGGTAAACAAATTGTACAGCCATATCGACCTCTTTTCAGTGGGGAAATCGGTGCTGTCATAATATACACCAGTATATCATGGTGCAGACACACACTGATGGACACACCCAGGGACCAATCAACATGTACAAACACCGCAGCCAATCACCAGTTAGAATACACACACTATAAAGGCAGAGGGCACCACGGTTCCCGCTCATTCTGGGTGCTGCCTCTCAGTGTAACAGGAACTCATCCAGCCCAGCACAGACTTACACCATGTGCTGAGAGAATCAACTGGTTCGGACAAGGCTTAGGTCTCTAGTTTAAGTTAGCATTATTTAGACCCACAGTCATCATGTGTTAGTTAGTTAGAAGTAATTAATAAAATTGAGTTGAACCTTCATTTGTGTTGGAAGTATCTGTTCATCTCTCCAGCCTACACTAGCCAACACATCAGGTGCATCCAAAAATAGCCGGAGCAGAACACTCCGCAATAGTAATCTCCATGTGCCCAACATCCCACATGGAGGTTGGATACGATACGCTTGGCCGATAAGGTCTTCTACCAGAAAACATCACAGGCCATAGGCAAGTACAGGCAATGTTAATGGAAGCCAACTTGTGACACTAATAAATTATTAAGTCTTGTTGCTTTGGGTTAAACATTGGGCAAGGAAAACTGCTGGCGAATCCTGCTTGGCTGGCAATCAGCCACACCACCCACGGTTGCAGACTGGCTGGTAGACCTGTTGAATTTATCCACCTGGAGAAGTTCAAGTAAAGCATCCAAGGGTCAGACGAGGGCTTCCACAAAACATGGGGGCCATTCATCAACCTGTTCCAAGACCTGGTCGAAGTCAATGGTGATTAGGAAGAAAGAGGGGTGGGTGGGGGATCGATGAGGGTAGACAAGAACGGATAGAACGGAGAGGAACAAGACGAGTGGGGGGGGGGGGGACAAGGAAGGAACCCAGGGGAGTATCAGACAGAGAGTCTCTCTCCCCCGCCCCCGTGAACCCACAAGGATAACAGCAAGAACCATAAAATGAAGGAAAGAAGTATAACAATACAACACCCACTGTGAAAGATGGGGTCAGGAGGGAGCCCGACCATCAAGAGGCGAGGGGGAGGGAGCAAGGAAAGGGAGAGGGCCGATAAAACGGGTACGTGTAAAATTGTATATAAGAAACACCATACTCTGTAAATATTATGTGCTTTATCTGTGAAATTGTCAAACTGTTAAAATTGGAAAATTCGAATGAAAATTATATTTTTTTAAATTACTGGTTAATTGTCTCTTGAAAATCTTTTTATTGGCTTTTCTCTTATTTATAAACAGTTGTTGTGTGTATACATTACATCTTTCTTGGCCGCTGGTTAATTGTCTTGTGTTATGACTCCAGGATGAGTGGAACTGGAATTGGCCACCTACTTGTCCAGGGTGTAGTAACAGGATATTTATGCAAAAGGGGCATGGCATAGAACTTACAGTGCAGAAGGAGACCATTCGGCCCATCGAGTCTGCACCGGCTCTTGTAAAGAGCACCCTACTTAAGCTCTTGTAAAGAGCAGCCTACGTAAGCCCACGCCTTCACCCTATCCCCGTAGCCCAGTAACCCCACCTAACCTTTTGGACACTAAGAGCAATTTATCATGGCCAATCCACCTAACCTGTACATCTTTGGACTGTGGGAGGAAACCAGAGCACCCGGAGGAAACCCACGCAGACACGGGGAGAACGTGCAGACTACGCACAGACAGTGACCCAAGCCGGGAATCAAACCTGGGACCCTAGAGCTGTGAAGCAACTGTGCTAACCACTGTGCTACCGTGCTGCCCTCAACCACACATGTTGAGTTTCAAGGAGTAAGATGAGGATGGATGGCCTTTACTTTAAAGCTAGGAGTATCATAGATAAGACAGATGAGTTAAGAGCATGTATTGGCATCTGGAGTTGTGTTATTGTTGTCATCACAGAGACGTAGTTGAGGCGCAGGATTGGCAGTTCAACATTCTGAGGTATAGGATCTTCAGGCAGGGCTGGGGAGGGTGTTAAACAGGAGATTATGTTGGATTATTAATTAAGGGGTCTGTTACTGCAGTGAGGAAATATTGGAAGGGTCTTATAATGAGTCTTTGTAGCTCGAGTTAGGAATAAAAAGGGAGCAGTCACACTGCTGGGAGTGTGGTCACTGTATGTGCGGTGTCTGCACGTTCTCCCCGTGTCTGCGTGGGTTTCCTCCGGGCGCTCCGGTTTCCTCCCAGAAATCCCGAAAGATGTGCTGTTAGGTAATTTGGATATTCTGAATTCTCCCCCTGTGTACCCAAACAGGCGCCGGAATGTGGCGACTAGGGGCTTTTTACAGTAACTCCATTGCAGTGTTAATGTAAGCCTACTTGTGACAACAAAGATTATTACTATTATAGACCACTAAACAGGGCCAGAGAGGAGGAAATATGTGGACAATTCACTGAGGTGTATAAAAACAATAATAATTATATTCGGGGATTTCGCCTTTCCCACCATTAATTGGGATAGTCACATTGTAAAAGGTTTAGATGGAGCAGACTTCTTGAACTGTATTCAAGAGAGAATTTTATATCAAGATGTCAAAGGTCCAACAAGGGATGGTGCAGTGCTGGACCTCGTTCTGGGGTATGTAGCCAGGCAGGTGTTCGAGGCAGCAGTGGGGGAGCATTTTAGTCACCACAGCACAGTACGTTTTAAATTTATAATGAAAAATGCAAAAGATGGTCCACAAAAAAGGGTTTTGGATTGGGGGAAGGCTGATTTTATTACGATAAGACAGGATCTGGCCAACGTAGTCTGGGAACAGCTACTTCTGCGTAAGTCTACAGCAGAACAGTGGGGAGATTTCAGAATGGAATTGGTGAGAGTACAGCTCCAATATGTTCCCTTTAGGGTGAAATATAAGAGCAACAAGTTCAGAGAACCCCAGAGTCTAGGAGTATTCAGGACTTCATAGGAAGGAAAAGAGAGGCTTTTAACAGGTACAAAGGGAACAAATCTACAGAGACCCTCGTGGAGCATATAACGTGCAGTAGGGAACTCAAAAGAGCAATTAGGAGAGCAAAGAGGGGACATGAAAAAGCACTGGCGAGTAAGATTAGAGAAAATCCCAAGATATTCCAGAAGTATATCAACAGGAAGAGGATAACCAGGGAAAGGCTAGGAGCCAATAGGGTTCAATTCCGACCATGGGTGACTGTTTATATGGAGTTGCACGTTCTCCCCATGTCTGCGTGGGTTTCCTCCGGGTGCTCCAGTCCCCCCACATAGTCCAAAGATGTGCTGGTTAGATGGATTGACCATGCTAAATTGTCCCTTGGTGTCGAGGGATGCACAAGTTAGGTTCCGGGAATAGGGCGGGGGTGTGGGCCACTGTCTGCTTGTCATGCCCGTCGTTCAAGGGTCGGTGCAGACTCAATGGGTCGAATGGCCTTCTTCTGTACTGTAGGTATTCTATGGTTCTATTCCATGGTTCTAGGAAACTCATGCAGACACTGGGAGAATGTACAAACTCCACCATGTCACCCAAGCTCCGAACTGAACACGAGTCCCTGGTGCTGTGTGGTAGCAATGTGAAAAATGTTAACTAGTGTGCCACCATTTTACCCGTATTAAGCATGTTTCTGCCTTGTTTACTCAATGATCTTATTCATGTATAATGCTGGAAAATCTCAGCAGGTCTGGCAGCATCTGTAGGGAGAGAAAAGATCTAACATTTTGAGTCCAGATGACCCTTTTTCAAAGCTAAAGACAGAGAAAGTGGGAAATATTTATACTTTGGAGTGAGAACAAAAGATGAGTCATCTTTCATTCTCGCTCCACACTCACATTCATACATACACAACACATACATTCGTCACATACACATACACATTCACTCACACATACACACACATTCATACAGTCACACACACAGTCACACATACATGCACTCACATTCATACTCACACATATACACATTCACACAGACACACATATACACTCAGACTCATACACATTCACTCAAAGACACACATAGACTCAAACATTTACACACAGACACACACATGTTCACACATTCACCCTGTCTCACACACTCACTCATTCACACCCACATCCACTTTTTCACACACACGCACACTTTCTCAGTCACGCACACCACAGACACGTACACACTCACCGTCTCACACTCACACGCACTCACTCTTTCACACACACTCATGCACAGACACACAAGTACTTGCACTCACACACTCGCCCTGTCTCATACACACACGCACACGCTTTCACACACACGCTCACACACATACATTCACACACACACTTATACACAGATGCACACAAGTACTCACACTCACCCTTTCTCATACACACTCTTTCACACACACACACACTCCCACACACACACACGCTTTCACACACACGCTCACACACATACATTCACACACACACTTATACACAGATGCACACAAGTACTCACACTCACCCTTTCTCATACACACTCTTTCACACACACACACACTCCCACACACACACTCCCACACACACACACACTCCCACACACACACTTACACACACAAATGGCAGGTTTATTCAGAAGCAAATTTGGGAAGCACTTTTTCCACACACAGACAAGTCGGGTTTGTAGGAATGTAGACCTCACTCCCCCACCCCCAAAGACAGTGGTTGCTAAGGATCATTTGGAGCTTTCAACGTTGAGATGAATTGAGTTTGGTTGGTTCAGGATATCAGGGGATAATGTTAGGCCAGGTGCAGGCCAGCCATGCTTGAATGGCAGAAAAAGAGAACAGGCCCCTGGGCTGAATGGCCTCCTCCCACTTCCATGCTCTCAGGCCCATCTCCGCTTGTCCAATCTGAGCTGCGGTGAACCCTGTCATTCCATAGATTTTATAGATTTTTTTTACAGTGCAGAAGGAGGCCATTTGGCCCATCGAGTCTGCACCGGCTCTTGGAAAGAGCACCCTACCCAAGGTCAACACCACCACCCCATCCCCATAACCCAGTAACCCCACCCAACACTAAGGGCAACAAATTCCGATCAACAAATTCTCAGCAACATTAATCCTGCTGATAATGAATTTCCTGCCGTTTTGATTCTGGCAGAGAGAGAGATGACGAGTGAGGGAGAGATCGCACTGACCAGCTGTGAGTTTGTGCTTCTGAAGTTGTGCCACTGCCTGGGATGTGGACCAGCTGCCATCGCACATCTGGAAGCTGAATGGGTCTTGGCCAGAGTCCCTCTCTCTGAGAAGCTACACTTGGGCCAGTTCCAATCCTCAGTATGATTGTTACATCAATGAATACGTCCTGCGTTCCAAGTCCTTTTATTAAATACCAGAACCATGTGTTGCCAATTCCTTGCCCTGAGTATGTCTCTCCCAGTGCCAGTCCCTCCTTGACAGGCCACTCAACAGCTGTGGTTATGGAGAAGGTCAAGTTACTTCCACCCGATCTCTGCCAACTATAAGCGTTAATTAGTCACAAGGACACGAAGGACCTAAATTTAACTCTGTCAGGGTTTGAGCAGATGGGTGACAGGGAGAACCTCACTCTCACCTCCAGAAAGCAGAGTCAGTTCTATCTGAACTCCCGGGCCTCATTAGCTCATTTCCCAGAGGGAATTTTTTTTTCAAAAAATATACTTTATTCATAAAATCTATAATAAACATTACAGAACATTTCGGATTGTCTTGACTGTACATTTCCATCAAAGTTACACATTCCCTTGACATTCTTCCATTCAGTTGGGGTGACATTACACACATATCCCTCTTTGCATTACAATTCTTTCTGAAATATTTACATTGTCATGTTTATTTTATACATTGGAGTATTCCAAGGGGTTTTACACTGTTACCCACCCCTCGGTGTACATTTGCTGGTAAGACCTTACACAGTGGCCTTTCCCCATTGCGCCGTGGCGGCAGCTGCCCCAAGCTTGAGTGCATCCCTCAGCACATAGTCCTGAACCTTGGAATGTGCCAGTCTGCAGCACTCGGTCGAGGACAATTCTTTGCACGGGAAGATCAGCAAGTTTCGGGCAGACCAAAGAGCGTCTTTCACCGAGTTGATGACCTTCCAGCAGCAGTTGATGTTTGTCTCGGTGTGTGTCCCTGGGAAACAGTCCGTAGAGCACAGAGTCCTGTGGCACAGAGCTGCTCGGGATGAACCTTGACAAATACCACTGCATCTCTCTCTAGACCTTCTTTGCAAAGGCACATTCCACAAGGAGGTGGGTGACCGTCTCATTTCCCTCACAGCCACTCCGAGGGCAGCGTGCGACGGCACTGAACCTTCGGGTGTACATGAAGAATCTGACAGGGAGAGCCCTTCTCACCACCAGCTAAGCTAGGTCTTGGTGCTTGTTTGTAAGTTCTGGTGAGGAGGCATTCTGCCAGATGACTCTGACAGTCTGCTCAGGGAACCAGGGAATTTGGAAGCCAGCAGGCAGTGGCAAAGGGTCGAGTGACCTGGGCTGTTAGCTGTTGCATGGGATTCTGAGAGGGTCTTGCGGAGATCTCACATTCAGGAAAGTGTAGTGAGGGAAGGAGGAAATAGTCAAAAGCAGGAGAGGCCTCATCCTTATTGTGCAGCTTGGAGCAGCATTCCTATTTCCCTTATTCCTAATCCTCCTACCCTATTTACCCTCAGCTCTATTCCTCTTACCCCCATTCTATCTTACCCCATTCCCCAAACTCCAATTCCCCTTTACCCCATTCCCCTCACCCCATTCCCCTCACCCCTATTCCCCTGATCCTCATTCCCCTTACCCATCCCCCTTACCCCATTCCCCACACTCCAATTCCACTCACCATATCCCCCTTACGTTAATCCCCTTACCCCATTCCCCTCACCCCTTATCCCCATTCCCCTTATCCCCATTCCCCCTCACCCCATTCCCCTCACCCCATTCCCCTCACCCCCATTCCCCTTATCCCCATTCCCCTCACCCCATTACCCATACCCCATTCCCCTCACCCCCATTCCCCTCACCCGCCATTCCCCTCACCCCCATTCCCCTTATCCCCATTCCCCTCACCCCCATTCCCCTCACCCCCATTCCCCTCACCCCCATTCCCCTCACCCCATTCCCCTCACCGCCATTCCCTCACCCCCCATTCCCCTCACCCCCATTCCCCTCACCCCATTCCCCTCACCCCCATTCCCCTCACCCCCTTCCCCTCACCGCCATTCCCCTCACCCCCCATTCCCCTTACCCCATTCCCCTCACCCCCATTCCCCTCACCCCATTCCTCTCACCCCCATTCCCCTCACCCCATTCCTCTCACCCCCATTCCCCTCACCCCCATTCCCCTTACCCCATTCACCTCACCCCCATTCCCCTCACCCCATTGCCCTCGCCCCTTATCCCCATTCCCCTTATCCCCATTCCCCTCACCCCATTACCCATACCCCATTCCCCTCACCCCCATTCCCCTCACCCCATTCCCCTCACCCCATTCCCCTCACCCCATTCCCCACACTCCAATTCCACTCACCACATCCCCTTACGTTAATCCCCTTACCCCATTCACCTCACTCCCATTCCCCTCGCCCCTTATCCCCATTCCCCTTATCCCCATTCCCCTCACCCCCATTCCCCATAACCCATTCCGATCACCCCCATTCCCCTCACCCCCATTCCCCTCACCCCCATTCCCCTCGCCCCTTATCCCCATTCCCCTTGTCCCCATTCCCCTCACCCCATTCCCCTCACCCCATTCCCCTCACCCCATTCCCCTCACCGCCATTCCCCATACCCCATGCCCCTCGCCCCTTATCCCCATTCCCCTTATCCCCATTCCCCTCACCCCCATCCCCTCACCCCCATTCCCCTCACCCCCATTCCCCTCACCCCCATTCCCCTCACCCCCATTCCCCTCGCCCCTGATCCCCATTCCCCTTATCCCCATTCCCCTTGTCCCCATTCCCCTTATCCCCATTCCCCTCACCCCATTCCCCTCACCCCATTCCCCTCACCCCCATTCCCCCTCACCCCATTCCCCTCACCCCATTCCCCTGATCCTCATTTCCCTTACCCCATCCCCCTTACCCCATTCCCCTCACCCCCATTCTCTCATCCTATTCCCCTCGCCCCCATTCCCCTCACCCCATTCCCCTCACCGCCATCCCCCTCACCCCATTCCCTTCACCCCATTCCCCTCACCCCCATTCCCTTCACCCATTCCCCTCACCCCCATTCCCCTCACCCCCATTCCCCTCGCCCCCATTCCCCTCACCCCCATTCCCCTCACCCCATACCCCTTAACCCCCATTCCCCTCACCGCCATCCCCCTCACCCCCATTCCCTTCACCCCATTCCCCTCACCCCCATTCCCCTCACCCCCATTCCCCTCACCCCCATTCCCCTCACCCCATTCCCCTCACCCCCATTCCCCTCGCCCCCATTCCCCTCACCCCCATTCCCCTCACCCCATACCCCTCACCCCATTCCCCTCACCCCCATTCCCCTCACCCCCATTCCCCTCACCCCATTCCCCTCACCCCATACCCCTCACCCCCATTCCCCTCACCCATTCCCTCACCCCCATTCCCCTCACCCCCATTCCCCTCACCCCATTCCCCTCACCCCATACCCCTTAACCCCATTCCCCTCACCCCATTCCCCTCACCCCATTCCCCATACCCCATTCCCCTCACCCCCATTCCCCTCACCCCCATTCCCCTCACCCCCATTCCCCTCACCCCATTCCCCTCACCCATTCCCATACCCATTCCCCTCACCCCATTCCCCTCACCCCATACCCCTTAACCCCATTCCCCTCACCCCATTCCCTCACCCCCATTCCCCTCACCCCCATTCCCCTCACCCCATTCCCCTCACCCCATAACCCCTTAACCCCATTCCCTCACCCCATTCCCCTCACCCCATTTCCCCATACCCCATTCCCCTCACCCCCATTCCCCTCACCCCCATTCCCCCTCACCCCATTCCTCTCACCCCCATTCCCCTCACCCCATTCCCCTCATCCCCATTCCCCTCACCCCCATTCCCCTCACCCCATTCCCCTCACCCCATTCCCCTCACCCCATTCCCCATACCCCATTCCCCTCACCCCCATTCCCCTCACCCCCATTCCCCTCAACCCATTCCTCTCACCCCCATTCCCCTCACCCCATTCCCCTCATCCCCATTCCCCTCACCCCCATTCCCCTCACCCCCATTCCCCCTCACCCCCATTCCCCTTACCCCCATTCCCCTCGCCCCCATTCCCCTCACCCCCATTCCCCTCGCCCCCATTCCCCTCACCCCCATTCCCCTCGCCCCCATTCCCCCACCCCCATTCCCCTCGCCCCCATTCCCCTCACCCCCATTTCCCCTCGCTCCCATTCCCCTCACCCCCATTCCCCTCACCCCCATTCCCCTCGCCCCCATTCCCCTCACCCCATTCCCCTCACCCCATTCACCTCACCCCATTCCCCTCACCCCCATTCCCCTCGCCCCCATTCCCCTCACCCCCATTCCCCTCACCCCCATTCCCCTCACCCCATTCCCCTCACCCCCATTCCCCATACCCCATTCCCCTCACCCCATTCCCCTCACCCCATTCCCCTCACCCCCCATTCCCCATACCCCATTCCCCTCGCCCCTTATCCCCATTCCCCTTATCCCCATTCCCCTCACCCCCATTCCCCTTACCCCCATTCCCCTCGCCCCCATTCCCCTTACCCCCATTCCCCTCGCCCCCATTCCCCTCGCCCCCATTCCCCTCACCCCCATTCCCCTCGCCCCCATTCCCCTCATCCCCATTCCCCTCACCCCCATTCCCCTCGCCCCCATTCCCCCACCCCATTCCCCTCACCCCCATTCCCCTCACCCCCATCCCCCTTACCCTTATCACTCTTAGCCCTGTTCCTTTCACCCTGGTCCTCTTACCTCTATGACCCTGATCCCTTATCTGTGGCCTGATTCTCTTCTAATCCACGATAGTTTTATAGTTTTCCAGCTTGAACCTAAGTTAGAATTCTCGGCAGGTCCTGATGAAATCCTTACTCAGGTTGCGGCTTAGGTCCAAATTGGTGGGATTCGGATAACTTGAAAGAGCATTCTAAATCCTGCCAACCCCCCCCCCCCCCCCCCACCCCCCCCCCCCCCCCCCCCCCACCTCATCCCCCACGTGCTTTATACCAGGTCTGTGGTGTCGCAGTTACCCCCCTCTCCTCCCCACAATGCAATTATCTGCTTCCTGGTGCTGTTGGGCTTCAGTCTAACAAGGGAGACTGAATGGTACAATCACCTTGTGTGGCTTATCACTGCACCGGTCCCTGTGACTTTCAGATAGCTCAGTTACTTCTGAGTGAATCAACTCACAAGATTGCCGGCAGCAAAGTTCACACTGTCAGGCCATTCATTGAATACTTGTGTGTCAAATTTCTCCTTCCAAAGTGAATCATCTCACACTTTTCAGGGTTAAATTCCATCAGCCACTTTTCTGCCCATTTGACCATCCCGTCTATATCTTCCTCTAACCCAAGGAACTCAACCTCACTGTTAACCACCCGGCCAATCTTTGTGTCATCCACAAACTTACTGATCCTATCCCCACATAATCACCTGTGTCATTTATATAAATGATAAACAATAGGGGGCCCAGCACAGATACCCGTGGTACTAGACACTGGTTTTCAGTTACTGAAGTAGCCGGCTGTCATCACCCTCTCTGTGTCCTACTGCTAAGTCCATTATGAATCCACCTTATCAAATCACCCTGTAGCCCATGTGCCAATGATGCTGTGTTTCCTCACTACCACCTGTAAAACTCTGCGGGTAAGATAGATGGAGAGTGATATCATCATCTGCCTCGAGAAAGATATATCAGGCTTGGGATAGGCACTGCTCAGCATCACCGGTGTGATGTCAGGACCAAAATGGTTAAATTGTGAGGATGGGTTGCATAGGTTTGGGATGATTCATTCAACCGGACAGAAGGGGGCCGGATTATCCCACCCTTCACTCTGGCAGGATCTTCCGGTCCTGCCAAAGGTGGCCCCCTCTGTGGCGACGGGCACCCTGCTAGTGGGGTGGGCGAGCCGCGGAAAATGCCATCGGCATCGGTGGGACTGGAAGATCACGTTGGCCACTGGCGAGCCGTCTCCACCACTGGAAAACATGCCGCAGGGGAGGTGGAAAATTCCATCCCATTATTCCTGTGGCTGTTTGAATGAGTTACCACTTGGTGCCGCTCTCCTGCTCTTGCCCCATAGATGTGTTTTTCCCCCTCTTCAGGTACTTTTCCAATTCCCCTTTGAAAATTGCGGGTGAATTTGCTTCGGGCTGGATAGTCCATATTCTAAAAACCTTCTTGTGTTCCATTGTTTCAGTGATGTAATTGTGCTGTTTAAAATGATAAAACATGGTAAAATCAGGGAACACTTCTTCATACAATGAGTACCAGAAATTTGGACTCTCTTTCCACTGTTTGTGCTGGGGGACAAATTGGCACTTCACAGAGTGAGGTGGATAAGTTATTTTTTAGGGATTCCAGGGTTGCAAAGCAAAGATGGATAAATGGTTTTGAGGAATAAATCAGCCTTGATCTAACCAGATGGTGGAGCAGGCTCATGGGGCTACATAATCCTCTCCTGCTTCTTTGTGATAGGCTTGATGATTTAGGGTGGCATGGTGGCACAGTGGTTAGCACTGCTGCCTCACAGTGCCAGGGACCTGAGTATGATTCCGGCCTTGGGTGACTGTGTGGAGTTTGCACATTCGCCCCGTGTCTGCTTGGGTTTCCTCCGGGTGCTCTGGTTTCCTCCCACAGTCCAAAGATGTGCAGACGAAGTGGTTTGGCCATGCTAAATTGCCCCTTAGTGTCCAAAGATGTGCAGGTTAGGTGGAGTTACGGGGGCAGAATGCTGGAGTGGGTCTAAGTAGGGTGCTCTTTTGGAGGGTCGGTTAAAACTCCATAGGCAGAATTGTCTCCTTCTTATATGTAGAGATCCTTTGGATTGTGTGGATTCTGTGAGGAGTTGAATGGTCTCCTCCTATTCTCATGGAACATGTTTGAAGGCTAAATGACCTCCTCCTGTTCTGATGTTAAATAAATATTTTACAAGTGCATCAATAAATAGCAGCATCATATTTATAAGAAATTTGAATGTCTTAATGAGATATTACTGACAGCTTAGAATCATAAACTCATAGAATTCCTACAGTGGAGTAGGAGGACATTTGGCCTATCGAGTCTGCACCAGCCCTTTGAAAGGGCAGCTTACCTAGGTTGATTCCTCCACCTAACCTGTACATCCGTAGTCTTAAGGGATACTAAGGGAAGCTTCTCTGCCTAAATAGAGTAATTTCTTTATTAATGATCTCAGGCCTCAAATTCAGAATGAATTATTATGGGGTGGGATGATTTGTGCATGACTGACATTCCAATCCCACTTCACTAATATCCTTTGATTCTCCACATCAAACCATGTCCTTATGAAAGAAGCAAGTCTCACAGCAGCCTTACAGATGTTCTCAATACATCACTTCCTCACTCTCATTACAGCCAAATCCCAGTTTGATCAGTCAAGTCAATGAGTCACTGATTGTTCCACAATCACAGATGCAGTCACTCGTAATTGGTTATCACTGTATTAGATAGCTGGCTGAACTGATTTTCTGACACATATCCTCTCCAGACTAAAAATGAAACTGTCTTCACGTTGCCGCTGTAAAGTCTATATTCAGTCACTCATCAACAAGGAGCTTAGCAACATAGGGGGCAAGCTTGTGCTCTTGCCTTGATGGGCTGGTGGTGGGTATATTTAATCAAGTGAAAGGGTGAGGGATGGGGACTCGGACACCTTCCTGACCACCCCGATTGTGCCATCGGTGAAAATCAGGAACATCCGTTCATAGCCTCTCTGACTTGCCACCAATTGAAGCTCTTGGACGGGGCAGTTAATACTGTGAACAGGAGGCTCATCATGTGTGGGACATGACCAGCAAACTCTGGGTTATTTTCCTCCTGTCTCCAAGGGGGGGGGGGGTCCCTTGTTCAAAATCACTCGGTGCCTGATTGAGGGACCCAGCATTGGAAAGGAGGGAGTGGGGGTGGGAGTGTTAATGAAAGCTAATGTATACTTGCCCTTGCTGCCAATTCCTCTCCATTCTTTTTTTTTTGTGATTTTTAAAATAAATTTAGAGGACCCAATTATTCTTTCCAATTAAGGGGCAATTTAGCATGGCCAATCCGCCTACCCTGCACATCTTTGGGTTGTGGAGGTGAAACCCACGCAAAAACGGGGAGAATGTGCAAACTCCACACGGACAGTGACCCAGGGCCGGGATTCGAACCCAGGTCCTCAGCGCCGTAGGCAGCAATGGTAACCACTGTGCCACCGTGCTGCCCGATTCCTCTCCATTCTGACGCCCACCTGCAAACCCTCCCCCCTCCCCACAATCATTTACCTCTGGCAGGGCCCCACCTTAATCTGAGGCCTCAGGTGATTGTAAAACTAGCAGTGGCCACTACATCCCCAGTGGAACTGCTGAGTGCAGAGTAGCTGTTGGCCTCTGATTGTCCAGCAGCTCTTCAAAGGTGGGACTCCTGCCTGCCCTCGGCAAGGTTCACCACTGCCCTGTCACGTGCTTAAATGGCACAGGATGTGGTGGGCTTTCCTGAAAAGAGGCGATGCGAGGGTCTCGCCAGCTCTCCAGCTGACAGCTGAGACCCCCCTCACCATCATCAGGTTCTGCCCATTGGGCCAGTGTTTCTGTGAAAATAAGGCTCAGGAGTTATTGAGGATTTGGTTTGTATTCATTAAGATGAGAAATGTTGAGCCTGATGAAGAAAACATTGCCGTTTTACTTGAAACCAATAAAAGCAAAATACTGTCGATGCTGAAATCTGAAATAAATCCAGAAAATGCTGGATAAACTCAGCCGGTCTGGCATCATCTGGGGAGAGAGCAACAGGGTTAATGTTTGAAGTCAAAATGATTATTTTGGGCAGCACGGTGGCGCAGTTGATTAGCCCTGTTGCTTCGCGGCGCCGAGGTCCCAGGTTCGATCCCGGCTCTGGGTCACTGTCCGTGTGGAGTTTGCACATTCTCCCCGTGTTTGCGTGGGTTTCACCCCCACAACCCAAAGATGTGCAGGGTAGGTGGATTGGCCATGCTAAATTGCCCCTTAATTGGAAAAAAATTAATTGGATACACTAAATTTATTAAAAAAAAAGATTATTTTTCAGAACACTGAACTTCTGAAGAAGAATCATATTTGACTCAAAACATTCACTCGGTTTCACTGTCCACAGATACTGCCAGAACGGCTGGATATTTCCAGCATTTTCTGTTGTTACTTGAAGCCAAATATGGACCAGGCATGGTGCAGACGCCTGACTACAGAGTCAGACTCTTTGCTCCTTTCCTTGCCCTCAATCCCAACCCGGTCTGGTAAATTGGTGCCATCACTCTCACCCACTAGGACCCTGGACTAACATTGTCAAATCCCATTGACCTCACGCCCAACTGGGCGCCATGGTGGCACAGTGGTTAGCACAGCTGCCTCACAGCGCCAGGGACCTTGGTTCAATTCCGACTTTGGGTAACTGTCTGTGTGGAGTCTGCACATTCTCCCCGTGTCTGCGTGGGTTTGCTCCAGATGCTCCGGTTTCCTCCCACAGTTCAAAGATTTGCCGGTTAGGTGGATTGGCCATGGTTAATGCGCAGGTTACGGGGATAGTGCAGGTGGTTAGGTTAAATTAAATGGGAAATCCCATTGACAAGCGGCAGGAAGATAGAATCCCATCGCCAGTGAATGGTGTGCTGCCGAGAAACACGCAACTGGAAGGGAAACAGAGAATCCCAACCAATTTTAAAACAACATCAGGGCCAGGATTCGCCGCCGGTGGGATTCTCCGTTATACCGGCGCCGGGGGTTTCTCAACGGCGTGGGGCTGCTCCACAATGGGAAACCCCATTGACCTACCGGCATAACGGAGAATCCCACCGGCCGGTCGGGGCGGAAACGTGGCGCGGCGGGGCAGGGAATCCTGCCCCTGATCTTAAAAATAAAAAAATTTGTTCCCTGTGTGACCAATTCCTCACAATGCCCTTAATGATGTTCATCATAACAATCTGATGTGACCTGCCCTGAAGGACTCTTTGATTTTTACTTTCGTATTGCAAAGTAAAGTTGCCATAGTCCCAGATGACCATAGGTTGTTTTCCTCTTTGAGGGGGAGAGCTGACTGGTGGTGATTTAACCTGAGGATCACCACACCTCAGAAAGGGGCAAGGTTGAGATGGCAGAGCCTTCATGAATAACCTCAGCTGGTACAGGAATTGAACACACGCTGTTGGCTAAGCTCTGTATCAAAAAAACAGTTGTCCAGCCAACTGAGCATTGCAAAGCACAAACAAGTGTGTGTGGTTAGAATAGAATCAGCAATTGGGCTGGACTTCGCCCTCAATTAAATTCTCTTTGTCTACTTGGATTGGAAGCATTTGGTCTTGACTTTGACTCGTGTCACATTTCCTGCGGCAAGCAGTCACTCGCGCTCCATTGGAGCACTCAGACATTCTTTTAAAATGACAAAGCATCATCTATATATTATTAAAAATATTGTGTTGCAAACACATTTCACCTCCACAAGCCTTCTGTCCAATTTCACTGTCAACACCCACCATTGTCGATCACTGTGTCAACACTGCCCATTTAATTTGCCGATATTCGCTCTCCCAGCCTCTGCCGATTGAGTGGCTCTGTTGAACATTTTCCTAAAATCTCTTTCCGAACTAAATCGCCATCCTATGTATAAAATAAAACTTACATTCGCCAATTGTCTGCATTCAATTTATATCGCACAATCCCGATTTCTATATTAAAAAGAAGCCTGTTACCTGTCTCAGCTGAACATTCTGGACATTCAGCCCCTTGTCAAGTCGATGACGGAGATTGTTTCTCCACCTCGGCCACATCAGTTCTGATGATGCCACTTTTGAACAGTAAGGAGTCTTACAACACCAGGTTAAAGTCCAACAGATTTGTTTCAAACACTAGCTTTCGGAGCACTGCTCCTTCCTCAAAATTTTTTTTTTTCTTGACAGTTGGTAGGAATTTGAAAGCCCAGGCCAGATGGTGGGGGATGAATGTAATGCGACATGAATCCAAGATCCCTGTTGAGGCCGCACTCATGCGTGCGGAACTTGGTTATACGTTTTTGCTCGGCAATTCTAGGTTGTCGCGTGTCCTGAAGACCGCCTTGGAGAACGCTTACCCGGAGATCAGAGGCTGAATGCCCTTGACTGCTGAAGTGTTCCCCGACTGGAAGGGAACATTCCTGCCTGGTGATTGTCGCACGATGCCCGTTCATTCGTTGTCGCAGTGTCTGCATGGTCTCGCCAATGTACCATGCTTCGGGACATCCTTTCCTGCAGCGTATGAGGTAGACCTGGTGGGAGGTGTTCTCACGTGTAATGGTGGTATCCGAGTCGATGATCTGGCACGTCTTGCAGAGATTGCCCTGGCAGGGTTGTGTGGTGTCGTGGTCGCTGTTCTGAAGGCTGGGTAGTTTGCTGCAAACTGGTTTGTTTGAGGTTGCGCGGCCACCTCATGGCCACTTTTGAAAACAGTGCTTCTAACATGTCTGCTTTTTTTTTTCTTCAGACGATGTTCCCCACCCATCACACCACCACTGTATCACCCATTCCCCTCCCTCCCAGAAGCAGGGTGGGTGTCCCCTTGTCCTCACTTTTCACCCCACCAGCCTCCACATTCAAAAGATCATCCTCTGCCATTTCTGCCAACTCCGGCATAATCATAGAATCATAGAATTTACAGTGCAGAAGGAGGCCATTCGGCCCTTCGAGTCTACACTGGCTCTTGGAAAGAGCACCCCATTTCAGCCCACATTTCTAACCTATCCCCATAACACAGTAACCCCACCTAACCTTTTTGGTCACTAAGGGCAATTTATCATGGCCAATCCACCTAACTTGCACATCTTTGGACTGTGGGAGGAAACCAGAGCACCCGGAGGAACCCCACGCAGACACAGGGAGAATGTGCAAACTCCACACAGGCAGTGACCCAAGCCGGGAATCGAAACCTGGGACCCTGGAGCTGTGAAGCAACTGTGCTAACCACTATGCTATCATGCTGCCCATAATTACATCACTAAACTCCCCTCAATCAGCATTCTGCAGGGAATGCTCCCTCTGTGACACCCTGGTCCACTCCTCCATCATTCTCAACTCCTCCTCCTGTTCCACGGCTCCTTCCCATGCAATCGCAGAAGGTGCAACACCTGCCCCATTACCTCCTGACTGTCCAAACACACCTTTCAGGTTACACAGTGTTTTGCGCACCTTCTTCAATTTAGTCTGTTGTATTCGCTGCTCCCAATGGGGCAGCAGGGTAGCATGGTGGTTAGCATCAATGCTTCACAGCTCCAGGGTCCCAGGTTCGATTCCCGGCTGGGTCACTGTCTGTGTGGAGTCTGCACGTCCTCCCCCTGTGTGCGTGGGTTTCCTCCGGGTGCTCCGGTTTCCTCCCACAGTCCAAAGATGTGCGGGTTAGGTGGATTGGCCATGCTAAATTGCCCGTAGTGTCCTAATAAAAAGTAAGGTTAAGGGGGGGGTTGTTGGGTTACGGGTACAGGGTGGATACGTGGGTTTGAGTAGGGTGATCATGGCTCGGCACAACATTGAGGGCCGAAGGGCCTGTTCTGTGCTGTACTGTTCTATGTTCTAATGCCGCCTCCTCTACATTGGGGAGAATATGGGCAGACTGGGTGACAACTTTGCGGAACACTTTCCCTCAGTCCACAAGCATGACCCCCCCCACTTCCTGTCACTTGCCAGTTCAGCTCAACATGATCTCATGCCAACATGTCTGTCTTTGGCCTGTTGCAGTGAAGCCCAACGCAAACGGGAGGAGCAGCACCTCATCTTCCGGGTTAGAACATAAAACAATACAGCGCAGTACAGGCCCTTCGTCCCTCGATGTTGCGCCGACCTCTGAAACCACTCCAAAGCCCATCTACACTATTCCCTTATCATCCATATGCCTATCCAATGATCATATGAATGCGTTTAGTGTTGGCGAGTCCACTACTGTTGCAAGCAGGGAATTCCACGCCCTTACTACTCTCTGAGTAAAGAACCTACCTCTGACATCTGTCCTGTATCTATCTCCCCTCAATTTAAAGCTATGTCCCCTCGTGCTGGACATCACCATCCGAGGAAAAAGGCTCTCACTGTCCACCCTATCTAATCCTCTAATCATCTATCTCTATTAGGTAATCTCTTAACCTTCTTCTCTCTAACAAAAACAACCCCAAGTCCCTCAGCCTTTCCTCATAAGACCTTCCCTCCATACCAGGTTATAGGTCTTGTCTGAGGATCCCTTACCCAGGGAAGGAGCTCTTGGTGTCGTCCATGCTTCAAAATCAACTCCCCTTGAAATGGATTAAAGCAAAGCATTATTGAAATTAAAAGGCATAGCAGGATACGGGATGCCTCCCACTTTGACATTCACCACCCATTTTATAAACAGGACCAGACAATGAAAAATTTAATTTTGAAAAACACATCAAAGCACCCTGGGGGTGAAATCCCCTCTGTGTTTGGCACATTACAGCCTTCTTGACTCAACATTTAGTTCAACAACTTTAGTCTGTGATCTTCCCCCTCCATCTTGACCCCATTTTATTGTTTGCTTTCCCTGATTTGACCAAATACGACAGAGTAAAGTGTGCTGAGGACGTTGAATGTCTGCAGAGTGATATAGATAGTTTAAGTGAGTGGGCAAGTGTCCGGCAGATGGAGTACAATGTTGGTAAATGTGAGGTCATCCATTTTGGGAGGAATAACAGCAAAATGGACTATTAGAACATAGACCATAGAACATACTGTGCAGAAGGAGGCCAATCGGCTCATCGAGTCTGCACCGACCCACTTAAACCCTCACTTCCACCCTATCCCCCTAACCCAACAACCCCTTATTTAAATGGTAAAAAATTGCAGCATGCTGCTGTGCAGAGGGACCTGGGTGTCCTTGTGCATGAATCACAAAAAGTTGGTTTGCAGGTGCAGCGGGTAGATAGGAAGGCAAATGGAATTTTGTCCTTCATTGCTGGAGGGATGGAGTTTAAAAACAGGAAGGTTATGTTGCTTTGACAAAGGGTCATCGGGACTCAAAATGTTCGCTCTTTTCTCTCCCTACAGCTGATGCCAGACCTGCTGAGATTTTCCAGCTTTTTCTCTTTTGGTTTCACATTTCTATCTCTCTTCAGTTGTGTAGAAGAGTCATACAAACGCAAACCTTTAACTCTTTTTCTCTCTCTACAGATGCTGCCAGACGTGCAGAGTTTATCCAGCACTTTGTGTTTTTAGTTCTGGACATTCAGTTGTGGGTTCATTTTAAAATGGAACCAGCCACATTGCCAGTTATGGCTGATGAGACCATTGACACAATTCTGAGGCTGTTACTATCCGGTTCACACCAACTGTGTGTCGTTGAGGGCAGCACGGTGGCGCAGTGGTTAGCAGTGCTGTCTCATGGCGCCGAGGTCCCAGGTGTGATCCCGGCTCTGGGTCACTGTCCGTGTGGGGTTTGCACATTCTCCCCGTGTTTGCGTGGGTTTCACCCCCACAACCCAAAGATGTGCAGGGTAGGTGGATTGGCCACACTAAATTGCCCCTTAATTGGAAAAAATGAATTGGGTACACTAAATGTCTTTGGTTGCTGGATATCGTTCATGCCTTAAAGGGGTCTTCGTAGTGTTCAGTAGGTTGACTATAAGAACTATGTGCTTATGCAGAGTAAAGGGTTCAAGCTAAGAGCTGTCTCTTTGCTTGCTTGTACACACATATCTGTCCGACTGCACTAACTCCTAGGTGCAGTTCATCTGTTCGCTTACATCACTATGCGGGCTGTACGTACTCAGTCCCACATTAGCCCTACAAGTACCGGCCTCTTATACTAGCATGGTAGCACAGTGGTTAGCATTGCTGCTTCATAGCACCAGGGTCCCAGGTTCGATTCCCGGCTTGGGTCACTGTTTGTGCGGAGTCTGCACGCTCTCCCCATGTCTACGTGGGTTTCCTCCGTGTACTCCTGTTTCCTCCCACCAGTCGAGAAAGACATGCTTGTGAGGTGAATTGGACATTCTGAATTCTCCCTCTGTGTACCTGAACAGGCGCCGCAATGTGGTGACTGGGGAATTTTCACAGTAACTTCATTTCAGTGTTAATGTAGGACTACTTGTGACAATAAAGATTATTATTATTAGAGGACGGTCAGTGAAAAACACTACATGATAAGGTGAAACACAGGTAATTGTTCTTGGGTATCAAGCAGCCAGTCCTGTGACCATTCCCCACTCTGTTTAGATTGCCACTGTACTACAAGGGATGTGACTTCCAGTTGCACCCAAGTGTTGCGGTTAAGGTATCCAAGCAATAAATAGCATTGGGTTAAAGTGAACCACGGAGCAGGTGTGATTCTACAACATGTGGAAAGACAGATTTGCATCGAAGCCCATGCTGCTTATATCTTGGGCTAACATCAGAGCCGGACTAGCAGCTGGTTTTACAGCAATCTGATCAACAGATGTGAACACGAATCATGAGAATCCTAAGATTAAAACAGTCAGTATTGAGGTAAAGCTGAAAGCAAACTGGCTTACTTGTGGCTTGAAGCCTGGTTCAGCTCATGATGCCCCTGCCGGCTAAATTAGTTACAGTTTCACCTGTTTTCAGCTCATGAAATTGGTTTTGCTACATTAAGTTCAGGTCCCACCATTTTCTTTACTGAAGGAGGGAGTATCCGTGGCCAAATTCCCACTAAAAAGAACGAGCAGCTCACTCCACTCCCACAATGTTACTCTCCAGCACAGGGAACTGACAACTGTGTCGAGTTTAGTTTCCCAGAGGTATCTGGAACTTCCTGACCTTTGTTGATGTTCACCACCATGTTGATGTTCACCACCAATTGCATCTCTGCTCCAAATCGGTGAGGCTGGCGTTGGAACAGATTCTGTGGTGACCTCCACCCACCATCCATTCGACCTTTGCACTCCATTCTTGAAGCTTGGAACTGCAGCTTGTTCCCGGTTCCAAAACTGAATTCAAAACACATGAAACAACCATCGAATCTAAACGACCTAACATAAACCAAAAAGAGCAATATGTCATCTGTGGAGACAGAAACATTTTATACATCTTTGCCATGTGTAATGCGCCGCTCCTATCTATTTAATTACAAGCAATCCACATCCGCAAAACTATCCATTGAAAATGATAGAATAAGTGGATTCCCCTCAATCATTGCTGCAATATTTGATTATTCTTCTCTCCCACATCTATTCACTTCGGCTCTTACCCAAACTATAAGGGATGGGGGGAGGGGTGGTGTCAGAGCTGATTAAAATACAAGAATACCGTCATGGCTTGATGCTGAAAGACATAGGCTGGGAATCTCCTTAGCCCGACGCCTAAATCGTGTTCGGCGATCGGGCGGAGAATTAATTTTTGCGCCGAAATCGAGGCCGGCCCCAGTTTGATGCCGGTCGGCCATGTCCCGCTCCCTACAAACTGCCGTCATGTTGGCGCACGCCATTTCAATGGTGTTGCCGCATGATCGGCTGGCCCACCCATGAGCTGGGTTCCCCTCAACGCGGGCCACAAGTGGTCCCAGTGGTCAGGAATCACAGAAAGTTGGTTTACATCACAGAAAGTTGGTTTACAGGTGCAACAGGTGATTAAGAAGGCAAATGGAATTTTGTCCTTTATTGCTAGAGAGATGGAGTTTAAGACTAGGGAGGTTATGCTGCAATTGTATAAGGTGTTAGTGAGGCCACACCTGGAGTATTGTGTTCAGTTTTGGGCTCCTTACTTAAGAAAGGACGTACTGGCGCTGGAGGGTGTGCAGAGGAGATTCACTAGGTTAATCCCAGAGCTGAAGGGGTTGGATTATGAGGAGAGGTTGAGTAGACTGGGACTGTACTCGTTGGAATTTAGAAGGATGAGGGGGGATCTTATCGAAACATTTAAAATTATGAAGGGAATAGATAGGATAGATGCGGGCAGGTTGTTTCCACTGGCGGGTGAAAGCAGAACTACGGGGCATAGCCTCAAAATAAGGAGAAGTAGATTTAGGATGGAGTTTAGGAGGAACTTCTTCACCCAAAGGGTTGTGAATCTATGGAATTCCTTTCCCAGTGAAGCAGTTGAGGCTCCTTCATTACATGTTTTTAAGGTAAAGATAGATAGTTTTTTGAAGAATAAAGGGATTAAGGGTTATGGTGTTCGGGCCGGAAAGTGGAGCTGAGTCCACAAAAGATCAGCCATGATCTAATTGAATGGCGGAGCAGGCTCGAGGGGCCAGATGGCCTACTCCTGCTCCTAGTTCTTATGTTCTTATGAAACCAGCGTGCAAGGGCGGCAAGTGGCGCAGTGGTTAGCATTGGGACTGCGGCGCTGAGGACCCTGGTTCGAATCCTGGCCCTGTTTGTGTGGAGTTTGCACATTCTCCCCATGTCTACGTGGGTTTCACTCCCCCCACACAACCCAAAGATGTGGGATAGGTGGATTGGCCACGCTAAATTGCCCCTTAATTGGAAAAAAAATAATTGGGAACTCTAAATTTATTTTTTTTAAAGGAAACCAGCGTGGCCGGCTGTGGACTGTCCAGTGCCGCCATACTCAGCTGGGATCCATGCCTCTGGCCAGGAAAGCTTCTGCTAGGGTTGCAGTGACTGACAAGACTCTCGTTTCTGAGTCAGAAATTTGTGAATTCAAGTCCAATTCCAGAGACTTGAGTACAACATCTAGGCTGACACCCCAGTGCAGTACTGAGGGAGAGCTGCATTGTTGGGAGAGCTGTACTATGGGAGAGCTGCACTGCGGGAGAGCTGCACTGTTTGACAAGCTGCACTGCGGGAGAGCTGAACTGCGGGAGAGCTGCACTGTTTGACAAGCTGCACTGCGGGAGAGCTGGACTGTTTGACAAGCTGCACTGCAGGAGAGCTGCACTTTTGAGAGCTGCACTGTTGGGAGAGCTGCGTTGCAGGAGAGCTGCACTGTTGGGAGAGCTGCACTGTTGGGAGAGCTGCACTGTTGGGAGAGCTGCACTGTTGGGAGAGCTGCACTGTTTGACAAGCTGCACTGCGGGAGAGCTGCACTGTTTGACAAACTGCACTGCAGGAGAGCTGCACTTTTGAGAGCTGCACTGTTGGGAGAGCTGCATTGCAGGAGAGCTGCACTGTTGGGAGAGCTGCACTGTTGGGAGAGCTGCACTGTTGGGAGAGCTGCGCTGCGGGAGAGCTGCACTGTGGGAGAGCTGCACTGTTGAGAGAGCTGCACTGTTGGGTGAGCTGCACTGCGGGAGAGCTGCACTTTTGGGAGAGCTGCACTGTTGGCAGAGCTGCACTGTTGGGAGAGCTGCGCTGCGGGAGAGCTGCACTGTTGGGAGAGCTGCACTGTTGAGAGAGAGGCACTGCGGGAGAGCTGCACTGTTGGGAGAGCTGCATTGCTGAATAAGCTGCACTGTTGGGAGAGCTGCACTGTTGGGAGAGCTGCACTGCGGGAGAGCTGCACTGTTGGGTGAGCTGCACTGTTGGGTGAGCTGCACTGTGGGAGAGCTGCACTGTTGGGTGAGCTACACTGTTGGGTGAGCTGCACTGTGGGGGAGCTGCACTGTTGGGAGATCTGCACTGTTGGGAGATCTGCACTGTTGGGAGAGCTGCACTTTTGGGTGAGCTGCGCTGCGGGAGAGCTGCGCTGTTGGGTGAGCTGCACTGTTGGGTGAGCGGCACTGTGGGGGAGCTGCACTGTTGGGAGAGTTGCACTGTTGGGAGATCTGCACTCTTGGGAGATCTGCACTGTTGGGAGAGCTGTGCTGCGGGAGAGCTGCACTGTTGGGAGATCTGCACTGTTGGGAGAGCTGCGCTGCGGGAGAGCTGTGCTGTTGGGTGAGCTGCACTGCGGGAGAGCTGCACTGCGGGAGAGCTGCACTGTTGGGAGAAATGCACTGCGGGAGAGCTGCACTGCGGGAGAGCTGCACAGTTGAGAGAGCTGCACTGCAGGAGCAGTGCACTTGAAAGCATTTAAGTGAAAGGAATAATGAACGGAGAGTTGAGGGATAGTATTATTTGAAAGAAGAGTCCAAGACGTGTTGTTTTGAGAGTGGAGTTTAGGAACCAGAATTCAGTGGGATCAGTTGGCTCACCGTGTAATAAACCTCTCCAGGGATTTGTGAAGCCCACAGAAGGTCATTTGAATGGTATCTGCCATTTGGTTTCAGATTGGAGTGTGTCAGACAACAGTGAAACCTCTGGTTTAAAAGGACTGAGGGTGGTATTCTGCAGTCCGCCAGCCGTGATTTCCGACACGGCATGCCTCCACCAGCAGCGGGATTCTCCATTCTCCCAACCAGCCAATGGGGTCTCACATTTCTATCTCTCTTCAGTTGTGTAGGAGGATGCCGCCGATGGATATTCAGTATTCATACAGCATAGAATCATAGAATTTACAGTGCTGAAAGAGGCTATTCAGCCCACCAAGTCTACACCGGCCCTTGGAAAGAGCACTCGACCCAAGCCCATACTTCCACCCTATCCCCACAAGCCAGCAACCCCACCTAACTTTTTTGGACACTAAGGGCAATTTAGCATGGCCAATCCACCTAACCTGCACAACTTTGGACTGTGGGAGGAAACCGGAGCACCCGGAGGAAACCCACGCACACACGGGGAGGACGTGCAGACTCTGCACAGACAGTGATCCGAGCTGGGAATCGAACCTGGGACCCTGGAGCTGTGAAGCAATTGTGCTAACCACAGGCATGCCTTCACAGCCACTTACAAATTCGGAAAGATAAAATAATTTTCCATTTCTATCTTAGACTCTAATATTCAGGCTGAGTCTGTGGCACATGGAAATTAACAAATAAACTGAGGTCAGACACGCTACACTCCAATGTAAATAACATGCGACCAAAGCAGATTCTATGGATTTCACTACAACCCACCCAGATGCCTCTCACACCCTGAGTCAACAGGTCTCACTGAAACTGTCTCACTCACAAATAGAACATAGAACATAGAACAGTACAGCACAGAACAGGCCCTTCGGCCCTCGATGTTGTGCCGAGCAATGATCACCCTACTTAAACCCACGTAACCCGTATACCCGTAACCCAACAATCCCCCCATTAACCTTATACTACAGGCAATTTAGCATGGCCAATCCACCTAACCCGCACATCTTTGGACTGTGGGAGGAAACCGGAGCACCCGGAGGAAACCCACGCACACACGGGGAGGACGTGCAGACTCCACACAGACAGTGACCCAGCCGGGAATCGAACCTGGGACCCTGGAGCTGTGAAGCATTGATGCTAACCACCATGCTACCGTGAGGCCCCTTGTTTCTAATCTCCACCTCTGAAGGACTCACATTGGAATTCTCTCCAAATGCAGCTCCCACATGGACAACAAGGATCTGTTTCCTCCGTTTCAATCTCATCCTCTGATCTTCCTTTCCCCTGGATCTCCGAGTACACTCAGATCTTCAGCGGTGCCAATCAGAACACCACTGTCTGAAGGCTGCCTTCATCTAATTGGCCTGCAGTATGGGGTCATCAACCATTGGCTGCCCTCTTTGAACTTTTGGGCCCGTCTCAATCCCGCTTTGGTTCAAGTCTGCTCCGCACAGCTTTCGTTACTTAACCCTGAACCCATTTCTCGGTTCCTTTCTCCCAGCTTTACTGAACAGGATCTGTTTCTGATTTTGGCCCTTATCCTTTCCTGGGATTGTCTGCTGGGACCTGTTTCTGATCCCTGTTTGGGCCATTCTCCTGTGACCTCTTCCTGTGGTCCTCTCAGTCTCCTTCTCCCTGGGACAACTTCTCTTGAATGGTGCTTCACTTCAGGTCACCTGACCTGTAGTTTTGCGCTTTTCCCTTTTTGAAATGTCCTTCTGTGTCTGTGCTCAGGGCTGCTTCCCAGCTAAAGAATGTATAAATATCCCAACCTGCACATGTGTGATCAGATCCAGGCTGGTGCACGCATAGAAATCCCAAGGCCCTCCAGAGCCTGAGGTTCCGGAATTGCAACTGCCGATTTAGGTAAGTAGTTTGAGTTTCATTACAAGGTTGACATCTCATTGTTTGGTTTGCTTGGTGCTGCTCCTGGCATGTCCTCTTGTACTCCTCATTGAGCCAGGGTTGATCCCCCAGTTTGCTGGTAATGGTGGAGTGGGGGATATGCTGGGCCATCAGGTTATAAGTTGTGGTTGAATACAATTCTGCTGCTGATGATTGACCAACAGCACCTCATGGATGTCCAATTTGGGTTGCTAGATCTGTTCAAAGTCTATTTGATTTAACGCTGTGGGAATGCCACGCAACACAATTGAGAGTTTCCCCAATGTGAAGACGGGGCTTTGTCTCCACGGGATGGTGGAGCGGTCACTTGTACAGACTGTGTCATGGACGGATGTATTCTCCTCACACTTAATGTGAATAACTTATTTATACATGAAAGTAGAGATGCCACCAGGAGACTGAATCTTAGAATGTTCAAGTCCTGGTTAATCAACTAATAATGACAATGGCGACAGCCCCAGAAACACCTCAGTTCTGTGAATCCTGCAATATAATCTTGACAGTCTCTCAGCTGTGATGTGTTTAATCATATATGCCGTTCATCTCCACGAAACTGACACTGCAATAACTCATGTTGGTCATTTTTCTATTGATGGATTAGCCTCGATCTCTCCCCTGCACTGTGCAATGAGCTGGCTTTGTCTAAATTAACATCCTTGGGATCTTTCTGAAGATGATAATTGTCGCTTTGGACAAATACAATCCACGTCACTGTACAATGCCAAATAACTGAAGTAATATGTGGTCTGTGAGCCTTACCTGCACGAGAGACATCACGTCTGAACACATTCAGACTAAGTAACTCGAGGCAACTTGCTTCAGCCAGAACCGAAGGATGTGAAGACGAGGGGGGGTGGTAGTGTTGGTTAATAGGAGGATTTTGGGGAGCATAGTGGCCAATCCGGGGTGGCCGGGGTAGGAATGTGATGGTCAGTAGGAAGTTGAAGAGGATGTCGGTAGTCCTGGCAAACGTTTATGCCCCGAATTGGGATAACATGGACTTTATGAGGCGGGTGTTGGGGAAGAATCCAGACCTGGGGCGAAATTCTCTGCAGACCGTCGTAACGCCGATTTCCGGCGAGCAAAATTGGTGTAGATGACTCCGGCGTCGGGGCCTTCTTTTAGGCGGCTATTCTCCGTTCCCGGAGGGGCCAGCAGCGGACTGACGCGATACGCGTCAGTTTCACCAGCTGCGGAAGTGGTGAGACCCGGCGTTTTGGGGGGGGGGGGGGGGGGGGAGGAGGAGGAGGAGAGAGACTGACCCGGCGTTTGGGAGGTGGGGAGGAGGAGAGAGACAGACCGGCATTTTGGGGGGGGGGGGGGGGGAGAGAGAGACAGACCGGCATTGGGGGGGGGGGAGGAGGAGGAGAGAGACAGACCGGCATTTGGGGGGGGGGAGGAGGAGAGAGACAGACCCGGCGTTGGGGGGTTTGCGGCGTTGAGTTGAGAGGAGGGGGGGGGGGGTTTGCGGCGTTGAGTTGAGGGGGGGGGGTTTACGGCGTTGAGTTGAGAGGGGGGGCGGCGTTGGAGGGGGGTAGGGGTGGTGAAGGGGGTAGGGGTGGTGAGGGGGGGTTGGGGTAGGGCAGCGGCGTGCAGAGGAGGGGGGCGACGGATGCCCGGGGCCAATGCACCGTCGCCCCCCCTCTGCACGCAGCTGCCCCTACCCCAACCCCCTCCCCTCACCACCCCTACCCCCCTCCCCACCACCCCTACCCCCCTCTAATGCCGCACCCCCCACTAACGCCGCACCCCCCCCACTAACGGAGGAAGGAAGGGGGGGAGGAGGAAGGAAGGGGGGGAGGAGGAAGGAAGGGGGGAGGAGGAAGGAGGGGGGGGAGGAAGGAAGGGGAGGAGGAAGGAAGGGGGAGGAGGAAGGAGGGGGGGGAGGAAGGAAGGGGGGAGGAGGAAGGAAGGGGGGGAGGAGGAAGGAAGGGGGGGAGGAGGAAGGAAGGGGGGAGGAGGAGAGAGGGGGGGTGTGGGTACCGGCCTTCAGAGGGAGGAGGACGGGGTGTGGGTACCGGCGTTGAGGGTGGGGGGTTGCGGCGTTGCGAGAGATGGGGGGGCGGCGTTGGAGGGGGGTAGGGGTGGTGGGGAGGGGGGTAGGGGTGGTGGGGAGGGGGGTAGGGGTGGTGGGGAGGGGGGTAGGGGTGGTGGGGAGGGGGGTAGGGGCGTTGGAGGGAGGTAGGGGTGGTGAGGGGGGGGGTGGTTGGGGTAGGGGGAAGCGGCGTACAGAGGGCGGGGCGACGGTGCGTTGGCCCCGGGCATCCATCGCCCCCCCTTTCTGCACGCCGCTGCCCCCAAAACCCCCCCCCCGATGCCGCAACCCCCCCGATGCCGCAATCCCCCCCCGATGCCGCAACCCCCCCGATGCCGCAACCCCCCCCCGATGCCGCAACCCCCACCCCCGATGCCGCAACCCCCCCCCGATGCCGCAACCCCCCCCCGATGCCGCAACCCCCCCCGATGCCGCAACCCCCCCCCCCACCCCCCCCCCGACACTGAACGGCGTCAACCATCATCAATGGTTGACGGCGTTTTAAAGGTACTGTGATTTTCGCCGACGTGGCCCATCCGGGCCGGAGATTTGTGGAAACAAAAATATAATGAAATCCCGCCGGCGCCAGCTGTTTTCAGAGGCTGCCGGCGGGATTTGCACAGCGCCGGTTTTTGGCCGGTCAGAGAATTAAAAACCCTGCGGGAGCGGGATTAACGCCGCTGCCGGCCGATTCTCCAACCCTGCGTGGGGTCGGAGAATTTCGCCCCTGGACACGCATTGGCTGATATTGGTGGGGGGGGGGGGGGGGGGGGGGGGGATTTCAATACTGTCCTGGAGCTGGACAAAGAGAGTTGAGGGGGTTCATGGAGTGCATGGGGGTGGGGGGAGGGGTGGGGGTGGACCCTTGAAGGTTTGGGAGGCGGAGGGTGAAGGAGTTTTCGTACTTCTCACATGTGAACCGGGTCTACTCCTGGATTGATTCTATTCATGATGGACGAGGCGTTGCTGGTGGAGTGGCCAACTCGGAGTATTTGCCCATAGTCGTTGCTGACCACGCACCACATTGGGTGGATTTGCGGGTGGTTCAGGGAGAGGCCCAATGGCCACAGTGGATGTTAGATGTGGGGTTTGCCAGGTGTGTGTGTGAGTGAGTGAGGGTTACTATCCAGGTTTACGTGGAGTTGAATGACACGGGAGAGGTCAAAGTCACCACGCTGTGGAGGCACTCAAGGCTGTAGTCAGGGACGAATTTATCTCAATTTGGGCGCATAGGGAGAGGGTGGAACCGGGGGAGAAGGCAAGGCTGGTAGATGAGATTCTGAGGGTGGACTGGAGGTACTTAGTGGCGCCAGAGGAGGGGCTGTTAAGGGAGAGACAGAGGCTCCAGATTGAGTTTGGATTAGTGTCCACGGGGAAAGCAGTGGGGCTGTTGTAGAGGGCCAGAGGGGCCATGTACGAGTATGGGGTGAAGGTGAGTAGGGTACTGGCCCATCAGTTGAGGAAGCAGGCAGAGGCAAAGGAGATCGAGAGGGTGAGGGACAAGAGGTGTAAGGTGGTGACGGACCCGAAAGGGTGAATGGGGCATTTGAAGCCTTTTATACGAGGTTATATGAGTCGGAGCCCCTGACGGGAGACAAGGAGATGTGGCGGTTCCTGGATTGGTTGGAGTTCCGCAAGGTGGATGAGAAGCAGGTTCAGTGCCTGGGGCCCCGATTGGGCTGCGGGAAGTGATGGATGGCAATGCAGGCAGGAAAGGCCCGTGTCCGGATGGATTCCCAGTAGAGTTTAATAAAAGATGGTGGAGTTGGGGCCACTGTTGGTGAGGACATACCCACACACACACTGTCACAAGCTTCCATCTCTCTGCTGTTAAAGAAGGATAAGGACACGGAGCAGTGTGGGTCGTACCGCCTGATATCGCTGCTGGATGTTGATGCTATTTTATATGTATTTTATGTTTGCCCTATGTATTTTCTTGTCATGTATAGAATGCTCTGTCTGAACTGTATGCAGAACAATACTTTTCACTGTACCTTGGTACACGTGACAATAAATAAATCCAATCCAATCCAATGCTAAGCTGTTGGCGAACGTGCTTACATTGAGAATTGAGGACTGTGTTGGGGTGATCGGGGCGGACCAGGCGGGATTTGTGAAGGGAAGACAGTTGTTGGTGAATCTGTGGAGGTTAATGAATGTGATTATGATACCCTCGGTGGGGCAGGAGGTGGAGGTGGTGATGGCGATGGACGTGGAGAAGGCGTTTGATTGGTGGAGTGAGCGAATTTGTTTGAGGTACTGGGGGGGGGGGGGGGGGGGTTGGGTTCGGGCAGGGGTTTGTGGATTGGGTCCGGTTGTTGTGGAGGACGCTGGTGGTGAGCGTTCGAACGATCCAAGTGTGTTTAGGGTACTTTGGGCTACATTGTGCGACAAGTCAAGGGTGCCTGCTCTCTCTTTTGCTTTTTGCCTTAGTGATAGAGCCGTTTGTAATGGCGCTTAGCGCATCGAGACATTGGAGAGCGATTAATCGGGGAGGGGGTGCCGAGCATAGGATTTTGCTATATGTAGATGGTTTGTTATTATATATCTAAGACCTGATGAACAGCATGGAGAGATTATGGAGAGTTTGGGGGAATTTGGCCGGTTTTCGGGATATACGTTGAACATGAGAAAGGGTGAGGTGCTCCCGATCCATGCCAGAGGGCAAGAAAGGAGATTAGGGGAGTTGCCATTTAGGGTGGTGGGGACGAGCTTTAGTTACTTAGGAACCCAGGTTGCGCGGAGCTTGGCCCAGCTACATAGATTGGTTTTGATTCATTTGCTGGAGGGAATGGAGGCGGATTTTAAGAGGTGGGATGTGTTGCTGGCTGGACGCATGCAGAAGGTGAAAGTGACGGTGCTGCCCAGGTATATGTTCATGTTCCAGAACCTCCCTACCTTTGTCCTCAGTTTTTTTTGTGGGAAAGTCAATGGGATAATTTTGGGGTTTGTGTGGGCGGGAAGGCCTCATGTGTGAGGCGGATATTTTTTGAACGGGGGCGAGGGGAGGGGGTGGGGGGGAGCTGCTGCCGTTGCAGAATTTGATAAATTGCTATTGGACGGCGAATATCGCGGCTGTGAGGAAATGGGTTGTGGAGGATAGGTCGATCTGGGGGCGGGCGAAGGTGGTGTCATGTAGGAGAACGAGTTTGAGGGCTCTGTTTTTAGCACATCTGCCGTTCTCACCAGCCAGGTACTTGGTGAGCCCAGTGGCGGTGGGAACAATTAATTTCCCCATGAACCTTGCAGAACACGAGCTCCCCTGTTAAGGGGACGGGGGACCACTAAACAACGTCTATTTGTATGATATATAAAGCCGGCCAGTTAGGCACAGGCAAGGCAGACCCAGTTGGGATCTACCGTGTGATGTTTACAATAGTAATTGAAAATAAACTAATTTATTTGAACTTCTCGGTGTGGACTTCTTCGTGGCTTTATGAAAGCTGAGTTCCAGGTGATGATTTGTGAACCATGCTTACCAGTAATCATTGATCCTTTTAGATTTTATAGCGAGCTGTTTGCTGTCCAATGTGACCATCACCTTTCACAGGCACTTTATTTCATGATGTAGCTGTCAATTTCAGTTCCTAGCCCTCGGCTTTTACTTTAATTCAATCCTTCTGTCCTCCAGCATGTTTGCAAGTGTGCTGATCATTAGCTCTGTGGGGTAGCTCATATAGATGTGTGCACAGAGGATGTGTAAAGATGTGTAGCCGGAGGCTTCCCGACAGTTGTGCGAAGATTTGCCCAGTAATTGCTAAGAAAGCGACACAACTTGTGGTTCTACAACTTTCTCTATCTGTAGCTGAACACATCACTTATTCAAGGTGTGCATGAACCTCTTTATTTTTCCATTATGTATTGGTAAATGAGCTGCAATTTTTTTAGGGAGTAAAATCTATATAGAGGGGCTGCATGGCGGCACAGTGGTTAGTACTGCTGCCTCACAGCGCCAGGGACCCAGATTCAATTCCAGTCCTATGTGACTTGTGGTGATATGCATCACTGTAAATACACAAGGGGTTAATGTAAATACACTAAGACTAAGTAAACACTAGAGGGCGCACCGGAGATGTGCAGACATACAGCAAATGGACACTTAGAATAGGACAGGACCAATGGGCAGTCAAGACACCCAGAGGTGACACTACCACAAGGGGGCAACCCATAGAAAAGGACAGGGCACATATGCTCTTTCTCTTTCCACAGGTGACACTTAGAGAGAAGGACAGGGGCAGATCAGAAGCATCACACCCACCTTAGAGCAGACTGGTTAGTTAGACTGAGTTACTATAGCAAGATTAGCAGGAGAATTGAACTCAAGTAGGAGAATTGTTAACTGTTCAATAAATGTGTTAAACCTATCTCCAAGTCTGAACCTTCCTTTGTCAGAGCATACATCAAGGAAGCAGCTTATGCTACATGAAGAAGCATAACACAACATGACTGTCAATGTGGAGTCTGCACTTTCTCCCCATGTCTGATTTCCTCCGGGTGCTCCGGTTTCCTCCGACAGTCCAAAGATGTGCAGGTTAGGTGGACTGGCCATGATAAATTGCCCCTTAGTGCCCAAAGGTTAGGCAGGGTTAGAGGAATAAGGCGGGGGAGTGAGCCGATGCTCGGGTGCTCTTACGGTGAGTTGATGCAGACTTGATGTGCCGAATGGCCTTCTTTTGCAGTGTAAGGATTCTATGATGCTATGATTGTAAATTTCCTGAACTCATTGCCGTGGAATTGGGGCTCACCATCACTTCTTTCCATTTGAAGGATTCCAAACAAGGTAAAGGTCTGCTCAAACCTCAGGAAGACCGTTCATTGATGTTGATGGGATTATTTCTATGATTGGTCATCTACTGTTGTCTTCAGTGTCAACAAGCAGGTGCTCAACAGCGGGCAAGTCTTTGAAATCAACACTCACCTCACTGAATGATCCTTACTGTAAATCAGGCACTTTGAGTGGATCAGAAAGACTTTACACTGAGGCTGACTGACATGGCAAACACTGATTGATTTTTTATTCTACCATGTGGCCAATTCCTGGGAACCATACCATGTCCTAAAGGAATTGCTTGATTTTGACAATTCCCCAGTGATATTGTACTATATTGATAACACATTCCCTTAGTGAGTGTGCAAAAACAATGCAGTTTCTGCATAACATGAAACCAGATGTGGTTACCAACAGTGAGCTCATTTCGAACGTTGCGAAGATGTGTGGGCGATTGTATTGGCAGATGATCTCTTGATCATGTCTTTCCAGTTTTATGATTCTATAGCATCAATAATTGTATTCCTATGAGTGGAATCTCGATAATTAATGCGTGTGGCAGGATTGGGAAATTTGCAGATGATATAAAAATTGACCGTGTGGTTGACAGTACATAGAACATAGAACAGTACAGCACAGAACAGGCCCTTCGGCCCTCAATGTTGTGCCGAGCCATGATCACCCTACTCAAACCCACGTATCCACCCTATACCCATAACCCAACAACCCCCCCTTAACCTTACTTTTATTAGGACACTACAGGCAATTTAGCATGGCCAATCCACCTAACCCGCACATCTTTGGACTGTGGGAGGAAACCAGAGCACCCGGAGGAAACCAACGCACACAGGGGAGGATGTGCAGACTCCACACAGACAGTGACCCAGCCGGGAATCGAACCTGGGACCCTGGAGCTGTGAAGCATTTATGCTAACCACCATGCTACCCTGCTGCCCCTAAGTAGAGAGGATAGCTGTTGTCTTCAGAATGTTATCAATGGTTTGATTGAGTGGGCAGAGATGTAGGAAATTAAATTCAATCATGAGAAGTGTGAGGTCATTCATTTAGGGAGGGAAAACAAAGCAAGGGAAAAACTCAGTAAGCGGGAAGATATTGAGAAGGGTTTAGGAAGTGAGAGACCTTGGAGTGCATGTCCAGGTGGCAGGACAGATGGCCAAAGTGGTGAAGAAAGCATATGGAACTGTTTCCTTTATTGAGTGAGGTATTGAATACAAAAGCAGGGATGTAATGCTGGAACTGTATAAAATGCAGATTCGACATAGCTGGGGTTTTGTGTACATCTGGTCACCACATCACAGGAAGGACATGATTGTTCTGGACATATTGCAGGGGGGATTTACAAGAATGTTGCCAGAGCTTGAAAATTGCAGCAGTGGAGGGAGATTGGATAGACTAAGATTGTTTTCCTTAGAACAGAGGAGGCTGAGGGGTGACCTAATTGAGGTATACAAAATTGTGAGGGACCTAGGCAGGGTAAATAGAAAAGACTTGTTCCCCTTAGCAGAGGGGTAGATTGAAGGTGAGTGGTAGAAAGAATAGAGGGGCATGAAGAAAAAGATTTTCATCCAGAGGGTGGTGGGCATATGGAATTCACTGCCGAAGTTAGTGGTTGAGGCTGAAACACTATTCATTTAAAAGGGATCTGGATCTCTATCTGATGTGCTGGAACCTGGAAGGCAATGGACCAGGTGCTGGAAAAATGGATTAAAATGAGCGACTAGATTCTTTATCTCTTTTTTAGCTGGTGCAGACACGAGGTTATGCTGAATTTATAAAAGACACTAGTTACACCTCAGCTGGAACATTGTGCACATTGTGTAGTTCTGGGCGCTACACTATAGGAAGGATGTGAACACCTTGGACAGAGTGCAGAAGAGGTTTACAAGAATGGTTCCAGGGATGTGAAACTTCAATTATCAGGATAGATTGGAGAGGTTGGAAATGTTCTCCTTGGATAGAAGAAGGCTAAGAGTAAATTTGATAGCGATGTTCAAAGGCATGAGGGGACTGGACAGAGTTGATAGGGAGACACTGGGCTGGATCCTCCAATTCTGGGACTATGTCCCCAAGCTGGTGTGGGAACAGGAAAACTGGCGCAAAACGGTCACCAATTCTCCGTTTTGATGGGGGCTAGCAGGGAGGCAGCATAGAGCACCCGGCTCTAGCTGCCGATATGGCCTGGAGCATTTCCTGGTCCGTGGCCGTGCACAGCAATGGCCTACAGCGGCCGTGCCCGCAAAATAGTCCCCCCTCCTGCTGTCTCGCGCGCCCGGATTGCACCACCACTGTGCCCCCAGCCCCAAACATGTCCCCCCCTCCCCGCAGATCACCTTCCCCCCCCCCCCCCCCTCCCCGAGTGTGGTGGTGCTGGACTGAGTCCGCAGCCGCCATGCCGAGCTCCCGACGAATGAGACCACACGTTTCCAGCGTCGTCGGGAACTTGGCCAGTTGAGGCAGAGCATCGGGGACGGGCCTCAGACTATGGCCTGAGGCCGTCGATACGGCGCGTGGCATACTCTGCGAGTGCGGCGCTTTGGAGGAGGCAGAGCGGCGCGAACGCGGCGCCGCCGCCGATTCTGTCGGGAATTTGGATTCTTCGGCCCGTCACCGAACGCGATTTCGGCATCGGCGACCGGAGAATCCAGCCCTCTGTTCCTTGTAAAAATGTCAACAATGAGGGAATTTAAAGTGATTGGCAGAAGAAGGAAATGTGATGTGAGAAAAATCTTTTTCAGACACTGAGTGGTTGGGGTCTGGAATGCTCTGCCTGGAAGTGTGGTGGAGGCAAGATCAAGCAAGGCATTCAAGAGGACATTAAATGATTATTTGAATAGAAACAATGTGCAGGGTACGGGGAAAAGGCAGGAGAATGGCACTAAGCCACCATGCTCATTTGGAGAGCCGGTGCAGACACGATTGGCTAAATGGCCTCCAGGTATGGCTTACAAATTCTGAGATTCTAGGAAGTGCATCAAATTGACTGAAGACTGGCAACTGTTCTGCTGGGGAGCCCAGGGAGAGTCCAAGATGGATCATTCACTCGACACTTCTGGTTTTAACTCTGCAGATTTGTCTTTTGCACTCACATGTCAGTAAATTTGATAGCAATGTTCAAAGGCATGAGGGGACTGGACAGAGTTGGAGGATAGGGATGTTCAGGAAGCCTCCTCCCATTGGTTGTGTAATTGTACTTACATATTCTCCAACATTCTTCAATGGTCCAGAGCTTGTCTCCCAGCTTGATGGAAATGGCAGAGTGAGGAACGTGCTGAATCACGGGGTTACAGGTTGTCATGGAATGATGAGCGCTCAGTGAGACAGAGGGGTATTGGGGAAGATTTTGAAGCTAGGGTTGGAGAAGACCAGATGGGTTCAGGAGTTCTAAACTCTCGAGTTGTAATGTCTTCAGCACCTGCTGATGGTGGAGCAGAAGGGGGAGTGAGTGAGGAATAAACTTAGGCCAGAGGCTTGAAGAGACGAGAGGAGAAAGAAAGAGTTAGAGCAATGGAGGGAAAAGGAAAAAGAGGGAAGGATGGGGGAGGGAAAGGGAATGGGAGAGAGGAGAGAATGGAGGAAGATGGGGAGGAGGACAGAAAGGAAGGAAATGAGAGGAAAGAAGAGAGAGGAGAGGAAGGAGGGGTGAGAGAGGTCAGAGACTGTGGACAGTGATGAAGGGGTTTTTAAAAAAAATTTAGTGTATCTAATTATTTTTTTCCAATTAAGGGGCAATTTTAGCATGGCCAATCCACCTACCCGGCACATCTTTGGGTTGTGGGGGCGAAACACACGCAAACACGGGGAGAATGTGTAAACTCTACATGGACAGTGACCCAGAGCCGGGATCGAACCTGGGACCTCAGCACAATGAGTCAACTGTGCTATCCACTTGCGCCACTGTGCTTCCCTCGGAGGGGTTTGTTGAGGTAGGAATGGTTTCAGGCACAAAGTGATTGGAAAAGGAGGCGAAGATTCAGAAAATCAATTCATTGGAGCACAGAGAGCCAGTGAAACTTAACAAGGTGGCAGAGAACAAAGGTGTGGGATATTGTCCAGGTCAAAAAATGTGCTGTGCAGTCGAGGTACCTTGTAGTTTGTGAAGGGAGGAGGTGGTTGGCAGGGTAGGGAGAGTGAGAGATTGAGCTGAGGTGATAATGTGGAGTTCAGGGTTTTGACAGCAGAGGATGAACAGCTGAAACTTTCTGATTATAGGATGCAGGTTGGTTATGAATTGGGTCTGGCTGTTTTGGGCGGTATGGATTGGGCGTTGGATTTTGGGAGGTTATGGATTGGGCATGGCTATTTTGGGAGGTTATGGATTGGGCGTTGGATTTTGGCAGGTTCTGGAAAAGGTGTGGCTATTTTGGGAGGTTATGGATTGGGCGTTGGATTTTGGGAGGTTCTGGAAAATGTGTGGCTATTTTGGGAGGTTATGGATTGGATGTGGCTATTTTGGGAGGTTATGGATTGGGTGTGGCTGTTTTGGGCGGCATGGATTGGCCGTTGGATTTTGGGAGGTTATGGATTGGGCATGGCTATTTTGGGAGGTTATGGATTGGGCGTTGGATTTTGGGAGGTTCTGGAAAAGGTGGGGCTATTTTGGGAGGTTATGGATTGGATGTGGCTATTTTGGGAGGTTATGGATTGGGTGTGGCTGTTTTGGGCGGCATGGATTGGCCGTTGGATTTTGGGAGGTTATGGATTGGGCGTGGCTATTTTGGGAGGTTATGGATTGGGCATGGCTATTTTGGGAGGTTATGGATTGGGCATGGCTATTTTGGGAGGTTATGGATTGGGTGTGGCTATTTTGGGAGGTTATGGATTGGGCGTTGCTATTGTGGGAGGTTATGGATTGGCCGTTGGATTTTGGCAGGTTCTGGAAAAGGTGTGGCTATTTTGGGAGGTTATGGATTGGGCGTTGGATTTTGGGAGGTTATGGATTGGGCATGGATATTTTGGGAGGTTATGGATTGGGTGTGGCTATTTTGGGAGGTTATGGATTGGGTGTGCACAAGTACCTCAAGGTCCCTTTGTGGTGCAGCTTTCTGCAGTTTTTCTCCATTTCAATAATACTGCATTCTTTTGATCTCCATTCCAAAATTAACAACTTCACATTTCCCACATTATGCTCCATTTGCCAACCTTGTGTCCACTTAATTAACCTATCAATATCTGTTTGCAAACAGTTTGTATCGCTCTCGCAACTTGCCTTTCCACTTATTTTTGTGTTGTTTGCAAATGTGGTTACAGCACATTCACTTCCTTCCTCCAAGTCATTAATATATATTGTAAACAGTTTTGCTCCCAGCACTGATCCCTGTTGAACCTCTCTGGTTACATTCTGCAACCTGAAAAAGTTCCCTTTATCCCCACGTTGTTTCCTGTCCATTTGCCAACTCTCTATTCATGCCAATATACTCCTTCCAACACCATGGACTCTTTATGGATTACCCTTCTAAAATCATATAAATTGCAGTGCAGAAGGAGGCCATTCGACCCATCGAGTCTGCATCGGCCCTTGGAAAGAGCACCCTACTTAAGCCCACGCCTCCACCTCATCCCCACAACCCAGTAACCCCAACCCAACCATTTGGGGCAATTTAGCATGGCCAATCCATCTAACCTGCACATCTTTGGACTGTGGGAGGAAATTGGAGCACCCGGAGGAAACCCACGGAGACACAGGGAGAACGCGCAAACTCCACATAGTTGCCAAGGCCGGATTTGAACCTGGGTTCCTGGAGCTGTGAGGCTGCAGTGCTAAGCACTGTGCCACCGTGCTGCCCCATACCTTTTGTGAGGTACCTAGTCGAACCCATTTCTGGCCAAATACAACACATCTACTGGTTCCCCTCCATCCACTCTGGTTGAAACTTCCTCAAAAAACTCAAAGTCAGATAAGATTCCTCTTTCGTGAAGGCATGCTGACTTTGCTTGATTAGATTATGATTTTCCAAATGTGCTGCTATTGCTTCCTTATTATTATTTTTCCAACAAAAGATGTTCGGCTAATCAGCCTATCGTTACCCGCTTTTTGCCTCCCTCCATTTTTGAATAGGGATGTCACATTGAGTTTTCCAATACACCAGTACTTCTCCAGAATCCAAGGATTATTGAAAACCTACAACCAAAACATCCACTATCTCTGTAGCTACTTGTTTTACTATCCTAGGATGCAAACCATCAGGTCCAGGGGACTTATCTGCCTTTAGCTCCATTTAGTTGGTTTAATACTACTTCTCTAGTGATGCTGACAATATTTAATTAATCCCCCGTGTTCTTTAGTGTGACTGATTACTTCCCCAAGTTTAGTACATATTTATATCTAATAAAGAATGTGAATTTGTTTTACCGAGCAATTCAATGTGAACCAAATACACTATGTAGTAATTAACTGGGCAAACATAAACGGTTACGGATTGATATCATTCAGGGATTTCCTTTTTCCACTGTGATGAGGCTGCTCTGTTGTACTGTGGCAGCTAAACTTTATGATGTCTCAATTAAAAGGCGAGGGGAAATAGAAAACTTAGTGAGAGGATATACCAGGTCATTAGACTGCAACAGTGCAATGCATGAAATGTATTATGAAGATGCAAATGGTTGATTTATCCTTTATTTATTGATCTTCATGGGGAATTCGCCAGACTGTAGTCCTGCGCATAATTTAAGGAAGAGGAATTACAGATGTGGGCGTGTTCGAGGTGACTGGACCAGCCTCAAAAGAGAAGCGATGTGAGCAACGTCTAATTATGACATGTTGAATACCTGAGATTCGGGATAAATGTGTAGAAATAACAGTGTTTTATGTATCTTGTATCACTGAGTAACAAAAATATAATTTATCATACTTAGCTGCATTTAAAATATTAATTTGCATAATAGCTATAATCTACATTGAGTGTGTTCAATGCTTGCAAACTCCAGGAAAACCTGAGCAGCTCCACAATTGGGGAATTGAATTTCTGGGCAGTAGCATTATTAGGGCAGCACAGTAGCACAAGTGGCTAGCACTGTGGCTTCACAGTGCCAGGGTACCAGGTTCGATTTCCCTGCTGGCTCACTGTCTGTGTGGAGTCTGCACCTTCGCCTTGTGTCTGCGTGGGTTTCCTCCGGGTGCTCCGGTTTCCTCCCACAGTCCAAAGATGTGCAGGTTAGGTGGATTGGCCATGATAAATTGCTCTTAGTGACTAAGAAGGTTAGGAGACGTTATTGGGTTACGGGGATAGGGTGGCAGTGAGGGCTTAAGTGGGCTGGTGCAGACTCGATGGGACGAATGGCCTCCTTCTGCATTGTATGTTCTATGTTCTAGGGCAGTGCTTCTCAAAGTGTGGTACGAGTACCGGTGCCGGTACTCGAGCCATCGTCTGCCGGTACTTGGAGTGTTTCCAGAAAAGAAAGAGACAGTAATCCTGGATTGGCTTGTTTCGCTTACCGGTCCCTGGCACATTGAAAAAAAAAACTGCCAGTACACCACATCAGATAGTTTGAGATGCACTGTTCTAGGGCACAGAGCACCTGGGCAGTTCCACTATTAGGGTACCATGTACCAGGCAGTTCCATCAGTGGGGCGTGGCATACCTGTTGAACAACTGGAACACCGTGTACCTGGGCAGTTCCATCAATGGGGTACTGTGTACCAGTCAATTCCACCCTTGGGCAGGGTGCATCTGGGCTGTTGCACTAATTGAGGCATGGTGTACCAGGGCAGTTCCACATTTGGGGCATGGTGTAAATGTATTGTTGCACTATTGGGGCACAATGTACCTGGGTAGTTCTATTATTGGAGCACCATGTACCTGGGAAGGTCCACTATTGGGTCATTGTGTATCTAAAGAGTTCCAGATTGTAACACCGTGTGCCTGAACAATTCCACTATTGGGGCAAGGCATTCATGCCCAGGTCTACGAGGGAGATATTAAGAAATTAGTTCCAGAAATTAGATCGAAGTGATGGAGGAATTTGGGGATTAAATCAACGAAGGAAAAATACTGTTAATATAGAGTCAGAAGGATAAGCCCACACCTGGCCGAGTTACATTGTACCAGCCAGTCTTAAAGTGGGAATACACAGGATGTCCAAAATCCATTGTTCTTTCGGACACTCCTGTCTGACCAGCTATTAGCCCATTACAGAGTCTGATGGTTTCTTGTTCTCCTGTTGATGTACCATGTATCTGGGCAGTTCCACTATTAGAAAACTGTGTACCTGGGTAGTTCCAGTATTAGAACACCGTGTAACAGGGCATTTCCACTTTGGGGACACGGTGTACACAAACAGAGATGCTATACTGACGTTTCCCAGCTTCTGCTGTCAGCCCCTGGATCCCTCATAGCAATGCCACTATGAGGGTGAGGATAGTGTATCACATAAGCCCACATTAAGAATGATGTGGCATGGTCCATCTTGAGGTCTTGGGAGAAGTCTCTGCCCTTTGAGTGCCACGTTTTGCATCAATGACCGGTCACTCGATTCTCTTGCTGTACCCACACCTTTCAGATACGGCCAAGAGACAGGAGCAGCCAGCTCTTGAGGACTGACCCGGAAACATCCTCTAACTTTGATCATATTTATTCAGTTACTGCAATCTGCTATCATGTTAGGGCTGCCAACTAAAGATTAAGCTCCAATGCTGTGGACAAACACAAGCATCATTGGGATATTAAAAAATAGCATTTTATTGTAATTTTCTGAGTTTATTTGTGGCAATATTAGAGGTAGGGAGAGAAGGTCAATTCAACAAGGAGGATGTCAGATGTTGAAACCTCTAGGAACACATGCCTCCAAACTTAATAAAAACCATGAAATCTTCCTTCTAACAATGATTCACAACAGGAAGCTCTCTGACTGCAACCTCACTGGAAACTGTATCCATGATGAATTCCTATGCAACTTACATAGTGCACGAGCTAGAGACAGAGTTCTACAGATAGCAATGGGGGGCTTTCCGACTCTATGGAGTGTGCTTCCAGCTCAAGTCGGCTTGCTGCATTAACTCAATGGTAGGTAGCATCACACAGCCACGGGTTATTAACTGCCTGGTACCATCCATAAAGGTCCCATCAGATCCTTGGGCAGGTTCCTGTGACGCAATCGCACACGAGGAAGATTCTTAACTGTCTTGTGGGATGTTTTCACTGGTGTCTGGGGAGCTTTGTGTACTGAAGTGTGTCTCAGCCTTTTTCTTTCTCTTCAAATGGTACTGGTGATTCTTGGATTTAAGGTGAGCTGAAAGATAAACAAACCAATATTATGATGAGTTTTGCAGAAAATTCAACTGCCCAATAATCTCACATTAACAACCAAGACATGCAGAAACCCAGGGACACATGACAGGCTGTATTTGATGTCTAGTTTCCAGAAAGAGTTGTGTTAAGTAAAAGCTCACAAACATCTTTGTCACAGAAAGGTGAAACGATCTGCCCAGCTGCCTGACAGTTTCCTTGATTTCCCTAGCCTACGGGACCTAACTTTCTCTATGGTTCTTCAAGCCCTATTCCACCCAAGCTCTGAACTTCTACCTTCTTGAAATTCTCCCCTATCGTCTCCGAGCTCATCTTGTCCATGAGACCCAGCTTCCTGCTCCCTTCATCCCCTTCCACTGAATTACTGAACACCTAACTTCCCCATCTGGTCTCCATGTTGGTTTATATCATTAATGATGCTCTTCCCTCAGGTGTGCTCCATTGAATCTGCATTCAGCATCCCTTTCCTCAACAACCCTTGCCAACAACCAGCCCACCAGGAACCTTCATTTCCTCTCCAAAGTCCTTGAATATGTCGTCGCCTCAAGTCCATGCCAATCTTTCCGGAATGTGGACATGTCGGCGTTGGACTGGGTGAGCACAGTGAGAAGTCTTACAACACCAGGTTAAAGTCCAACAGGTTTGTTTCAAATCACTAGCTTTCGGTGCACTGCTGCTCCTTCACCTGAGGAAGGAGCTGTGCTCCGAAAGCTAGCGATTTGAAACAAACCTGTTGGACTTTAACCTGGTGTTGTAATCTTTCCGTAACTGCATGCCTGAATCCCTCTATCAAGCTCCTGCCCCTGCCTAGGTAAGGAAAGAGCTCTAATCAATGTCACAAACGACATCCTGTGTGACTGTGACAAAAGGTAAACTTTCCATCCTTACCCTTCTCAACCTGTCGGCAGTAGTGACAGTGACCTCACCATCTTCCTTCAGTGCCTCTCCGCAGGCTTTCAGCTGGGTGGGACTGCTCTCCCCAGGGTGCGTTCTTAGCGACCTAGCTGTAGCTACTCTTCCTGATCCTATACTGTTCCCCTGATGTTACACCTGGCCTCAAATTTTCATCTACATGCTGCCTCTAGGTGACACCATCTGAAAACACAGGGTCAGTTTCCATTTGCAAGCTGATGACACCCTTACCCCAGCTCTCTCAGTGCCTCAATTGTCAGACTGCTTTTCCAACATCCAGCACGGAAAGGACTGAATTTTCCATTCATTAAATTGGGACCTGCAAAACATCGTCTTCAGGCACATTTTAAATTCCATCCCCTACCTACACCAGCCCTCTCCCTGGCAACATTGAGGCTGAACTAGATTGTTTGAAATTTTGGCATTGTATTTGACCTAGAGTTGAGCTGCATATACAGGTGTCACCTGCGTACTGTAGCTCAATGAAATAGGTTGGGTTGGTCTTGGTTCTGGCCTGGAAGTGCCAAAGGATTTAAAGTCACACAAATTTCTGCAGGTTATATCCAAACTTACATCAAGCTCTGCTTGCCCAGCTTGCTGACCTGCAACAGCTCCCAGTTAAATAAACACCTTGATCTTAAAATTCTCATCCTCATTTTCAAATCCCTCCATGGCCTTGCCCTTTTCCACCTTAATCTCATCCAAATCCCACAAGTCAGATATCTGCTCCTCCAAATCTCATGCATCCCTGAATTTAATCATTTCATCATGGTGACTGCCATTCAGTTTTCAAGCTCTAGATTTCCTTCTTTAAACCTCACCCTGAATTGCCTTCTCTCTTTGTTGCTTAAAATCTTTTCTTTGGTCATCTACCCTAATAACTCATTATGTGGCTCATGATGAAATTTTCTTCCATAACATTCCTGTAAAGGGCTTTGGGATATATTACGTTAAAGGCACTAGATAAATATAACTTGTTAAATTTAAGTTGTTGCAGTATGGAGATTCTCTCAACACCTCAGATCAGATTGGTCTCCAGCTAATTGCCAACCAGGGGGCACATTTGTTGATTTCTGCCAGGAACGCCACAATTGACCTCAGTACCAATCAGGATCTAGTAAATGGGCACTAGCCGGGAATCCGTTTCCCAATCACTAGTTGCTCACCCCTGGTGTACTTCAACAGTTCAACAGTTTCCCTTTAAGGGACTGCCCCTTTAATTGATCCCTCAATTCATTTGATTTAGGTTCTTTGTGTTAAACAACATAGTTGGTAGGGTATCAGGTGAAAAGATCAATGAGATCATCGTCACTCACAGTCCTGCCGTCTTAATGAGGGTTAAGGAGCACTCCCCTTGTATTCTCAGTCTCATTCATTCACTCTGGGTGATGGTTGCAACTCAAACCCATTCTTACCCTTCCATTCCCGGTCACCGAGGATTATTTTGTCACACAATTCGCACACCCGCCTGTTCCTCTTCCCTTCATATTGGTCATATTCCATGGTTAGAGGCTGCACTGCAGGTTCCTCTCCCTGCAAACAAAGGGTGCAACATTCAAACAGGATGCAAAGTGGAAGCACCTGAGGAAATACATCAACTGACGGCAACATGGTGGGTTGGGACCACAGAGTTCAATAAAATCATCAGCTGCCATTACATTGAGTCTTTAATAAACTATTTTGAAGAACCCTAAAAGAGCCTGTGATCAGGAGCAGAGCATGCTGGTTTCTCTGGCACATTAAGTCAATGAAGCAGACAGAATCCTAGCTTTATCACCAGGACCATGGAGTGCAAAAGGAAGAATGTTGTGTTATGCATTTGAAGGACTGTACTGTTTCCCTAGGAAGGATGTGAAGGCAAGAGAGTGTGGGAAAGATTCACGAGATTGGTTCCATGGATGAGGAACTTCAATTGCGAGATAGTTTGGAGAAGCTGGGACTGTTCTCCTGGGGGAAGAGAAGGATAAGAGATTTGATAAGAGATAAGGTAATGGGTGGATTGTTGGGGTGGAGTTGGATAGTTGGGGTGGAGATGGATAGTAGGGTTAGTTAAGTTTTCATTGAGATTGAGGATTGAATTTAAAAATCGGTACCCATCTCCTTCGTTGGCCAAGGCAATTTATGTATCCTAGGGAGGACTGGTTGCCTTGAGGTTGGTGTTCTTATGACATGAGTGGTGCAGAAGGCCAAGGTGGGCTCTGCTAATCCTGCGTTAATTTGTTGATTGTTCCTAGGCCAACTCGAGTGCTTTTTCCTTAAGGTTTTCTTTCTTCTTTCCTTTCATCTGGGGGAGCAGTGTGCTGTTGAGTGGGGAGGTGCAATGCCCTGGGTGTGGTTGAGGAGGTGCAGGACTGGCTGAGTTATAGGTTTGGTGTCTGCTGGGAGTCCTAAGGGACTTATTTTTGTGAGTTGGAATGCACTGGGTTAGGCCAGGTCCGGTGCTGAGGTTGGTATCCTGTTGCCCTCTGGAGGAAGTCACGTTATGTCATTGGTGCCTCTGGTGCTGGTGAAGTTGACGGTGTATATTGGTGTAGTCCGGGACGTGGAGTAAAAAATTCATCCTGAATGCTCATGGTATTTATGAGCAATTGCCGCGTTTCATGGCTTTATCCTGTTTCTCCTTCTCTAAGTCACTGCTCGAAGACACTTATTAGGGACACCGTGAGAGGACTCTTCTGGACACGGAGGCCTGGGGTTGAGCCATGTCCTGCACTTGTTGTACCCTCCCCTTGTGGTCGGCGTGCTTTTTATTTGACTGAACAATTTTTAACTCTTTCTCTTCAACAATGGTAGGTGTGCGGCGGAGGAATTACAGTCCCGATTGGGTCCGGACCCGCTATTATCCTGTGATCCACTCCTGGTCGTTCCCCATCCATTTTACTGAGAGGTGTTGACAGCACTGATCATTTCTGAGTATACATGCTGGTCCTCACTATATAATTGTATGTATTGATGTTGGTTCTGTACTGAGCCGGAGTCAGGAGTTATGTTACATTGTCTGGTTTATATGCAACATCCCATTAGAACTGTGGTTCTCGGGCAGCGTGGTGGCACAGTGGTTAGCCCTGCTGCCTCACGGTGCCGAAGGTCCCAGGTTCGATCCCAGCTCTGGGTCACTGTCCGCGTGGAGTTTGCATGTTCTCCCCGCGTTTGCGTGGATTTCTCCCCCTCAACCCAAAAAGGTGGATTGGACACGCTAAATTGCCCCTTAATTGGAAAAAATGAATTGGGCACTCTAAACTTAAAAAAAGAACTGCGGCTCTCACAAATGTTATGATTTTTTTCCTTTTCTGTGTGGTATAAAGAATTTGTGACTGGATTCTGCAGGGGTACAAATGGGTCTTGGGTCCGAGGAGAAGAAGTCACATTATGTCATTGGTGCCTTTGGTGCTGGTGGAGTTGAGGGACGTGTATATTGTTTTGCTCCCGGAAATGACGCAGAAGATTCATCCCGAACTCTCATGGTAAACTGACCGTGTTTTCGTGGCTCTATTCTGTTTCTCTCTGGTGGGGTGTTTAGAGGCATCAATTGTATTGAGCCGGTTGCACTGCTGATCTCTCTGGATTCATGCATGTTGAGCCTTTACCTTTCCTCGTGGTGCTGGACCATTCCTGTGGTTTTGGTGCTTGTTTGTTAAAATGTAAAACCGTAATAAATTTAATTTTAAAAATGTTAACAGTACAGCTGGAAAAGAATAATGTAATTGGAAGCGGTGATCAGGATTAAAAACTCAAGTGAGAGGAAATATTCAACAGTGAGCTCAAGGCAGAGAAAGTTAGTAAGTGGAGCATTCGACAGGTGACAGAGGACCAGAGCAGAGGAAATATTCAGTGAGTTGGCGATTGGCAGATTCCACAATTTATAGAATTATAGAGCAATTGAAGCTCAGAATTTGGCCATTCGCCCCAGATGTTCTATGCCAATATTTATGCGCAATACAAGACTCCTTTAACAACTCTTTTCATCCTATCAACATTATTCTTCCCAGGCTTGGACTCCCCTACTGGTGTATTCAGTCCTTCAGCAGGCACACATTCAACTTTAAAAACCGACAGTAATATCAATGGGTCAAGTCTTGGCTCAGCAAGAAGCAGACAAAAAGGTTTAGGAATGATCAATAATGAGCAATCAGACATCAGGCCGATGAAGGGGTCAGGTCCTGTAGCCAGTCCTTCAGCAACAATACATTCACTGGCACGGGTGGCACAGTGGTTAATACTGCAGTCTCACAGCTCCAGGGACCCGGGTTCGATTCCGGCTTTAGGTGAGTGTCTGTGTGGAGTTTCCATCTTCACCCCAAGTCTGCGTGCGTTTCCTCCGGGTGCTCCGATTTCCTCCCAGTCTCAGGTGCAGATTTGGTGGATTGGCCTTGATCAGTGCCTGGGATTCCGGGCATAGAGCAGGAGAGTGCTATTTCGGAGGGTGAGTGCAGATTCCATTCTTCTGCACTGTAGACATTCTATGGCTGAGAAGCTAGCATTTAAATGCCCAAAAGAAAGCAGTTGAGAATGGACAATTTTCAGAAATTGGATAAACTTTGTCACTCAGTATTCCACAGAACATGTGACAAAGACACAATGAGCGACTTTTTCAATATACTAGCCAAGAGGCGGTTAACAAGGTCATCATCAGAACATAGGAACAGGGGCAGGGTATTTGACCCTTCAAGGCAGCTCCGCCATTCAATAAGATCATGCTTGATCTGGTCTTGGCTCCACTCTCTAGACAATGGACACACATTATCAGGGGAAAAAGACCTCACACTGTATATTTTCATTTAATATATTTGGTTATCCCCATGGCAAATATCTAAAATTTAAAAAACTGGATAATGAGTTTTAAAATGGTGGAACTATGTCGGTCCATGACCTTTGATCAGAAGGAGCAGCTAATAGTTTGAAAGAATCATACTACATCTTGTTATAGAACTTAGAACATACAGTGCCGAAGGAGGCCACTCAGCCCATAGAGTGCACCGACCCACTTCCACCCTATCCCTGTAACCCTCCGTAACCCAATAACCCCTCCTAACCTTTTTTGGACACTAAGGGCAATTTATCATGGCCAATCCACCTAACCTGCACGTCTTTGGACTGTGGGAGGAAACCAGAGCAACCGGATGAAAACCACGCAGACACGGGGAGAACGTGCAGACTTCGCACAGACAGTGACCCAGCGGGGAATTGAACCTGGAACCCTGGTGCTGTGAAGCCACAGTGCTATTCACTTGTGCTGCTTATCTCTGAGGAGACACTAGTGAACCGCAGTGGGCTGCAGAGACCAAATTGAAAGAGAACTATGCAAAAGCTATCTTCATTTCATGAACAAGGCTGGCCAACCGAAGTCTATCTGTCTGCTGAAATCCTTCCTTTAATGGTTCGAACATTTAACCATTTCGGGTTCCAGATGGGGAATATACAACCTTTGCCAAAGACACTGTGAAAAGGTGGGAATCATGTAATATGAACCTCTAATTGGTGGAACCCATAATATTGCTTTCTGGAACTGGAAATCTCTTGGTGCTTTTTTACTCTATAACTCTTAATAAGCCAAGGTGCCATAATTCCTAAAAAATGTCCTCTCTACCTTTTGATTCTATTCTTTGAGAAATTAACGTTAGTAGTTTGCAGCTTTTCTTATGGCTCTGATTTTAATGAAGGAGTCAAAGTTGGCCAAATAGATTCCGGATATTTCAGCTTCGATTGGCAGACTGAGGCAATCAGTCCTGGGTTTAAGGACCCCAAAGATCATTGGGAATGCGGCTTTTCTGTGAAGTGTTTTATGCTCCGATTATTACGCTTCTTTATCGCTGATCTATGGGCTCAGGCCAACTATTTCTTCCGACTTTTTTTTTGCTGAAGGTTACCACAAGTACAACAGTTGAAGCTCAGGCTTTAAACAAAGACAGAACATGTGGAGCCACAGGTTAATGGAGCAGAGCATTTCCCACCTTTAAGAAGCTTTCCAGGATCCGCACTGCCGGTTGCAATACACCCTCATCCCATTGGCTGACATCTGTCACATCCAGACCATACACTGGAGGAACATTAGGCCCTGGTCCTTTGAAACAAAATCATACAAGGTGGTCAAAAAATATCTGCAGTTATCTCACAGAATAATTCCACAGCTGGTGTTTGGCACACATTTTACACATTTCTCTTTCTACTTGCCAACCTCTTCAAAGGGTTTCACAATTTTCTGTATTGTTGGTGCTTTTATTTATTTGACCTTTCATTTTACCTCCAGTTGTATTCTCCCAATATTGCTTCTTCAATGTAAACACATCGTGTGTGGCAAGGATATAGAGAGACATGGGACAAGTGCCAGAGGGTGTAAGTGTGACCACGCCAGAGGACGAGTTAGAGAGGGAGTGAAAAGAGAATTAAATCAGTAGAGAGAGAGCAAGCTAGAGTGTCAGAAAGAGAGGGGACAGAGTGCGAGAGCGTCAGGAAGTAGGATAATCAGGCTGGGTTTCAGGAAGCCAGAGAGCGAGTGTGCCAGAAGCAGAGAGCGTCAAGTGAGTTTTTAAGAATTGGATTTATAGCACATTAGTTAACCGATGAGATGCATCAATAAGAATTTGTTTTGTAAGGTACCATTTATGGGTTTGTTATATCAAGGATGGCGGGCAAATTCATTCTTGAAACCTTGCAGAAAGTCTGCAAAAAATCAAAGTCCAAGGATGCAAAATTCATCATACCGAAAGGTCATCCTCATGCATTTTGATTGGAGTAGCCGGCATGGGAGAAACAAAATCTGTGAGATCCACCAATCACTGATTCCCATGCTCATTGCTCCATCTCGCCCAATCATAGGCTCCCTCTCTCCAACACTTGATGTTTCTCCAGAGACAGAATCTATGATTGGAGGGAAAGTGAGGGCAGGAGGAAGGGAACCTGTGATTGGAGCTCAAGAAGCAGTTATCCTGACCAGTCCGGCTGTCACCATGCATGACACTTTCAGCTGTGCCATCAATCATTTTGAACCATCAACACCATCTGGGACCAGGAGGCAAAGGAGAAGCAGCAAAGTACAAGAGAATACATGCAGCAGAAAATCATTAAAATTTGGTGGATTTCAAGGTTGTATGCGGAGAGCTGGAGAAGTGATTTGTTGCGTTTTGATGGGGAGAAAAAAATATAGCAAGCAATTTTAATATTAACAAAACAGTCTCTAATAGCTACCAAATACCAGGAAAACCAAACTTATAAACTTGCAAAGCCTGATCAGCAGCTTAAAAAATGCTAGCACAGGCAATATATAACAGACAACTCAAAAATGGATCACAGCACCAGAGACCCGGGTTCGATTCCAGCCTTGGGTGACTGTTTGTGGAGTTTGTATGTTCTTCCTGTGTCTGTGCGGGTTTCCTCCGGGTGCTCCAGTTTACTCCCAACGTCCAAAGATGTGCAGGTTAGGTGGGATTATGGAGATAGGGAGGAGGATTGGGCCTCGGTGGGGTGCTCTTTTGAAGGGTCGGTGCAGGTCTAATGGCCTCCTTCTGCACTGTAGGGATTCTATGGAATTATCTTGTTTATATGTCTGATATGTCAACACAAGTAGCATCATAAGATTCTGATCACACCAGTGACAATGATTGTCTTGAGCACCTCCTAAGTCTGGGTCTCAACTTTTATTCGGGTGGGGGGGGGGGGGGGGGGGGGGAAGGAGTGATCTACAAATACAAGGAATTCTGAAATTTCACATGCAACCTGAGAAGGTACAAAATGTAATTTCCAGTATGAAGTTATTCTGAGCTATAAACTGGGAGCTGTATTTAAAATGCATATGTATAAGAAAATACTATGGCACTAAGAAGAATGGCATCCTCAATTTACCAGATTAATGGCTTTGAACGGCTGGGGCCAGGTTGGTGAAAATGAAAGAGCACCCCACGACAAAATGAAGCTGGGCAGTTTTTTTTCTCAAAAAGAGAAAGAAAATTTTGACCTCCGTTTATATCCATCCCATTCTCAACCAGATGGTATCTGCACTGATTCACATTCAATATGAAGCTGGGATATGTTAACTTGCAGTTCTCTCCATTTGGCGATATGGCGATTTTGCACAGGCAAAGGTTTCTAAACTCCAAGTGATGCATCACTCTATGAAGGAGGTTCTTCACTAAATTAAATCTGACAATTTACAACATGGAACTTTCTTCAGACTTAGGCTCGCATCCCACAGGCACTCTTAGAAAAAGCAACTGTAGGGCAACACGGTGGCACAGTGGTTAGCATTGCTGCCTACGGCGCTGAGGACCCGGGTTCGAATCCCGGCCCTGGGTCGCTGTCCGTGTGGAGTTTGCATATTCTCCCTGTGTCTGCGTGGGTTTCACCCCCACAACCCAAAGATGTGCAGGGTAGGTGGATTGGCCACGGTAAATTGCCCCTTAATTGGAAAAAATAATTGGGTACTCTAAATTTTTTTAAAAAGGCAACTGAGGCCACAATGACTTCCCGGTTTCAATTAATCTATTTAAAAACGCACGTTGTATTTTTACATTTTGTATTTTTCTCCCTCTATCAAGTCATCTGATTTATCAACTTGTGTTTAAAGTCTGCCAATGCAATGTAAAACTCAAAGAATAGAGCCAAAATCCATTATATTCAGATCTTAGTAACAGGGTGGATATATGGTTGAAAGCTTATCCCGAAGGCAATTATGCACTGAGTTTGTTCTATCCCAGACAGTTCGTAGGGAGAGGGATGGAATCAGTGACAAAGAAGTTTGTGCCAGGGACCGGAGTTAATTGAAGCAAATTGTTCATGAAACGTTTGTGAGGAACGTTGGCTGAGATACTGAAGGAAAATCCCCAGTTCTTCTACAAATGGATTTTTAATGTCAACCAGATCATGTCAGACAGCTTTTGATTTACCATTTCATCCAAGGGATGGCATCACTCCCTCTGAACTTCACTGTCAGCCTATGTGCGTGCCAGGTGAGCGGTGTCAGGATCGTCAGTACCAGGTGAGCTGTGTCAGGATCGTCAGTACCAGGTGAGCTGTGTCAGGATTGCCTGCGCCAGGAGAGCTGTGTCAGGATTGCCTGTGCCAGGTGAGCTGTGTCAGGATTGCCTGTGCCAGGTGAGCTGTGTCGGGATTGCCTACGCCAGGAGAGCTGTGTCGGGATTGCCTGCGCCAGGAGAGCTGTGTCAGGATTGCCTGCGCCAGGTGAGCTGTGTCAGGATCGCCAGTGTCAGGTGAGCTGTGTCAGGATCGTCAGTACCAGGTGAGCTGTGTCAGGATCGTCAGTACCAGGTGAGCTGTGTCAGGATCGTCAGTACCAGGTGAGCTGTGTCAGGATCGTCAGTACCAGGTGAGCTGTGTCAGGATCGTCAGTACCAGGTGAGCTGTGTCAGGATCGTCAGTGCCAGGTGAGCTGTGTCAGGATTGCCTGTGCCAGGTGAGCTGTGTCAGGATTGCCTGTGCCGGCAACAGCCGAGCGAGTAAGGGGATGGATCCAGGAGCCAGAAGCCGAGTGGGTGCGTGCGGAGGAGGCCTCCTGCATGGGGACCTCCCTCCGGGCCCTCGCCACGGCAGCACTCCCATCCCCACCCAAAAAACACTCCAGCAGCCCAGTG